>NW_026843657.1:600000-925606 GCF_030254825.1 Meriones unguiculatus
TGAGTGTGTGTTCGTTGCCCACAACCTGGTGGAGCAGGGTCTGAACCAGGACCTGCATGTAGGGTCCTTCCTGGGACTGGGTGGAACCTACAGCCGGGAGCCAGGGGAGTGATCCCTTGTCCTAATCTTCAATGCATTGAGGGCATTTGAACATCTTCACCGTATTGGGTTGGTGTGGAAGCCGAGAAATCTCTCTTCAGGAACAGAAAGTTAAAAGGAAAGCTTTATTTTAAGAGCTCAAGGAGGCGGCCAGTTCTGGATCTGAAAGGTCCCCGAGGGGGTGAGCTTTGTTGTATTTTTAAAAGGTAATATCCACAAAGCTAGGCGCCCTTGGTGAGTGTGGGGGTCATCCAATCAAAATTTAAAATTGTGGATTAAGCAAGGGAGTTTGTCGGAGGATGTGCTGATCCAGGACACCCGGGCTCAAGGCCTTTAACTATTTTCCAAAACATTAGATCTGGAATCCAAGGTCTGAATTTATCCCGCTAGAGGTTTGGTCCGTGGTTCAAGGTGATAAGGGAACAAAGAAGTGAGACATCTGTTTATAATGAGGGTTTTGTAGGTGATATATTTTTACAATTTAGGCACCTCTTTTCAGGTTAAAGTACATTTAAGTAGTCAACAGATTATTAGGAAAGTGTTTCCGGGGGTCCAGTGGGAGATGGTGCTGCAAGCTTGGGAATGTGAAGTTATTTTAACCTTGCTAGTAAAATGAAAGAGCAAAACTTAAGAGTTGCTTGGGGAAGACTGCACTCTGGAGGCCGTCTCCTTACATATTATGGAGATGCATGTTTGCAAAGTATTTGCAGCAGGGACTTGAACGAAGAAATGTCCTTGGTAGGATGCAAACTCAGATAGGCCTAGTTTCTAGTGTCTTCTCCAAGTTCTGACCTTGGCATGTAGGTATAAAATTCATTTGGAGTTAACTCTGTGGAGTTCGGAAATAACATACTTGTTGAGTAGCACTTCATCATAAAGCTGTGATGTAAAAGAGTATTTACCAAGGTTTAGGAGATAGGAAGTCACTACAAATACAAATCAGGTAAGAGTTTGTTTTAAAATATCCCTGAGATAAGTAGCATGCCAGCCAAGCCTGTTAGAGATTAGGATGCTAGGAAATACGTGTTTGTTCCCGAGGTTTGTATACAAATTTGTCTTTAACCATAATCAAGGGGACAGCCCTGATTCATAGCAACTGCTGGCCCATCTCCATGTTCAAGAAGAGGCATCTAACAACCTTCTCAGGGCATTGCAGAATCTCAGCCAACATTAAAGCCTGGTGTGCCTTTACGTTGCAGTTTACTTCTTGAGAAAAAGCAGTTCTGCCACTTGGGCAAGATATCTACTGACAACAATTTGAACAGGGTAATCACTATTGTGTTGAAGGCTGGCCTGACCAAACAGGGCTTTTCCTGAGGTCCTCATGTATAGAAAATGACATAACTGCTTCTCACACTCCTCAGATATACTTGGAAGTTCCAGTATGACCTATGGCCTAGGCTTTGGGTGATTTCCTCAAGATTCTGAGGTATAATAAAGTATCCCTCATTTTCTAAAGCCATATATATGTCTGGGTTAGATGTGGGGCAGAGCATTTCAGGAGGGTCTGCTTCAGATTCTGAGAACTTAACACTTCCCAAATATGGAGCAGAATTTCTTAGTTCCAAGGTCAATGTGGTTTTGGTAAATAATGTTCCCATTGTGCAGTATTTTTTTAATAGACTCCTCATGATTTTATCTCATTGTATGAGAGATCAATTCATAGATGTCTCCTGTTTCCTTCCATTTCTTCCCTGGAAGTAATGTACAAGATGCTAGTTTTCTAAAAAAGCTTAGTTATGATAAGACAGCATGTACAAGACCTTCCCACTCCAACTTTTATAGCTTATACTTTTCCTTTCATTTGAAACCTCAGAGACCTTCCACTTATGGCCCTGGCACTGAAAAATGACCAGCTGTATTATAGGTGCACAGGACATACATAGTTCTAGGAGTATCTTTGCTGTGCAAATCTTCCATCTGCCACAGTGGCTAGACTTGAAACCTGTAGTCCATATTGAAATTGTTTAATATATACCTGGGCCTTGAATTGAAAAGAGACATAAGGATGACTACATGTAGGGAAATCAAAATCTGTTCTAAGCTGTCTTCTCTTTTAGCATGATCTAGAGCTGGATACATGCTACTCTTAAAGAGATTTTTTTTTCCTAACTTAACGATTTAATTGTGTTTGGAGTACTTTCTCCCTGGGGATGCATATTAATTATAGAACAGCTGCATTTTCAGCCTTTTGGGAAAATATTTCTGAGAGAAGTTAGGTTGGATCAGTTCATATTGATCCCAGTCTGTTGCTCCCCAGAACAATGACCTGCTTTTCTCCTTGTTAAAATTCCTATATTCTTAATTTAAAGGCTGTTTCACCACAGACTTTTAAAAATTACTCATTTGAGTCAAGTAATGAGCTCAATATTTGTGTGCATGGGGAAGACTGATTGGAAAAATGAAGGTCAAATTTCTAGTAGTTTTCAACACTGCTTTATAATTAAATTTTTTTTCTGAATATTTTACATTATGTTCGAAACTGGTGTCAGGATTGCATTGACTATATAAATAGCTTTTGGTAGAGTGGACATTTTCACAAGGTTATTCCTATAAAACCCTAAGCATGTGCAGTCTTTCCATCTTCTGGTTTCTTTTCTAGTGACTTAAAGTTTGACTTGTATTTGTTAGGTGCATTTGACTTATGCTGTCTTTTAATTCCACAGTTCCTCAGATTAGTTTATTTAGAGATAACCAGTTTATTGGCAGAAGGGATTTTTGATTATCACTCTTTTGGTGTAAATCTGTTGTCTGTTGTTTCACATCTGTTTTCTTTTATGAAACTGAGTGCATATATATATATATATATATATATATATATATATATATATATATATATATATTGGAATTTCTTTTTTTTAAATGCTAGGATCTCTCTGTGTAGTGCTGCCTCTCCTGGACTTGCTTTTTAGACCAGGATTGTCTTGAACTCACAGCAATCAACTTCCCTCTGACTCCACGTGTGCTGGGATTATGTAAAGGCATGCGTTGCAACCACCATCCAGCTGATTGTATTATCTTTTGCTCGATTTTTCTTTACTGAGTATGAATTGCTCCTCCCTTAAATATATTGACTACTTTTGGCTTTCAGTATGTTTTGTCAGGCAATGGAATATCTGAATACATGGTAGTTTTCTGGCTCCATTTCCTCAGAATCTTATCGAACCTATTACCACAAATAAGTGTCTGCATTTAGTGTTGATGGGAGGTTCTTAGAGGCAGCAACCATATGGATTCTGTTTCTTATTCAGTCTGATAGACTGTATTTATTGAGAAATTGAACCCAGTAACATAGTTATTTTTGAAAGATGTGTATTGATTCTTCTCATTTTCTTGATTTTATGTTGTTTTCTTGGATCTATTTGATAAATAAACATTGTAAGGGCAATGTTTTTTAACATATTGTGAAATCTTGCATGTATTTATTCTCTTAAAACTGATGCATTTCTCTTAATTTTCTCTGTAGTGCTGTCTTTGTACATATATGCTCTTTTAATATTTTTTTTTACTAGAAAAGCTTATTCCTTCTGCAGTTTTAATACATTCCTTTGCTGACTGTAACATCAGGACTAAAAATTATGATGTTTCAGGAGTTAGAGTATATTTCTGATTTGCTTCTGAGGTTAAAGTTTATGTCAAACAGTTTTGTATTATTCTATTGGGCTTGCCACATTTGTTAGTAACCTGATCTTTCTCAATGAAAATTTTAATACCATTTTTTTTAATTTTCTGTTTCTAATGGTTTAACTGTAATACATTTTTAAAATCCACATCAATCTCTCTTTTTCTGCTATGGCAGGGTTCCTGTGTGCAGTGTTGGATCTGGGACAGAAGCAGAATCCCTGTTTTCTTTATCTCTTAGGTTGCCAGGCAAGTGACCAGGAAGGATGATTGAAAGGAAAAGAAATAGGGGAGGGAGTCCAGGTTTTTTCTCCAGGATTAGGGACTGGCTATATATACTACTGCTAAGGAGGAAAACTAAAACTAAACACATTTTTTCTCTGACTGAAAATGTAAAAAGCAGCTTCTAGTTGAAACTGCAAGGGGTTGTTATAAAGGGCCCTTTGACTTGAAATTAACACCTGTGCAGGAACAGGCATCTGAGGAGGCCTCCTCAGTTAGTGACATAGACATCCAAAGTGAGAGCTGAAAATTCCAAATTATCTGATACTCTTCCTGAACGAGTCATAGATTTCCTTGATAATTACTATCTACTGTGGGAAGAAGCTGCTCAGATGAGGGTTGATACAGTTGATACAGTTGATACAGCTGTGTGTCATTAGGAATCATTTTATCTCTATATCAATTTAATAGGTTAATATTAGTAGGTTTTCTTCTAGGGCTCATGATTTATCTGCTCTCTGGTTCGTGGCCTTAATGACAGTATCAGGCATGGGTTCCATTTTATGGAAAGGGCATAAAATACAATTTAAAAAGTAGTTGGACACTTCCATAACATTTGTGCCACAATTTCACCAGTGGGCATAACTTTCAGCCTGGTCATTATTATAGCTTGCATAGTTCACATTTCGGTAAGACTGAATATTACATTTCTTATCCAGTATTGTGCATAGAACCTTTCTGCAAAAGTAACTTTTTCACCCTGGGTAAGATGATTAGTCCTCACAAAGGCAAATGGGAGAACGACATTGGAAGAAGGAGAAAACAGGGAACTGGACAGGAGCCTCTGAAAGAGAGCCACGGAGGGCCTCTGAAAGTCTCTGCCCAGCAGGGTATTAAAGCAGATGCTGAGACTCATAACCATACTGTGGACAGAGTTCAGAGAATCTTATGAAGGAAGGGGGAGATATTAAGACCTGGAGGGGACAGAAGATCCAGAAGAAGAGCAACAAAACCAAAAACATCTGGTCACAGGGGTCTTTTCTGAGACTGGTAGACCAACAAAGGACCATACATGGAGATAACCTAGAATCTCTGCTCAGATGTAGCTGATGGCAACTCAGTCTCCAAGCAGATTCCCTAGTAAGGGAGCAGGGACTGTCTCTGGCATGAACATGGTAGCTGGCTCTTTGATTACCTGCCCCTGAGGGGCGATCAGCCTTGCCAGGCTACAGAGGAAGACAATGCAACCAGTCCTGATGAGACGCAATAGCTAGTTTCAGACAGAAGGAGAGGAGGATTTCCCCTATCAGTGGACTTGGGGAAGGGCATATGAGAAGAGGGAGGGAGAGTGGGATTGGGAAGGGATGGAGGAGGGGGCTACAGCTGGGATACAAGGTGAATAAATGAATTAAATAAAATTAAAATAAAAAAATAATAGACTCATTGGTAAAGAAAAGCAGTATTTTTCATAGTTGCAAGATAGTGGAGTTTAAGGGTTAGAACAGTGAAAAAAGAGGCTAACTATTTGATCCTTGGGGTAATAGCATATTTGGATAGAAGGCAAGAAATGTATGCACAGCTAAGTAAGGCTACTCTCCTGTTCCCTGTCCTCTCCCACTTCTGAGGTCTATCCTGTTTGCCCTTCTGAATGAGGATTAAGCCTCTTCCCTAGGGTTCTCCTTGTTGTTTACCTTTTTTAGGACTATGACTTTTACTATGTTTATACTATATTATATGGCTAATATCCACTTATAAATGATTATATACCATGTAAGGCTTTCTGCTTCTGGATTACCTCACTCAGGATCATCTTTTCTAGTGCCATCCAGTTGCCTGCAAATTTCATGATTTCCTTGTTTTTAATGGCTCAGTAGTATTCCATTGTGTAAATGTACCACAGTTTCCGTATCCATTCCTCAGATGACAGACAACTAGGTTTTTTCCAGGTTCTGGAATAAAGCGGCTATGATCATAGGTGAGCAAATGTCCTTGTTGTATGGTTGAGCATCCTTTCAGATATATTCCCAGGAGTGGTCTAGCTGGATGTTGAGGTAGCACTATTGCTAATTTTCTGGGAAAGCACCAGAATGATTTTCAAAGTGGTTTACAAGTTGACATCCCTCCAGCAATGGAGTAGAGTACCCCTTTCTCAACAACCTCTCTAGCATGTGTTGTCACTAGAGTTTTTGAACTTAGCCATTCTGATGGGTGTAAGGTAAAAACTCAGGACAATTTTGATTTGTATTTCCCTGATGACTAAGGATGTTGAACATTTCTTTAAGTGCTTCTCTGCCATTCAGTATTCCTTTGTTGACTATTTTCTGTTTAGCTCTGTACCCAGTTGTTAAAATTGATTATGTGGTTCTGGGGTGTTTAACTTCTTGAGTTCTTTATATACTCTGGATGTTATCCATCGGTCAGGTGTACGTTTGGTGAAGATCCTTTCCCAATCTGTAAGCTGTCATTTTGTTCTGATGACACTGTCCTTTGCTTTACAGAAGCATTTAAGTTTTATGAGGTCCCATTTATTGATTGTTGCTCTTACAGCCTGTGCTGTTGGTGTTCTTTTCAGGCAGCTATTTCCTGTGCCAATGAGTTCAAGGCTCTTCCATAATTTTTTGTCTAAGAGATTTAGTGTGTCTGGGTTTATGTTGAGGTCTTTGACCCACTTGGACTTTAGTTTATGCAGGGTAGTAAATATGGATCTATTTGCATTTTTCTACATGTGGACATCCATTTCACATAGCACCATTTGTTTAAGATGCTGTAATTTTCCATTGTATGGTTTTGGCTCCTTTGTTAAAAAGCAGTTGTGTAGGAATGTGGGTTTATTTCTGGGTCTCTGATTTTATTCCATTGAACAAAACCCTATTTCTATGCCAGTACCATGCAGATATTATTAATATTTATCTATAATATGTCTTTCTTTCTTTTTGTATTTATTGCAATTTATTCACTTTGTATCCCAGTGGTAACCCCTTCCTCATTCACACCCAATATGCCCTCCCTCCCTCTTCTCCTCCCATGCCTATTCCCCAGTACACTGATAGGGCCTTTCCTCCTTCCCTTCCATCTGACCCTAGCCTATCAGTTCTCATTTGGACTGTCTGCATTGTCTTCCTTTCTGGCCTTGCAAGGCTGCTTTGCCCTCAGGGGGAGATGATCAAAGAGTCAGCCACTGAGTTCGTGACAGAGACAGTCCCTGTTCCCCTTACTAGTGAGCCCACTTGGAGACTGAGCTCCCTCTGTGGAGGAGTTCTAGGTTATCTCCATGTGTGGACCTTGGTTGGAGTTTCAATCTCAGAAAAGACCCTTGTGCCCAGATTTTTTTTTGGTTCTGTTGCTCTTCTTCTGGAGCTCCCCTCTAGGTCTTTCTATCTCCCCCTTCTTTCATAAGATTCACTGCCCTCTACCCAAAGTTTGGCTATGATTGTCAGTGTCTGCTTTAATACCATGCTGGGTAGAGTTTTTCAGAGGCCCTCTGTGGTAGGCTCCTATCTTGTTCCTTGTGTTCACCCTCTTCCAATGTCCATCCCATTTGCTTTTCTGAATTAGGATTGAGCATATTACCAAAGATCCTCCTTCCTGCTTAGCTTCTTTAGGTGTACATATTTTAGTATGATTATCTTATATTATATGACTAATATACAGTTTTAAGTGAGTATATAATATTTGTTTCTTTCTGCTTCTAGGATTCCTCACTCAGGATCATCTTTTTTAGTTTCTACCATTCGCCTACAAATTTCATGATTTCCTTGTTTTTAATTGCTGAGTATTAGCTCATTGTGTAAATGTACCACAATTTCTGTATCCATTCCTCAACTGAGGGACATCTGGGTTGTTTTCAGATTCTGGATATTACGAATAAAGCTGCTAAAAACATGGTTGAACAAATGTCCTTGTTGTGTACTTGAGGGTATTTTGGATATATGCTATTATTGGAATAGCTGGATCTTGAGGTAGCAATATTCCTAATTGTCTGAGAAAGAGCTGGATTGATTTCCAAAGTGGTTGTAGAAGTTTATATTCCCACCAGCAATAGAAGAGGGTTCCTCTTTCTCCACATCCTCTCCAGCATGTGTTGTCACTTGATTTTTTGATCTTATATTTATTTTATTTCTTGTTTTATTCTCTATTGAGAATTCTCTCTTTGTCTCTGTACCCCATTTTATAATTGGATTACTTGGCTTGTTGCTGTTTAACTTCTTGAGTTCTTTATATATACTGGATATTAGCTGTCTATCAGGTATAGGGTTGATGAAGATACTTTCCCAGTCTATAAGCTGTCATTTTGTTCTGATGATATTGGCCTTTGCTTTACAGAAGTTTTTCAGTTTCATGGAGTCCCATTTATTGATTGTTGATCTTAGAGGCTGTGCTGTTTTTCTGTTCAGGAAATTGTTTCTTGTGCCAATGAGTTCAAGGCTCTTCCCCACTTTTTCTTCTGGTAAATTTAGTGTGTTTGGTTTTATATTGAGGTCTTTGATCTACTTGGACTTTAATTTTGTGCAAGGTGATAAGTATGGATCTATTTGCATTTTTTTACATGTAGATATACAGTTAGACCAGCACCATTTGTTGAAGATGCTGTCTTTTTTTTTTTTTTTTCATTGTATGGTTTTGGCTCCTCTGTCAGAAATCAGGTGTCCACAATTGTGTGGGTTTATTTCTGGGTCTTCTATTTGATTTCATTGATCTACCAGTCTATTTCTATGCCACCATGCAGTTTTTATTACTGTTGCTCTATAATACAGCTTGAAATCAGGGATTGTTTTACTGATTCTGGGTTTCTTGTTATTCAGTATGAAATTGAGAATGTTTCTTTCAAGGTTTGTGTTGGGAATTGCATTGAATCTGTAGATTGCTTTTGGTCAAATGGCCATTTTTACTATGCTAATCCTGTCAAGCCATGAACATGGGAGATCTTTCCATCTTCTGATATCTTCATCTATTTCTTTCTTTAAAGACTTGAAGTTTTGTGTTTTTTTTTTCATACAAGTCTTTGACTTGCTTAGTTAGAGTTACACCAAAGGTACTTTATATCCTTTGTGGCTGTTGTGAAGGGTGTTGTTTCCCTAATTTCTTTCTCAGCCCATTTGTCTTTTGTGTACAGACGGCTACTGATTTTTTTTTTTGAGTTATTTTGTATACAGCCACTTTGCTGAATGTGTTTATTAGTTGTAGGATTTCCCTTGTAGAATTTTTGTGGTCACTCATCTATACTATCATAACATCTGCAAATAGTGATACTTTGACTTCTTCCTTTCCAAACCAAATCCCCTTGATCTCCTTTAATTGTCATATTGCTCTAGCATGGACTTCAAAAAGTATGTTGATGAGATATGGATAGAGTGGGCAGCCTTTTCTTGTCCCTGATTTCAGTGAGGTTGGTTTAGGTTTCTCTGTGTTTAGTGTAATGTTGCCTATAGCCTTGCTGTACATTGACTTTATATGTTTAGATATGTGCATTGTATCCCTGATCACTCCAGAACCTTAAACATAAATGTATGTTGAATTTCCTCAAATACTTTTTCAGGATCTAAGGAGAGTATCATGTGTTGTTTTTTTTTCTTTCACTTTGTTTATATGGTGGATTACATTGATAGAGTCCTGTATCTTGAACCACCTCTGCATTCCTTGGATTAAACCTACTTGGTCATAATGGATGATATCTTTGATGTGCTCTTGGATTTGGTATGCAAGCATTTTGTTCAGTATTTTTGCATGAATGTTCCTAAGGAATAGTGGCCAGAAATTCTCTTTCTTTGTTGGGTCTTTGTGTGTTTTAGTTATCAAGGTGACTGTGGCTTCATAGAATGAGTTTGTTAATGTTCCCTCTGTTTCTACTGTGTGGAATAGTTTGAAGAGAATTAGAGTTAGCTCTTCTTTGAAGATCTGGTAGAATTCTGTACTGAAACCATTTGTTCCTGGGAATTTTTGGGGTGAGAGACTTTTGATGATAGCTTAGGTGATATAGGACTACTTACTTTATTTACCTGGTCTTGATTCAGCTTTGGTAAGTGGAATTGATAAATAAAATTGTACATTTTATTTATATTTTCAAATTTTGTGGCATATAGGTTTTGAAGTAAGACCTACTGATTGTTTGGATTTCCTCAAAGTCAGTTATGTCCCCCTTTTCATTTCCTATTTTGTTGATTTGGGTAGTGACTCTCTCTTTTACTTAGCCTGGCGAAGGGTTTGTCTATCTTGTTGATTTTCTCAAAAAAGAAAACACAGCTCTTCATTTAATTGTTTTGTTTCTAATTCATTAATTTTATCCCTGATTTTGATTATTTCTAGCCTTCTATTCCTCTTGGAAGTGTCTATTTTTACTTTTACAGGATTTCAGGTGAACTGTTAAGTTGCTTTTATGAGATGTTTCAAATTTCTTCTTGAAGGCACTTAGTGCTGTGGACTTTCCTCTTAGCACTGCTATTATTGTGTCCCATAAGTTTGGGTATGTAATATATCTTGAAGTCAGGTATGTAGATAATTCCAGAAGTTCATCTCTGGAGTCTGAGTACTCTTCCTTATGACAAGAGATGTCCAGGGAAACACGAGTGGGTGCTGGTTTTTCAGATAGAGCCAAGCAGGAATATGTATTTTGAAGGAAGGGCACAAGCACAGTGCCCTGAAGGGTGAGGCATTGGAAAGGATTTCTTTGAATGGTAAAGGGCATGAGTACCATTTTAGTTTTTGTTTATTTTCTTCTCTCTCCTTTTTTTGTGAAGCAAAAGTATTGTTTTGTAAAGAAATGAGCATGAACCTCTGTAATGCCACAGTCCAAGCAAGTGAAAGATAAGGCAAAAGGTGACCTAAATATGTTTCCTCGAGGATATATATTTCACATTGCTGAGAGCAAAATTATAGGCTTTGCTTTTTGAAAAACCTAATAAATTTAGGATTCTTAAATACCTCTATCCCCCTTCCACCCACCACCCCTAGTTAGGAGAGAAAAACCGGTTAGTACAGACAAGGAACTCAGACCTCTCCAGCTATTTAATGCTGGTTAGGGTTGTTGGCTTCTTTAGGATAATACCAGTCTCAGTCATCTGGATTCCAGAAGTCTACTCAAACAGCAAACAGCTTGGCACGATTTTTTATAATATATTTTATTTGGGTTATTATGCCTCTACTTCCCTTACAACCATTATTCCTTCAAACACCCCAACACTAGATAAAAGAGAAAGAAGGCTAGAGGGAAAAGAGATATTGGTCTCTTTAATAAAGCTGCTTCCTATGGATTATTGTGGTCAAGTTCTTTGGGGCAATACCTCTTAATCATGAGGATATTCAGCAGTCCAACAAACCAGCAATGACAAACACAGTAGCAGTGTGGGTGAAAAGCATCATGAAGAGCAGCATTCTTTCTTCTTCAAATACCCCAGGCCCTCTTATGGCTCTCGCATGTGTACCCTCTCCAGAAGACTCAGAATTAAACTATGTGCAGTTGGCAAAAACACATGTCTGCTAGAGCACGAGACAATCAGAATTAACAGCTGTGGACAAACTGAAGCAGCCTTGTGCTCCACACCTGGGGTTAAAAGAAAAACACATTCACATAACATGAGTAGAATTTTAAAGGAACATACATTTGTAACACAATTTCTGATTCTATTACTTTGGTTATTTTCTCTCTGTCTTTTACTTAGATTAGATAAGTACTTATTTAATTTGGATAAGGGTTTGTCTGTCTTGTTGATTTTTCTCAAAGAACCAACTTTTTGTTTCATTGGTTCTTTATCTTCTCTTTCTATTTTATTGATTTCTGCCCTCAATTTGATAGTTTCTTGATGTCTACTCCTTTTTTGTGTGCTTACATATTTTTGTTCTAGACTTTTCAGGTGTGTTTTTAAGTTGATAGTATGAGATCTCTCCAATATCTTTATGTAGGCCCTTTGTGCTATGAAGTTTTCTCTTAGCACCACTTTCATTCCTCATTGTATTCCATGAGTTTGCATACAGTATGTATTTATTTTTATTGGATTCTATAGTCTTTATTTTTTTCATTTGTTTTAACCCATTTTTCATTCAGTAGAAGATTATTCACTTACCATGAGTTTGTAATGTTTTTATGATTCTTTCTGATGCTATTTTTATCCTGCTTTAAAACATGGTGGTCTGACAGGATACAAGATGTTATTTTAATTTTCCATTAAGATTTACATTGTGTGTGAATATGTAGTCAATTTTAGAGGATGTGTAATGAAATGACGAGAAGGTATATTCTTTTGTGTTTCTGTAGAATGTTTTGTAATTCTCAGATAGATTTAGGTCCTGCTGTGGTAACATAGCTGAGCTCAGGTGGTGACATATTGCCTTAATGTTCTTGAATCTATTCCTATGCTGCTGTCTAGAGATCTGGATTTGGGGTGATTATAGGTCTAAGTGCTGGTTTTTTGGGTGGGAGTTTTGTGCTTGAGGTTCTGCTAGCACTCTGAAGTTCCAGAAAGTGTGTTGGCTGGGTGTTGATATTTTAATGACCTGCTTGGCATGTATTCACGGTGTTATGTTTGCTGGGATGGTATGGAGGGAGAGGTGCAACATGTGTTCAGTTGGAACAGTAGGGAAGATCCTGGAATTGGGTTTGTGGTAACAAAGATAGTGAGGAAGATTTCTGGTATTCCACCTTGGTCTCCATGCAAGTATGGCCTATGGTTGAGCAGAGGAGTTGGGGGTGAGATTACAGAAGCAGAACAGAGATTGGGAGTGTGTAATCTACAGGACACAAGAAAGGGGAAGCTGCCACTGGTGTTCTTTGTAGTGCTAGGGGCAACCATGAGAATTGGGTCTTCTGTAACAGAGAGTGGGGAAAGCTCTACAGAAACAAGTAGGAGAATATCACTGAACATTTGTTTCTTCTTTGTGTGTTTCTTTGGGGGAATTTAGGAAAGCTTTTGGAGGAGGAACCTGTCTAGATTGGGGATTGGATTTGAGTGTCTATGATCTCAACCCAGTTCCTGGTGTTTGTGTCTACTGTGTTGTGATTGAAATTGATCGTTCTGACTCTTTGTTATGTTCTCATGCTTTCACTTTTATCAACTCTATCCCAAAATCATATAGGAAAGACTCAAAGCAATTGCTATTCAGTGCTAGGCTATTTTGGTATCCTGAGGTTTTTACATGTTTAATTTTGTTGTTTTTGAAGACCAAGTTTCTTTGTGTAGCGTTGGCTGTCCTGAATGTAGGTATGAAATTCAGCCAGGCTTCACACATAGAGGTCTACCTCCCTCTGGCTGCAGAGGACTGGGATCAAATGTAGTCCAATATGCACATTTTGTTTCGATATATAGGCTGATGGGCCTGGTACATAGGGTCTAGTACATGTCAAGCATATTCTATTTTGCTGGTCTTCACATCCACACTTGAATTTTGATATTTGTCGGAGTGTATATTTTGTTTCTCAGGTTGTCATGTATTCATCACATTAACACTGCTTGTATTTCTGAGTCATTGGATTGTAGGTGTGTGACATTCTTCTTGCCTCTTGTGTTTGTTTTGTTTTGTTTTAACGGGCGAATATGGGTAGTATTTTGCCTGTATGTATGAATATGCACCTCTTTTGTACCAGGTCCTCCCAATAGTCAGCAGATCGTCTCAGAACTCCTGAATTTGGAGTAATGGATAGATGTGAGCTTCCATTTAAACACTGGCAATTGAGCCCAATTATTTGCAGGACCAACAAGAGCTTTTCATTGCTGAGCCACTTCAACTGCCTTATGTTGCTTATTTCATCTGTCCATTTGTACCTGTTTGAACACGCATTCCCTTTTAATAAGTTTTTATTACTGTTACAGTTTAACCTGGGACACTTCAGGTTTCTGGAAGTTAGATATAAAACTGTAGTGAATATATAAACCATTGAGTTCTTTGTATCTTTCTTATTTGAATGATTTTTGCAGTGGATTCAGATCTTAAATGTACCTCTGGAAGTCATGAAACTTGTTTGAAAGGAAGGCCGGCATCTATCTTAATGAGATACACAGACCTCTGCCTGAGTGCTAGCGTTAAAGGCATGAGCCAATACATCCTGCTTGCCCATATTTTTTGTAGTTAGTAATTGAGCATAGCATTTCTGTGATGTGCCATCTGTACTGTTCATCTATTTGCTTGTCTCTCTTTATGTCTTTTAATTGGCATTTCCTTTGAAAATCTATATTTTAGTCAAAGGGTCCAGAAATGACAAGGTGAACCTCAATATTTAGTTTCCTTCTAAAATGACTTGGTAATTACATCAATTCATTACATCAACGTCTATGTGAGGAGATAAGTAAGAGAAGCACTGGAATTATAGGAATACATTGTCTATTAAGTATACATATACAGCATGCATTGCCATGCTTTCTGTGATACTCACGTATGGGATATTTTAGAAATCAATAACCTATGAAGAAGTGGATGTTAATTTCACTCCGGAAGAGTGGGCTTTGCTAGATCCTTCCCAGAAGAGTCTCTACAAAGATGTCACGCTGGAGACCTACAAACACCTTACAGCTCTAGGTAAGACAGTGAATTTTCTTTCACTATTAAGAAAAAGAGGACATCTGTTGTTATTGTTGTTTTTTCTTATTGATGCTCTTATGGAATTTCAATTGGAATGAGGAAGAATAAATCACACATGTTTCTAAGATTCACTGAAAATAGTAACTTAAATTTTGCCTAATTTTGAATAATATGTCATACACTTTCTGGTATATATTTTAGGCTACAATTGGGAAGACCATACTGAAGAACATTGTCAACATTTTAGAAGACATGGAAGGTAATTTTCTTGTGGAAACTGGTATAAATATTCCTGTGAAAAAATCTTTTAATGTGTCCTAGAAGTTTTAAATAAAAACAATAGAGAAAAAGCACTAGTTTAAGTATATTAAGGAATATTAAATTCTCCCAAACCCATTATCCTCACAGTCAGGTGTCTGATTTATGTTTTCAAGGCATTTCTCTAAGAAAGAAGATGATGAAACACTTGCTTAATAGATATTGCTGTGAAAAGGACTTTAATTCACATGTAGTCATTGCTGTATCTGAAGACTACTGCCCCTGTCTGCTGCCCTAGACCTGGGCAGGGCAGCTTCTAGGTTCCATACAATCTATCTTAAGCATAGAAGATTTTCAGCCTCTGTGAATTACTGCTTAATATGCACACCCTTTCTTTCTGAGCACATAGATGGCTGATTCAGTTCAGCTGTTCTGGCTCAAACTCCTTTCCTAGCTAACTTATTAAATCTGGCTTTTCTCCCATCCTCTGAATTGCTTCAGAGGATGCATTCCTCTGACTGCTCCAGCAGTCTTTTCTAATCTTCAGGCTCTTATTTTCCTGATCATTTGATCTTCACCTTAGTTCTCTCCAACCTGTCTTTCTTTTACTGTCCCAGAAAAACTGCCTCCTCTCTCCATGCTGTGTCCCTTAAGGAGCTTCATTTCCTCTCTATTTCATGAGAGATGAATGTATCCTATTCTGTCAAATATTTTTCTGAATTTGTCCCCTTTTCTGCCACTCACTTAGATATTGCTTTCAAACATGTGTGCTTCCTTCTCCCAACTATTTTTACACCCATTGTTTGAGATTAAACACATGTATCACCATGCCTGAAACTAAGCTTTTCTTTACTGGACATTGCTCTATACCAGGCTGGCACTGAAGGCAGATCTTCTTGCCTCTGTCTACTGGATTATTGTATTGTTATATTCCAGCCAGATCACATAGACATAGAGGGTCTTCGGATGTGATCTTTTGCCAGAGCAACAAGTCTCTAAATCAAATTCCTCTATAAAAATCATTACTCATATCCACATTACAGATGCTCCGTAGAAATTCTAATCTCTTAAGTCTTATACAATTCAGATATTGGAAAAAGCAAGCTCATTAAATAGGTGATAATTTTATGTACAAAACCTACTCAAGAGCAAATATTCCATAGAAAAGCTGATGTGACTCAAATACGTGAAGTAAACTTGCTAAGTTTAGTTAGATGGAAAGGATGAAAGTCAAGAAAATTGTTGTGGAGGAAAAATGATTCCCATAGCACATGTCTTTGAAGACAAAATACAAACTGTGAATATGAGGATCTTCCATTTGTTACTCAAGTCATTTGACCATAAGGATATGAAAAGAAAAATCATACTTACCTCTCAGAACAAGGAGAAAATATGTAGTATTCCTTAGTTGGAATAGACTTCATGAATGTGATGCAAGTTTACATTTAATTTATTAATAATCACTAATAATAATTAAATAATAATCATAAATAATAATCAGATTATTATTTAAACAGTTAAAGAAAATTCCCCATCTACCCAATAGCAGTGAGATTCCTTTAGGTCTCCAGCATCACTTCTTTGAAGAGATTCTTTTGGGATGGATCCAACGAAGCCCACTTTTCCTGAGTGAAGTTAACATGCACACCATCATAGGTTATTGCATTCTAAACTATTCTATACATATGTACAACAGAAACCATGAAAGTGACAACACTAAATTTATAATTATTCATGTATTAATTCATTATTATTGACAGAAACTCTAATGAAAGCAGGGGACAATTAATAAATTAAACTACTATACTTAATTAGTTTTTGAAACTAATTGGGAATATAGCCACAGAAATCACATTAGAGATTACTAGCACTGTGGAAATTGTTGTGTTTATCCTAGTTCAGTTTCCAAATGTAGTGTGACTCCCACTATAGGAAAATTTATGAATGCAGTCACTATTGTATAGATGAGCTCTAGTTCTTTTCAAATATGTGAAAAAACACTTATAGAAAAAGTACCCCCCTACCAGTGGACTGGTGGAGGAGCATGGGTGGAGAAGAGGGAGGGGGGATGAGAGTATTAGGGGCAGGTGGAGGGAGCTACAGTTGGGATACAAGGTGAATAAACTGTAATTAATAAAAATATGCTCTTTAAAAGAGGAAAGAAAGAAAAAGGATGCTATAAGCAATCCATGTAATATGTTTCTTACCTCAAAGGTATCTTCAAAATGAAAAATTTCCACAATCAAGGGGGAAATTATAAAT
This sequence comes from Meriones unguiculatus, assembly GCF_030254825.1. NCBI lineage: Eukaryota > Metazoa > Chordata > Mammalia > Rodentia > Muridae > Meriones > Meriones unguiculatus. Next base: position 616,969 of record NW_026843657.1, read on the forward strand.
GTAAACAAAGTGATAAAACAGTAAGATGTAAGTCCTTTTTACATTTAGATCAAATTGTAAACTTAATTCACTGTAATGAATCACTGTAATGAATGTGAAAAAGCTTACACATATACCAATTATCTTTGCAGTCATGAAAAACCACATACTAGTGAGATCCCCTATGAATGTAATCAGTGTTTAAACGTTAAACGTTGCTGTGATCTCCAGAGGCATGAAAGAATTCATACTGGAGAGAAGCCCTACGAATGTAATCAGTGTGGTAAAGCCTTTGCATGTCATAGATCTCTTCAAAGACAGGAAAGAATTCAGAATGGAAAGAAACTCTACAAATGTAATCAATGTGAAAAAGCCTTTTCAAGACATAGTAGTCTCCAAAATCATAAAAGGACACATACTGGAGAGAAACCCTTTGAATGTAATCAATGTGGTAAAGCCTTTGCAGATCTCAGTAACTGCCAGAGCCATAAAAGAATTCATAGTGGAGAGAAACCCTATGAATGTCATCAATGTGGTAAAGCCTTTTCACAACTCAGTAGTCTCCAAAAGCATAAAAGAACACATACTGGAGAGGAACCCTATGGATGTAATCAGTGTGATAAAGCATTTTCTCATTGCTGTGATCTCCAGAGACATGAAAGAATTCATACTGGAGAGAAGCCCTATGAATGTAACCAATGTGGCAAAGCCTTTTCACATCCCAGTAGTCTCCAAAGTCATAAAAGAACACATACTGGAAAGCAGCCCTATGAATGTAATCAATGTGATAAAGCCTTTGCACATTGCTGTGATCTCAAGAGGCATGAAAGAATTCATGCTGCTAAGAAATCCTATGAATGTAGTCAATGTGGTAAAGTCATTGCACATTCCAGTGACCTTCGAAGGCATGAAAGAATTCATACTGGAGAGAAAGCCTACATATGTAATCAATGTGGAAAGCCTTTGCACGATGTTGTGATCTCCAGCGGCATAAAAGAATTCATAGTGCAGAGAAACCCTATGAATGTAATCAATGTGGCAAAGCATTTTCACATTGCAGTAACCTCCAAAGGCATGAAATAATTCATACTGGAGAAAAACCCTACAAATGTAATCAATGTGATAAAGCCTTTTCACATCCCAATAGTCTCCAAAAGCATAAAAGAACACACTGGAGAGAAAGCCTATAATGTAATCCATGTGATAAAGCCTTTGCACGTTGCTGTGATCTCCGAAGGCATGAAAGTTTTCATATTGGAGAGAAACTCTAAGACTATAAACAGTGTATTAAAGCCTTTGCATGATGCATTGACCCTCAAACCATAAATAAATCATACTTGAGAGAAAACCTTATGAATATATTTAGTATGATGAAACCTTTGTACATTTCTATAGGTTTTATTATTGTGAATGAATCATATTGAAGAGACACCCTATGAATGTATTTAATATGGTAAATGAAAGTTTTGCATTTTCATCTACCATAGAGATGTAATGAAGTGATATAATCAGCAATCAATTGTATATCTCACTACATAGCTTGGTGTGATATGAATATATAATTTGATGTTCCATGATTCTGCATGTTCCTCTTAATTATCCATTTATGATTTCATCTAAAGTACTGCATTCTATAGGAAATATATGAAGATTCTAGATAATGTAACAGCAAGAATATTAATTTCAAAACCACTTCTAATGTGTGTGCGGAATATAATTATGGGTTTTTATGTCATGACAGATATGTAGAAATTGGGAGACAACTTTGTGCAGTCTCCTTTGTCTATCTTTATATGATGACTGAGGTCAAGTTGCCATGTTTGGACACCACAAATGTTCCCTACAGAACTGTTTTCATGATGCTCAAATAAGATTAGTTGAGATATTACATAAATAAAATGTCTTTTCACATTGTAAACATTTTCATGTAATAATTGAGGAAATCAGGGTGATTTGAATTAATTTTATTTGTAAATGAAAATAATCTGGAGCTCTATTTTTTGGAATGTATTGATTTATTCCTAGGAGTAAACACTTGTTCATAACATATATGAGAACTACAAGTGAGTGTCAAAGAATTGTCTCAGTGGGTAAAGTTGGTTGCTGCTAAGCCTGATAACATGACATTAATCTCTGGGAGATTCATATTATTCCAAAATTTTCACTTATTTCTACATTTAAGCTATGGCATATGCACACTCTCACACCAGCGTATACAGAAATTCTTTGTAAATCTAAGTCAGGACCATTGAGGTCACCTGAACCAAATAATTGCCTGAGTTTCATCTCTAGGACCCACATTGGAGATGTAGATGATAGTCTGCAATACACTGTCCTCTCACTGCCACATACACAGGTACTTACATGCTAACAGAGTGCAAACATTTTAAAGGATGAAATTCACAAAGCTAAGAAAAATAACACAAGAGAACATATGAAAGGATTTGACAGACTAAATTATTGCTATTGGATTTCAAGATGTATTTCTGTTCATTGAAACAATGATGGTTCCTTTTTTAATTAATGTCCTGGTTTTGATTTGGAAAATGAGTGGATTTTTTTTTCATTCGTTTTGCAGTTCAAAGACAGGTCATTTAAAAAATATGTCTCAGTTTAGCTTACTGGTGCATGCCTGTAATACCAGCACCTGAGAGACATTGGCAACCCAATCTGAGTTTTAGACCAGTGTGGTCTACATAGTGAATTTCACACAGCCATGGCTATGTAGAGATATCCTCTCTCAAAAAGATCCTAAAATGAAAGAGTATATCTCAAAGCATGGAAATGTTTCTAATATAATCTTCCTGAACATTGGTTTTAATAAATATTCTTGTTACATTTACTCACATTAAGAGACCTGTGTTAATAATGAAAATAGGAAACTGTCCAAAGTCCAGTCACAGAGGGAAAGAAATCCATTGAGCCCTTCAGCAGCCATCTAGCAGGGATACATAACCTTCAAGTGATAGGAGACCAAAGTAGTAATGGAACATCTTCATCCTCTCTATTGTAATGACATGTTTGGGAGATAGAATGTTAGTAGTTCTGCTCCTCTTGCATGCCCAAATTTGGTTCCTAGAACCCACATCAGATGGCTGAGAATAATGTATATTTCCAGGTCTAGGGTATCTGATGAATTCCTCTGGCCACCTAGGGCACCAGCTATGAAAATGGTGAAAACCCACATGCATATTTGACTCCACATTGTAAAAGAGGTTTTCTTAATGTATATGTTATTTTTATTAAAATTCATGTAATTTAGGTACATAAATTTTATTGCTGTGTATCCCAAGTGCATGCAATGTATGAGCTGAGGCAGAAGATCGTGTCTCCTCCATGTGATTAGAGTTACTGGCAATTGTGATCTGTGGCTTGGATGCCTGACATCAAATCTAGGTCATGTGGAAGAGCAGCCAGTGTGCCTAGGGACTGAGCCATCTATTCAGCTCCATAAACATGTCATTAATAGCAGTAAGGTAGGAAAGGTTGATCTTCAGTTCATCTTTAACTCAGCCCAGATGACCCAGAAGAAGAAGATTGATAGCTTAAGGAATTTAGGATTGGTTTTTAAAGAAGTTTCTAAGCCAAAATCTCCATAAAAATATGGAAGTATCCAAAAACGATCAGGACAGAACTGATAATACCAAATGATTAAAAAGTGCCTGACCACTTGACCAAAGCCACAAGACTGAGTTTATCTTGCATGTGTTAAATAGGCAGCAATGGGAGCCCACAAGGACGCATGTCAAGACACATACCCCTGCTTGAGATTGTGACTACTGTAAAGAAAAAAAGTCAACTTGAAGACATGAAGACTAACTTTTCTGAAACAGATTGCATTCTGCTTCCCTGATGCCTGCAAAACATTCAGTTAGGAGCCCAAGATGGAGACTCTATAAGTTGTAGAGGTTGTGGTCAGAGGAACCTGAGGGTCAAACTATAAGGCTGGAAAAATCAGGTGTTTATAAAGACCTGTGGAAAGTGGAGGAATTATTAAGGAGGGAGCTTTGGATGTTAAAGTGTTACTTTTACACAAGGAATACTACTCAGCAATTAAAAACAAGGAAATTATGAGGTATCCCAGAAGCAGAAAGATACACATGGTATATACTCACTTTTAAGTGGTTATTAGACATGTAATATAGGATAAACATACTAAAATCTGTACACCTAAAGAAGCTAGGCAAGGAAAAGGACCCAGGGAAAGATGATCAATCCTCATTCAGAAAGGCAAATGGGATAGACAACGGAAGAAGGTGAAAACAAGGAACAAGACAGGAGCCTCCCACAGAGGGCCTTTAAAAGACTCTACCCAGAAGGATATTAACGCAGATGCTGAGGCTCATAGCCACTTTGGGCAGATTGCAGGGAATCTGGTGAAAGAAGGGGAGATTGAAAGACCTAGAAAGGTCTGGAGCTCTACAAAGAGAACAACAGAAGCAAAAATATCTGCGCTCAGGGGACTTTTCTGAAACTGATTCTCCAACCAAGATCCATGCATGGATCCTAGAAACCCTGTACAGATGGAACCCATGGCAGCTCAGTCTCCAAATGGGCCTCATAGTAAGGGGAACAGGGGCTGTCTTTAACATGAACTCAGTGGCTGGCTCTTTGATCACCTCCCAATGAGGTGGGGCAGCCTTACCAGGCCACAGAGGAAGACTAGGAAAGACAGTCCTGATGATACCTGATAGGCTACTGTCAGATTGAAGGGTAGGAGATCCTCCCCTATCAGTGGACTGGGGAAGGGGCATGGGAGGAGATGAGGGACTGAGGGAAGGTGGGATTGTGGGGATGAGGGTGGGGGCTCAGCTGGGAAACAAAGTGAATAAATTGTAATAAATTATATTTTAAAAAAGAAAATTATTTCAAGGACATTTGGTGTGTAATGAAATATGCACACAATGGGCCTTATGCCCTGGAAGAGAAATAAGTGCTCTCATAGACTGCAGGAATTTCTCCAAAGTCCAAATTTACTAGACTATCTCCCTTTCTAACCTTGGAGTGGAAGGGCAGGTGTGATAGGCCTGTGCCTTTTGAGTCATTTGATCTCTGTTTACCCAGGAGAGGAGCTGTTGCTTGACCTGAGGCAGAACTCGGTGGTTTAGCTAATGATGGACTGTAGGAAGTCCTAGTAACCAGGAACACCATTAAGTGGCAGCCTGAGACTTCTTTTCTGGATCTTTCTCTGATGCAGCTGTGGTAACTGTGAAGGAGATCTCAAGCCATACCATGATGAGAGTTGGTCTACTCTCCATATCAGCCAAAGCAGGTTGGCTGAGCTTTCAGTCTGATCTGCTGATACTGGAATAGTATACAATGAGCCACACTACAGCTCTGTTGGTACACAGGGTGATGTTAATGAGGATCCCTTTGAGAGGTGGGGGGGGCGCTGCAACCCTGGCAATAGGAGGTAATGGTGCTCATGATATCCTTTTTAAGTGTGCATGCCCTGACATTGCATTTGATATGCAGTAACAGGACAGTTTGAAAAAAAATGAAAGTTTTATAAAAGCCTGAAAATTACCTCCGAACTACAGCTTTCTGTGATAATTTTTACATTTTGTTTAGAAACTGGTAGAACAGAGGAGACAGAAGCAACCTTTTGGCAATATTTAATTAGATTCTCTTTACCTTTCCACTACTACTATCCACAGTTGTGTGTTTCAGGAAAATTCAATTCCAGGTACAAAAGAAACTGCTGAGCAGCAGAGGTTTCTCAAGTGTGCATGCATTATGCAGATAGATAGAGCAGATTTCACATCTTGTGCTATCACCTATATGTCAGGAAGCTGACATGAAAGTATACTTCAACATTGTTTTGTATGTGGACATCGCTGTGGCTGAGTTTCTTGGAATCAGAAAAAGACTTGAGGAGCCACAGAGAAATAGCCCAACTTTTTGACCACTTCAATTTACAGAGAGAAGTATAGAATATGGGGCCTCTCCTTTTTGGAAGAGAAATAAATAATGGTAGCTGGAAAGCCAATAATATAACAGTTTAGGCTGTCATGCTGAATTTATTTTTTTGTGAGTTGTGAAATCTGAGTTTGTTTAATTTCTACATACATAAGTAACAGTGGTCAAATTCACATTCTATCTGTTTCCTTAAGTCATTTGATGAAAACTTGAATATATTTAGGGGATTATGGTTTTGTGGTTTTGTCTGCATCCAGTTATTCTTTCATTAATATTGTATACCTTTTAATTATTGTAGTTTCAGGTAAGTACAGAAGTCACATTGTACAAGTGTGTGTCTAAAATTTCCTCATAATCCTATTGAGAATTCTGAGTTTTTCACATAGTACATGGTTTTGGAATCTCATCTTTCTCAGCGCAGACCTATCTGCCTGGGGTATACAACCGCTGAGACGGAGCCCCAACCACTTTAGCGGCAGACAGATTTCCTGTAATAAATCATTAGGAATTTTCTTTGGATTGCTTTTAATTCAATCTTCAAATTGAAAATTAATTTTTTAAATCTTTTTCTTCTGAAAAAAATATGTTTAATGGTGGTGTTTATACTTGTTTGAAAGGGTAAAATATATTATTATATAATCATTAATTTCACATAAACCACAAGTACATGCAACTGAAGATTATTTGATATAAGGTACAAAGTGATACAAAGTGACTTTACTGTTGAGTTCAGTGACACAGCATACATTAACATGGTCACATAGTGACTACATTATGTAGAGTTCTCATAAAAAGACAGAATTGCTGTGGATTCATTAGATTTTCCATGCACATGAAATTGGTATTGTGAAGTGTCACAGTTCTCATGCTCATTGCAGTTATATTCATAATACAGCCACAGAAGACATGGCACAGACTTAGAAAAGCCCCATTGACCCATCCCATTTGACGGGTTAGTCAAACAGGGTCTACCTGAAAGAGGGAGTAGAAATGTGGGGACAGAGAGGCGAAGAATGGTGACCAAGACAGGCTTTTTGAACAAGGTCTTAGTTTACTGAATGTGCAAACAACACTTATAAAGCAAAGGGTACAAGCAAATTTTTTTTCACAGTAGCCACACATCTTCACCACCTGGCAAGGCATCCAAGAAATTCACTCAGGGTTACACAAAGTTTGCTGTCTGGTTCTCAGGGTTGTAGGGAGCTTGCTATCTACTTCTCAGGCTCTGAACACACTGCTTACAAAGACTGCCAAGACTGTCTCTGAAAAATGGAACTTAGTTAAGATCTGCATCTGCCAAGGCCAGGAGGCAGAATTCCAATTACCAGACTCCTTCACCCCATGTTTGATAATTATGTCTCTGTGATATTCCTGAAAATCTAGGCAGTATAATACATGGGTTCCTCCCATCCCCTTAGCTTCAATTTAAAGCAGATATTCTCTTGGCACTCCCAAATATTCTGTACCATCAAGTCGCAGGACAACTTTTCTGGCTCAGTTGGTGGTGAGGTTTCTCTTCCCATTGTGTGTAGAGAATTTTCTTTCCCCCAAGTGGCTGGAATATAGGGTTGAAGACTCCAAGCCTGTACATGCTCATCTTCTGTATATTCAGCAAAGCTCTGTGGAAGTGGCCTCAGCAATGGGGGCCTTTCTCAGTTTTTAGAAAGAGAGACCTTTTTTACTACCATCAGCTTGGTTTGTTTAGGGATATCTACAGGGCCAATGAACCAAGACATCAATTGATTGTAACATAATTCCAGCACTGAAAACCCTGTCTGACAATAAAAGATGGTCAGTTCACACTCTGTATCCTTTGTTACTAGGACTTTTTACTAGGGATGCAATTATAGACTCCATGAAGTTGCCACAAAACTTTTTTTCCCACTCTAAGCAGCAAAATTATCCTGATTCCAGCTGTGTTTTCCTGTAGCCTTTCTCTCCCTTCATTACCTGATGTTTTCTGCTCCAGTATACCCACAGCATCTATTCTTTCTCTCCTTCCCAGAGAGCTCCAATTTCTACCATCTTGTTTACCTAACACTCTGGATCTGTGGAATTTTAATTTGAAGCAGTGTGTCACTGTGGAGGCAGATTTTGAAGTCTTCTATGCTCAAATAAGTCCATGTTCACAGTCTCTTTTTTGCTTCAGATCAATATGTAAACCTCGTAGCTTCTCCAGAACTATACCTGCCTTTACTTTGTCGGGTTTCCCACCATGACAATAAAGCAGTAAACCTCAGAAAAAAGACAGCCAAAATTAATGTTTTATTTTATAAGAGATGCTGTGGACATGGTGTCTCTTCAAAGCAATGGAAACTGTAACTATGAATAAAGTTGCTAGCAGGAGCTGGGGTATAGCTGCAATAGTCCTTTCCATGCGTTTCTTTGGAAGAATGTGGATTTTTGTAAGTTTGGATTAGGAAAATATTTGGAGAAGTGGAAAAAAAGGAGTAGTGACCTCCGGGGAATACTCCCATTGGCAAAGCTTCCATCATATAAAAGTAAAGCTTAGAGCCATGCATGGTGGTATATACCCTCAACATCAGCACTCAGGAGAGAGCAGAATATAGGTTTCTGAGCCCAAAGTCATATATGGAGCAAGTTCCAGCAGATCCAAGCTTAATCAGTGAAGAAAACATTGGAATAAGGGAAGCTTATATAGATTTCATTGAACATTGGTCCCAAGTTCCAGCCCCAGCAAGCAGCAGATTCAGCCAAGTAGTTCTGGCTTTAGAGTCGATAATAGAAGACAATTGTAGAATAATAATAGAGGTCAACTTTGGAAGAGTGGGGTAATGTCATTATTCCCTGTGCTGACATGGTTTACACAAGTAATCCCAGCACTCAGGGAGGCAGAGGTACAACTAAGGCTACACAGAGAAACTCTTGTCTAGAATAACAAAAAACAAAAATAAAACAAAAATGATTTAAAAATGAAATCAAATAAATAAGTAAATAAAAGCCAAATAGTTGGGTATTATAAATGAAAATTTTGATTTATCTTTTGGAGTAAGATAAATTAAAAATATTTAATAAGATAAATTAAAGATATTTAATTTATCTTTTCTTTGCTCTAGACCTACTGAGGTGATGAGCCCCCTCCTTAACTTAAGCCACATATCTCGTGGTAGCCTAAATATATAATGGAAACTGAAGATGGTTAATCTTTCTCTTGTTCTATGTGCCTTAGCTCTGGCTAGCAAGTTCATTTTTTCACTTCCATTAGAGTTCACGTCTTTGGAATTCTGGTGTATTTTGATGATCACGAAGCTTAATTATCCAGCCAAACAGTCTCAACAGCCACTGGATTCTTTAACTCTGCATAGTCTTTGAGCAATTCTTATAAATTAACTTCCTACATACACAGAGAAATATATTCTATCAGATCTTTTCATGTAGAGAGCTTTTTCTAATACAGCTTTGTTTTTTTTCCCCACTTTCCCATTGGAATACAAGTGCTTGCTAACGTGGTGCTCAAAAATATCATGTGTTTCCTGCTTTTTTCCCCTGGGTTGCCTCAGACCTTCCAGGGGGAAAGTAGCTGCAGTATATTTGATGGTAGCATTAAATCACAGAACAAAAATATCATTGCATTTTCTGAAATCTCTGTTTAATTTGTAATATTCTTGGGACCCATCCACTTAGGGATAGATTGCTCACTCCCCTGGAGGTTGAATAATGTGCTGTGCATCTATCCACCTTGATTCCAGTAGGAAGAGGGAATGTGCCTACTGAGTGCTAGAAGACAGAAGGTAGACTAGGGGAGGACAGGTACAAATGATACTGAAAGAAAAATCTCTGAGATCTGGAAAAGGTCTGGTCCTAAAATGGAAGCATGAGCCAGGAATCACAAAGCCTTGTCCCTTCAGTAAACTCTAACCATAAAGAAGGTGCTCATGTCACTCAATACTCACTGGCCAATCAGGACTGTGAGGTCATGCCTTCAGAGGAAGGGGTGGATTCTTCCTGGTGCCATATTGCACAAACGCTTTGTAGGTGAGCAGCTTTTAAAAGCTGGTGTCCTGTGGTCCATTTGAGGCTGCTGTGTGAGGATATTTCAGGCGAGTTCCAAAGTCACAATATGGTGAGTGTGTGGATATTGACCCCAACCTATAGAGCAGGAGGCTGAAGAGCAGGACCTGCTTTATTGGGTACTTCCAGAGTCTGGTTAGGAACCTACATGAAGTCACAGGAGGGATCACTTGTCCTAGCCATGACCATAGCAGGGGCATTTGAATATTTTCACTGTATTGGGTTCTGGGTGGAAACCAATAAATCTCACTTCAGGAATAAAAGATTAAAAATCAAAGCCTTATTTTCTGAGCTCAGGGAGTTGTCTAGTTCAGGATCATCTAGTTCCCCCAAGAGTAAGCTATTTTTGATATTTAATATTTTTTGATTAGCAAGGGAGTTTCTGTTGGAGGCTTGGTCTGATCCAGCATATTTCGCCTCAAGGCCTTAAATAATTTTCCAAGATATTCGGTCTGGAATCTAAGGTCCTTAATTTATATCCCTAGACATTTGGTCCAGAGCTCAAGGTGATAAAGGCATGAAGAATTGGATCCTTGGTCTGGTGAAAAGTGAGTGGTTTGTGGTCTAGTTTACAATTTAGGCATCTCCATTAAGTTAACAGCAAATTTAATCAGTTAACAGATAATTGGGAAAATGTTATAAGGAGCCCGGAGGGAGATGGCTCTGCAAACTTGGCAATTCTCAATATCATATGGGAAAACAATAAATAGAGAATTGACAAAACAAGCCTGTACAGGAAAAGATTTTCTAGAGGTTATCCTCATCCCAGATCTCAAAGCTGTACTTTAGAGCAATAGTAATAAAAACGGCATGGTAATGGCACCAGTACTTTAAATCTTTAAGGGGTATGCATTTACTTATTAGTTGCTGGAGCCAAAGCTATTTACTGAAGCCTAAGCCAAATAGTGAGCAAAAGTCATTTAGTGGCAACCTAAAGCTATTTAGTGAAAGAGTTATTTAGGATCCTAAGTCATGGGTGATAGATTTGTGAGGACATCCGTCTGTCAGTTTTAGAGCATCCATAAGAAATCTGAAGAAAACATCCTTACGGTATCTTGCAGGTGGAATATTCAAGCCATGGAAGCACTCTTGCTGTCTCCTGCAACAGTAATTAAGCCTTCCCCCTTTCCTGCCTTCTCCCTATATAAGTTGGGTAAAAATTTCTAATAAATGAGGCTTTGATCAAACAAGAAGACTTGGCCTTCTTCAGGGCTCTCTGTCCCACCATTCTTTTCACCCCCACCTCCCTTAGGACCCCAATGAACTTCCGCAGGTCAGGACAATTAGTAATTTTTATTAAATCATATTAAGAAGCTGAGGACAAAATAAGTATACTGGAATCAAATGCTGTCTCAGTTTCAGGCCCAGCTTGAAGGTATGCAGTCAGCCAATGCTACCTTGGCTATTGTTTCTGCTTATCAACCTTAACATTACTGGCTTTACTATTAAGAGTGTACTTTTCTTAACTTTAAATTATTCTCCAAGATTTTGTACATCACAGAAATTAGCAAAAACATCTTCTCCAACCTTGTTAAACAATCTTTTTAAAAATTCTTTCTAAGTATAACAGTCATTGATACAACCTACAACTATGGTTCCTTTCAAGGGCAGTGGTTAATTCATTAATCTGCTCCAGCTTGATCTGCGGAAAGAGATCAAGCATTGTTAAAAATTTAAATGCCAGTGATATTGCCCAGTGAGGGGGCTAGGAGCATCCTTAGAGTTTTCATACAACTTATGTTTTGAGGGATATGGGCATCATAATGGCATCAAACAGAATTTTGTTCCACAACAGCACAAAGTCCTCAGTAAACAGCTCTTGGGGTTATGCTTCTCCAAGACAAACTCATCATCATGACTATGCTAACAGGGGAGCCAAATTCAATGAATGCTACAGATGTTTTGCTGTTGCTCCTGCATGGCTCTCAAAAGGACCAGGTAGCCAAAATAGTTTGCCTATATATGGGGGAGGGAGGAATAAGGTTAGCTCAGGCCCTGGGAATGAGAATTCATGGTATTGGGCGGGCTATGCCAGCCTTGAGGACCATATAACATGGAAGAACTGAAGGATTGCTGGGAGAAAATTGGCATCTAGGTCTATTTTGATATGTTAAATATGAACCTCTGCCATTTGTTCCAGGTATGAGACCTACATCTATGGAAATATAAACTTCAGAGAGAGCAGGATGGTCTCCATTAGGTAATGATTAAAAAATGAGATCACCAGGAAGAAAGGTGGCAAAGACAAAGATTCTAATTTTCTTTCCTTTCTTTATATCTTCTTTCTTTTCTTTGAAGGAGGGCGGGTACCCAGACTGGACTCAAATTTTTGCTGTCAAGTTTTGTTTTGCTAATTCATTTTTATTTTATTAATTATTTTTATTTTTTTCACAATTTATTCATTGTATTCCCCTATTAAAGGCCACTCTCTCAACTCCTACTGGTCCCACCCTCCTTCCCTCTTCCCCCAAACCTTTTTCCGTAGTCCACTCAAAAGAGGAGTTCTCCTCCTCTGCCATCCATCCATATATTATCAGAACACTACTCAGCTATTAAAAACAGGGAAATAAAATTTCTGCTCTTATTACTTCTGCATAGGCCACTGTGCTCACCTCAGAAGATTTCATACTATGCCTGCAAGCTTACTGTGAAATAAACACTAGGTATAACTCATTTTAGAGAGTCCCACCACAAGACACGGTTTCACTTACCATCTCATATCCAGAAACACGTGAAATTTGAAATGCAATGAAGTGTGAAACATTTAATCACAAGCATGTCAGAGAATGTGGTTCTCTTCCTGCCTGGAGGCTGTTTCTCACCAGCCCAGGAAGGAAGAAGGGCCAAAAGATGAGGTATAAAGCTTGGAAGGCCCACAAGCATAACAGTGATCAGAACATTCTGGGAACCACCTCAGAAAGTAAGTTCAATTTTAATTCCAGAAAACAGAGGGTATGTACCCCTTGGGGAGTGACTGGGATGCTCTAAGGATAGGTGTAGATAATTGTTTAAAACTAGGCACTTCAAGGATGTTTGATTTTCATTAAAAAGCACATTCTTATCACATGAACAAGAACACAGATCCTAATCATTCTATATTTAATTGGAGGAGAGAGTTAGCAGGGATCAGTGTGAAAAGCCATCTATCAATTTTGGTTGGTGGCATCTATGTCTAAAGACACTCTCCAGAGGAAGTCAGGCACAGAAAACTCACCCTTGACATGGTTACACATCTAGGCCAGAAGCAGGGTCATACATAGAAAAGAAAGCCTCCTCCCTCATATCTCAAAATTCAGTGTTATGTGTACACAAAGAAACTTCTACAGGCCACCACTGTTGTATTAATTTCAGAGAACTTTCTGGATGGTGTTAGTTTACCATTCCCTACATATTCATCCACTGGACTAAAAGTTTCTTGTGTAAAGTGAAGCAATTGAAAACAGTAAATGTTGAGAATCAGGATTATCAATAAGTCTTCCATAAACACCTTATTATATAATACTGTTGCATGTAATTGATATTCATCATTCATTGTATTCTTTTTTAAAATAAGTTTATTTACTTTACATTCCAATCATAGAGCCCCTCCCTTCTCTCCCCCAGTACTATTCTCAATTCCTATTGCCCCTATTCCCTTTCCCCTTCAGAAAAGAGAGGTCATTTCCATTGAGCTAGTTTTTCAGTTCTGTTGGATCTCAGTGGACCAAAGAAGAAAAAGGCCTTTCCACAATGCTTATACTCACAGAATTCCTCTCCAGTAAGGGTACTTTTATGATGATGATGACTCTAGATTTGTGCAAGGCCTCACCATTTTAACACATTCATAAGTTTTCTCTCCAGTATGAATCCTTTCATGATGATGAAGATTATACAAATGTGGAATGGTTTCACCATGTTAAAAGCACTCACAGTCTTTCTGTCCATTAGGATTTCTTTCATGAGTGTGAAGATGATTCTGAAGTCCAAAAGTTTTATTCACATTGGTTACAGACAGACAGCTTCTTTGAAGTATGTGTTCTTTTATGTATTAGGAGATGCTATGTGCAAAGGCTTTGCCACATAGGTATATTCATGTGGTTTCCCTCCAGAATGTGTTGTTGTCTTAGGAGATGATTGTTAAATGCAAAGGCTTTATCACACTAATTACCCTCACAAGGCTTCTCTCCACTGTGTTTTTTGATGTTTTCGGAGACTATTCTGCTGTGCAAAGGCTTTATCACATTGGGTATATTCATGAGGTTTCTTTCCAGTGGGTGTTCTTTTATGCCGTATGAGATGACTGTTTTTTGCAAAGGCTTTACCACACTCATTACATTCATAAGGTTTCTCTCCAGTGTGTGTTCTTTTATGGCTTATGAGATGACTGTTTTGTGCAAAGGCTTTACCACACTGGTTACATTCATAAGGTTTCTGTCCAGTGTGTGTTCTTTTATGCCGTATGAGATTATTCTTTTCTGCAAAGGCTTTACCACACTGGTTACATTCATAAAGTCTCTCTCCAGTATGTGTTCTTTTATGCCGCATGAGATGACTGTTTTTTGCAAAGGCTTTATCATATTGATTACATTTGTAAGACTTCTCTCCTATGTGTGTTCTTTTATGCTGTATGAGAACAGTGATATAGGGGAAGGCTTTACCACATAGAGTGCATTTAAAGAGTTTTTCTCCAGTATGATTGCTTTCATGCCTGCAAAGAAAATTGGCACATGTGAAAGATTTACCACAGTCATTTCCTTACACTAACAAATATATTTATCTATATGAATTAATTTCATAATTTGGTCTAATGGTAAAGAATAATCAAATTTTAAATTTTTATCACTTTATTTACATTCATGGTATTCCCCTTCATTATTGATATTTTTGAAGATCCTTGTGATGGTAAGAGCATTTGTTATGTGATTCACTTTTATAGCATAATTTTTCTAAAAGAGGTTTCCTCTTATATATGAAGAGTATTGTAAGAATTCAGAGTTTTACCACAGCAATCCCATTCACAAATTTTTTGTACTGTATGAATGATACTTCATTTACAAAGTGAGCCAGAACACGCAGAAAAAGTTCAAAATTCCTAGTATTTATAGGTATTTTCAGCAGTATGAGTTTGCTGATGAAGTCTCAGTGAAGTTGAAAAACCAAATAACAGTAACCATTTATCACATTCAGAAAATCTACTCAAAGTGGGGACTACTACAAAATCAATTGTTCTTGGAGAAAGACAATTACACTGTTTCTTTCAATATCCCTATGCTCATGTGTCTTAGAAACATTGTGACATATGATATACCTATTACAAGAAAAATAAAAGATTCCCACATTGAATTAACACAGTTTTTTTTGTTCATCATAGACATATCATATAGGGATTAAAGTTTCTCCACAACAATAATCTTGACTCTCATAAGCTGCTCCTTTCACTAAACTTTACAATGTTACTGTATGAATATGAATAACACTGGTTGTATATGACATATTTGCTTATTAGATGGTTTTGGACACATACTGATCACCTATTCAATGTATATACCTCTTACAATATCTGAGTAGATAGAATGAGACTATACAGATTGGCAGATCAACTCAGTAGCTGTAAGGTCCATATGATTCAATTGGTATTTTTCTGTTACAACATTATTTTATTTTCTTCTATCTGAGGGGAGTGCCTTGCAAACACAAATCAGATGACTGACATTGAAGTACGTGGAATTGTGAGATTTTAATGATCATCAGTACACTTAAAGCAGTGCTGTTTATACACTGTTGCTTTTCTTTAAAACTTCCAGGACACAGCCATGTGTGCTGGTACATGCCCTTAATCCCAGCACTTGTGGAAGCAGAATCAGGCAGATCTGTGTGATTTTGAGGTCAGGCTGGTCTAACAAGCAATTCTAAGTTAAGCCACAGCTACACAGAAAAAAAAACTATTTCAAAAACAGAAAATAAAAAGCCAACAAACCAAAAAAAACAAACTTCCAGGACACATTAAAATTTCTTAAGATTCATATATGTATCAGCTTGCACATAAAGTTACCTTTTATTACTTGTAGAACTTTGAAAATGTTCTTCAATATTATGATCTTCCAAATTGTAGCCTAAAATATAGTACCAGAAAATATATATTATTGGAAATACCATATTATTAAGGAAAAACTTAAATTACTATCTTCTGTGACCCTTAGAACCATGTCTCATTTATTCACCACATTCCATTTCATTCTTAATTGGAATTATAGAAGAGTATCAATAATAAAGTAAGAGTTGTCTCCTTATTTTAAAAGTGAAAGAAAATTTGCAGTCTTACCTATAGAAGTGAGGTTTTTACAGGTCTCTAACATCACATCTTTGTAGAGTTGCTTCTGGGAAGGTTCCAGCAAAGCCCACTCTTCTTGGCTGAATTTCACATGCATATCATTGAAGGTCACTGAATTCTAAAATATGTGATACATGTGTACAACAGAAACAGAGGCAACAATATAAATTTATAGTTCATTGGAAATATATTCACATATTTCTAGTACTTCTTTCATTTATTTTCTGACACAGAAGTGCTAATGTTAGACAGTTAGGTGTTGTGCATCAGGTGAAGGAGGGGAGATGGATAAGCCTAAATATTAAATTATAAAAAAAAGCCATGCTTTGAAGACCTATGTTATAGGAGTTTCATCAGTTTGTGAAACATGAGTCTAAAAAGCCAGCAGTTGGATTCTTGAGCAGTCTATGAATTGGGTTCAGTTACTTGGGTGAGCTGGTCAGGACCCAGTCATGAAAGAGGTGGAAGCAAAAACACAGTCACAATATTTTGTTTAGCAACAAATAACATGTTGTGATCAGGGGACACTGGCATCAGTCCAAAGACAATGTGGCACTGAATATTGTGTTTTGACCAGGCCTCAGGGATATGACATATCAGTATGTGAAAAGGGGTGCTTGTATATTTGTGGACAGGAATGTGGACTATGGTGAATACATGGATAAAAATAATGTTAGGTGGCAATCAACAACAATCTTAGCTGATAAGATCATATTTGTGAGTGACCAGAAAAAAGTAAAGGCATAGAACACATGATTTTTTGATAATTGTTTTGTATATTCTCCTTTCCAAATCATGTATAGTCTATAGTTGAAAAATAAAGATTAAAGCTTTTATATTAAAATGGAAGTGCTAATGTTATCAATAAGTCATTCTTAGAAGAAAACTGAATAACTGTGTCATATCTGAACTTTTTCAATAGGATATATCCTTGAAATTGACATGCCAATTAATGTGGACAAAGACAAACAGAGAGAAGAGAGTGAAATACAAAGAGAAAGATAGCGACAGAGACACAGAGAGAAATGAACAGATGAACAGTACTGAATATATATCAGAGAAATTTATGAACATTTATTAAATACAAAAAATGATGGACTAGCTGGGTGTATTCAGTTATGCCTCTAATTCTATCACTCAGGAGGCAGAGGCAGGTGAATCTCATTGAGTTGGAACCCAGCATGATCTATGCAAAGAGTTCCAGGATAGCCAGACCTATATTGTAAGACAGAGCCTCCCCTAAAAGTCAATAAAACAAATATAATAGGTAGAAGAAACTCAGAGCTCTTTACTGAAGTTCCTACAAGGAATTATACATTCAATACAATTCTTTATTAATCTTCCAGAAACCAGCAGTGCCACAGCTTAAACTGCAACATTAATAAGATCTTACTAAAAGGGAATGCATGTTTAAACAGGTAAAAATAGAAAGAGAAAAATATTAACAATGTAAATGATGATCATAAATAAGTAACATAAGGCAGGAGAGATGGCTCAGCCGTGAGGAGCTCTTGCTGCTCTTGCAAATAATTGGGCTCAATTGTCAGTGTTTACATGGAACCCACTACTATCCATTGTTCTATATTCATGAGTTCTGAGGCAATCTTCTGACTACTGTGAGGAGCAGACACACAAAAGGTGTATAATCATGCATACAACCAAATACTCATATTCAGTAAAAATTAAAAAATAGATCCCAGATGGCAGAGCTGATTGCACACTGTTTCTGATCAGCAGGGTAGCAGAGAGTGCACAGTGACCAATAGTTGGAACAGTAGGCCACAAAACACCACTGACTGTGTTTACCAGGTGAAAGGAAACCCAATGGTGAGGGATAAATTGGTTCCAACCTCAGAGCACTGAGTTAATCTCTGGAAAAGTTTCTGGGATTTTGTAGCAGGAATGAGGTTTTCAAGCAAATGGACCCAAGAAAGAAGTAGGAGAAGCAATTCTAATATCTAATAAAACAGACCTTCAACCAAAATTAATTGAAAGAGATGACGTAGGATACTTCAAACACATAAAAGAAAAATTCTACCAAGATGGTGTCTCAATTCTGGGCAACTATGCCCTAAATTCAAGGGCACCCACATTTGTAAAAGAAACATTAATAAAGTTTAAAGAACATTTCAATCTCCACACATTAATAGTGAGACACCACAACAACTCACTATCATCAAAGGACAGAGCAGTTAAACAGAACCTAAAATGAGATATAATGACACTAATGGATGTCATGAATTAAATGGACCTACCAGATATCTTGAGCAATGTTCACCCAAACAGAAAAGAACATATCTTCCTTTCAGCACCTCATGGACCCTTCTCTAAAACTTACCATACAGTAGGTCACAAACCAGGCCTCAACAGATACAAGATTGAAGTAATATCTTGTATCCTATCAGACCATGATAGACTAATGATGAATCTTGACAATAAAAGAAATAACAAAAAGCCATCACACACATGGAGCCTGAACAACTCCCTACTCAATGAAATCTGGGTCAGGGAAGAAATAAAGAACTTCCTATAGTTCAATGAAAATGAAGGCACATCATACCCATACTTATGAGATGCAATGAAAGCAGTTTTAAGAAGAGATTTAATAGCACTAATTGCCTTCATAAGCTATTGGAGACTTCCCATACAAGCAACTTGATGGCACACCTGAATACTCTAGGAAAAAAGAAGCAGACACACCCAACAGGAGTAGACCACTATATAACTAAACTCAGGGCTGAAATCAATAAATTAGTAACAAAGAGAACAATTCAAAGAATCAAAAAACCAGGAGCTAGTTCTTTGAGAAAATCAAAAACAGACAAATTCTTAGCCAAACTAAGAAAATGGCAGAGATACACTATCCAAATCAACCAAGTCTGATAAAAAGAGAGATATTACAGACACTGAGAAAATTCAAAGAACCATTAACTGTAATGTCAAAAGCCTATATGCCACAAAATTTGAAAATCAAAATGAAATATACATTTTTTGATTGATTCCACTTACCAAAGTTGAATCAAGATCAGATAAAAAAATTAATAGTTTTACATCCCCTCAGTGAATAGAAGCAAACATCAAAAGACTCCCAAACAAGGACCAAATGATTTCAGAGCAGAATTCTACCAGAGCTTCAAAGAAGAAAGAATACCAATATCTTCAAACTATTTCATAAAATATAAATGGAAGCAACATGACCAAACTACTTTTATAAGACTGCAGTCACCTTGATATATCCTCAAAGACCCCAAAAAAGAAAAAGAACTTCAGACCAATCACTCATATGAACAATGATGCAAAAATACTCAATAAAATACTCACAAACCAAATCCAAGAACATATCAAAGATATCATCCACCATGACCAAGTATGCTCCATCCCATGCATGCAGCAGTGGTTAAATACATGGAATCCATCAATGTAATCCAACATATAAATAAATTGAAAAAAAAAACAGCCACAGAATCATTTCCTTAGATGCTACAAAAGTTTTTGACAATATCCAACGCTTATTCTTGTTTAAAATCTTGAAGAGAGCGAGGATATAAGGCACATACCTAAAAACAGTGAAGGCAATACAGAGCAATCCTATAGCTAGCATCAAACTAAATGGAAAGAAAGCTAAATCAATTCCACTGAACTCAGGGACAAGGCAAGGCTACCCACTCTCTCCAAAATTTTTTCAATATATTATCTGAAGTCCTATCTAGAGCAATAAAACAACTAAAGGAGTTTAAAGGGATACAAATTGAAAAGGAAGAAGTCAAAGTATCACTATTCACAGATGAAATGACAGTATACATAAGTGTCCCCCAAAGTTCTACCAGGGAATGCCTACAATTGACAGACACTTCAGTAAAGTGGCTGGATACAAAGTTAACAAAAAATCAGTAGCACTCCTGTATGCAAAAGACAAACTGCCTGAGAAAGAATTAGGGAAACAACACCCCTCACAATAGCCTCTGAAAAAAGAAATTGGAGAAGATAACAATAGAAAGATCTCTCATGCTCATATATCAGTAGGATCAACATAGTAAAAATTGCCATATTACCATAGATTCAATGATATCCCCATCAAAATATCAACACAATTCCTTTCAGACCTTGAAAGAACAATTCTCAGCTTCATGTGAAAACAAACAAACAAACAAACAAACAAAAAACCAGAATAGCTAAAACAATCCTGTACAAAAACAGATCTTCAGGAGTTTTCTCTATCCATTATCTCAAACTATACTATAAAGCAACAGTAATAAAAACAGCATGGTACTATTACAGAAACAAACTGGTGAATCAATGGAATTGAAGCAAAGGCTCATAAATTAATCCACACAACGATGGACACTTGATTTTTGACAAAAAAGCCAAAATCATGCAATGAAAAAATGGCAACATCTTCAACAAATGGTGCTGGTATAACTGGAAGTCTACATGTAGAAAATGGAAATAAATCCATATTTACCATCCCGCACTAAACTAAAGTCCAAGGTAAAAAAAGACTTCCAAAATAAAACCAGACACACTAAATCAGTTAGAAGAAAAAGTGGGAAAAAGCCTGGATCACATTGGCATAGAAGATAACTTCCTGAACAGAACACCAAGAGAACTGGCTCTAAGATGAACAATTAATAAATAGGATCTCATGAAACTAAAACTTTCCATGAATCAAAGAATTCTGTCAATAGAACAAATCAACAGTCCACAGCGTGGTTAAAGATCCTCACCAACCCTATATACAGCAGAAAGGGCTAATAAACAAGATATATACAGAGCTCAAGAAATTAAACTCCAACAAACCAAATAATCCACTTTAAAACTGGGGTACAGAACTAAACAGATAATTCTCCACAGAGGTATAGCAAATGGTGGAAAACATTTAACTAAATGCTAAATATCAATAGTCATCATGGAAATGCAAATCAAAATGACTTTGATATTCCATCAGAATGGCTAAGATCAAAACCTGAAGAGACAGCACATGCTAGTGAGGATGTGGAGAAAGGAAAACACTCCTCCATTGCTGGTGAGAGTGCAAACTTATATGACCACTTTAGAAGTCATTCGGATGCTTTTTCAGACAACTGTAAATAGTGCTACTTCAAAGTCTCAGATATATTATTCCTGGGCATATTTCCACAAGATGCTCCACCATTCAATATATACATTTGCTCAATTATGTTCACAGCATCTATATTCATAATAGCCAGAATCTGTAAACAACCTACATGTCTCTCAATGGAACAACAGTTACAGAAATTGTGGTATATTTACACAGTGGAATGCTAGTCACATATTAAAAACAGGGAGATCATGAAATTTTCAGGGAAATGGATGGAACTAGAAAAGATTATCCTGAGTGAAATATCCCAGAACCAGAAAGACATGCATGGTATATAATCATTTATAAGTGGATAATAGCCATAATACAGGACAAACATACTACAATCCAGGGACCTAAAGAACCTAAATAAAATGGAGGACCCTATGGAGGATGCTCAATTCTCATTCAAAAGTGCAAATAGAATCGATATCTGACATGACTGAAAAGAGGGAACAGGATGAAAGACTCAACCCAGTAGGGGATTGAAGCAGATGCTAAGACTCAGAACCAAACTTTGGGCAGAGCACAGGGAGTCATAGGAAAGAGTGCGGGAGTAGAAAGACTCAGAAATGACAGGAGCTCCATAAGAAGACCAACAAGGCCAACAAATCTGGGACTGTGGGGACATGCGGAGACTGATGCACCCACCAAAGACCGTTCATGAAGAGGACCCATACCCCTGCTCAGATGTAGCTGATAGGCAGCTCAGTCTCCATGTGGGATCCATAGTAAGGGGAGCAGGGGATGGCTCTGACATGGACTCTGTTGCCTGCTCTTTGATCACTTCCCCATGGTGGAGGAGGCATTGGTACACCACAAAGAAAGAGGGTGTAGACAGTCCTTGTGAGATTTGATAAGTTTGTGTCAGATGGTAGGAGAGGAGGGCTCCCCTTATCTGATAAAATGGGACAAGGAGGAAAGTAGAATGGAGGATGAGATGAAGAGAAAAGGGAGGAGGTTACAATTGAGACGTTAAATTATTTTTAAATTTTATTACAATTTATTCACTTCGTAAACCCACTGTAACCCCCTCCATCATCTATTCCCAGTCCCACCCACCCTCTTTCTTTTTTCCTATGCCCTTTCCCTAATCTGATAGGGAAGGAACTACTTACTCCCCTTCTATCTAACCCCAGCTTATCAGGAAACAGGAAACAACCTAGGAAACTTCTACAGAGGGTCTCTGAAAGCCAGAAGAAGAAAATAGGAAACAACCTTGGAACCTGCCACAGAGGGCCTCTGAAAGCCTCTGCCATGCAGACTGTGAAAGCAGATGCTGAGCCTGATGGCCAACTGATGGGCAGAGTGAATGGAATTTTAGGTAAGAAGTGGGAAATAGTAAGAGCTGGAGAAGACAGGAACTCCACAAGGAGAGCAACACAACAAGAAAATTTGAACACAGGGAACTTCCCAGAGACTCATACTCCAACCAAGGACTATTCATGGAGATAACCTAGAACCCTCACAATGCAGCCACTTCTGATGAGAACTGATAGACTAAGATCAGAAAGAAGGAGAGGAGGACCTCCCCAATCAGTGGACATGGAGAGGGGCATGCATGCAAAAAGGAGGGTGGAGGGTGGGACCGGGAGGGGAGGAGGTAGGGGCTTATGGGGAGATAAAAAATGAATAAAGTGTAATTAATAAAAGTTAAATAAAAATGTGAATAAAATGAATGAATAAAGTTAAAAAAAAAACAACAGGTTGGAAGAATGTCACACTCCTGCATTCAATGACTCAGGAAGCTCAGTGTTAATGTCATGAATACATGCCCCTAAAAAATTAAATATACTCTCTGGCAAATTACAAATGCAAGATGTGGATGAAGATAGCCACAAAAACCTATGCTTACACAGACAAAACAAAACAAAATAAAAAATCCAAAACCCTACATTCCAGACTCAGCAGCCAATGATGATGTTATTGATGCCAGGCATGTTAGCCTAAATTTTACCCCAAACTCAACTGGAGTTAGACCTGTAAGTGGAAAACCTACCTGGTATACATACTGATTTTCAGGACAGAAAATTTTTCATTCAATGTCAAAACGAGAAACATCATCTTCTCTGGGAGCTTTTTTGATTCAATCAAATAATTTCTGACCAAATTCACTATTGGCTTATGACCATCCCATGATAAAAAAGTAGTCTAAATTCAGTGATCCTAAAATTTGGCAATAATTCATACACTGTTTAAATGTCCAAAGTCTCTTCTGACATATAAGAAAATCTCTTGACTGCCACATCAGAAGCAAGTTACATCAATCCTACATAGATGCACAGAATACCCCTTCTCATTCCAGTAGAGAGGAATGTATACATAGTGAGGGAAGACTGTTCCAAGGAAACAAGACCAGCAAGGAAGACAGCAAATCCTGTTGCTGTTTCAAAAGGCTTAGAGGTTCCTATCTATGCAATGTCTCATACATCTCTCAGATTGGTTACTTCCACTCCCTATAGGCAGCACTCTATGACAGGTATCTCATAACTTACGTTTTTCAACATCTCGTAGTGTCAAGATGCAACTCAGGCTTCACCCTCACTGCTTAATACAATGAATCTTTACAGTATCTTTACTGGTGATCTGACTCTGCCAAACACAGAAGGCTGGCACAGTGCTGAATAGAAATCACAAAGAATCTATTACGTTAAATTTTGCATCTTTCTTGTTTCCAGAAAAAGCACAACACGGGTGAGCCTGTCAATTTGGATTCAAAATTGGGATGGACCATGCCACACTTGGACCATTTGGAGCAGGCTTTATAAGAAGTTTATTCCTGGCACTAGGAATCACTTTGAGTCCTCCTTCCATTAACAGAAGAATTAGCAGGAAGGCTTTTACTCTACGAATATCATTTTAGGCTTAACATTCAGAGCTAGGACCTTTTCTTTGATGGTGTTAATCTCCTTGAAAAATTCTGCCTCTGTTTCTTCACGTGACTGCCATCTGAAACTACCTAGTACTGCTTTTCTCTACAAACCAAAGACTTTACATTTATTTCTGCTCCACTTGTCTCTTTCTTTGTCTGTGGTCCTGAATCTCTCTTTAATAATAACCATTCAATAGATTCAATATTTCATCTAAGAAATCCCATCCATTATTATTTTTTTAAATTCTGCCTTACCCAATTTCAAGGCATGGGCAGAATAAGTATTATGTGCAGCTAAAATATCACACAAATGACCTCTAGCTTAATTTTCCATAGAGTCTTTTGTCCACCGAAATCTTATGACATTGACTTCCTCTGTCTGCGTTACTCTGAATATTCTGATCTTCTAGGTCCGACCAGAACAGCTGATGAAGCTCTGTGTACAGTTTTGTAATGCTTTTGCCATCTTAAATCCTGATGTTTTCCACAGTCCTTAAAAAGAGAACATTCCAAGATTCTGTCCAGCAGCAAAATCACTCTTTGCATATAACTTTTTGTTCTAATTTGCTTCTTTGTCATTGTGACTAAATCCCCTAACTAAAAGCATCTCAGGTCATGAATGGGTTTACAGGTTTAGTTTGGTACTCTCAGATCACAGTCCATCAATTTGGGAGTTTAGCATAGAAAGTCAAGCTTGAAGAAAATTAAGGCAAAAGCCATGGGCAAATGTTTCCTGGGTTTGTCTCTTGCTTCATCACTGTCTCATTCTCAGGTAGTTATCCTATACAGCCCAGGCTCACTTGCTTAGGGATATTGCATCTCTCATTGGAAGAGCCTTCCCACATCAATCATCTATCAACACAATCTCTCACAGATAGAGCAACCAGCTTCTCTGATGAGGGCATGCCATTTATTGAGGCTCCCTCAAATGACTGCAGGCTTTGAAATGTTGACAACTGAAGCTAATAAGTACAAAGAGACAACAATATAGGAGAAAGTTTTAGAAGCCTAAAAACAATATGTCAATTCTATCAGTCACTTAAAAAGCAAAAACTGAGACACTGATGATTGCAACAACTTGAAAACACAGATATACCAAGAAATGAGGAGAGGCAAGCCTTTAAGATCAAGAAGAGAAAAGTAAAACTGTTTCTCTAAAGCAAGTCTCCAAATCAACAAAAACTAAGGAATTATAGCATAATATAATAAATTTTCAGAAGGCGAAAATATGTGAAGGTCTATGACTTTCAAGAGAAACAATATAGTTAGATTATAACTAATCAAATCACACAATATACATGGCACCCCTGTCCAAAGCAAACACAAAGATAGGCCTATAAATATAACATAGTCCTATAAGCAAATACAATAGGATTATAGTTAAAATCAAAATCAAAGAAATCACTGGCCATTACTCAACTTGTGCAATATGGTTATTTCCTTTGGCAACAATAAAATGTGTATTGGAGGTGGAGGGCTATTCCAATTAAAGAGATTCCATTAAAGCACACAAATGTTTCAGTATTAGATAAATGATTTTGACTAATAAAATGATCTCATATTCTTATGATAAAGAAAAGGATATCTATTATGATCACTTGGAAACCATATTATTTTCTACGACTGATGATTGGATATATGTCTGCATCAGTGTAAGAAAATGTAAATTTCTCAAGCCAAGTGTAAGAAAGCAGAATTTTAAAGAAACAGTTTGTACTATATGCTTAAACATCTTTTTTGCACTAATTACTTCAACAACCAATATCATCTTCATGTAGTTTGTTTTAATATATTTTTCTTGTGCTTTCAGCTATGTTTGTATATTCAGTATGTGCTGTGGTATGTGGTATGAATAAATTCCATATAGAAATCCAGGCAAAATATAATCAAACAATTGGAGGAAACCAATAAATTCCTTAAATAAAGCCATGAAACAACAAACATTTGAGGGATATGAGGCTCTGCTGGATTAGGGTGAAGTCTGACATCTCTGGATAGCCACTTTTTTACATTCAGTCTGTGATGTGAACTGTGTTTTCTCAGTGAAGGGCCTAAAAATCTTCCTCTTGATCTATATGACCCTGGGTCATATGAAGAGCCTCACATAGCCCTCAGGGTAGATTATTAGGCAAACCCTTTCCTATGAAGAAAACTGCTCAAACAAGCATCTGGGAATTCCTAGAAATGGATCACCCTGCTGAGGATCTTTGTCTTCAGCAGTGACTTTCAACTGTACTCAGAGATTTTTTCTCCACATATAGGATAATTGAGTTCTCCTTCTTGTGATAGGACCATGCTGCTGCATCCAAAATGAGGCATGGTATCACTATATGTAAGCCAAGTATCCTTGACCCCTAGACCCCAGTAAATTAGACATTTATCCTCAAAATCCTTCCCTCTGCACAAGGTTTATAAATCCCTGACTTCAAATAAACAAGTTGAGGGTGCATGCATGCTGGCTGGATTTATGCCACCTGATACCATCAGCCTTCCATCATTGCCCCTGATATTCATCATTTATCCCCCTCTGGGCCTGCTCTCTGACCTAGGCCTCACTGGACTGGGTCTCACCAGGCCTATGTCTTGGTTGCAAGTCAACCAAACATGGACTTTCACCTGTACCTCTGAGGTGAAAGTCTTCAGAGCAAGGCACAGCAGCTTAACTGAGAATGGTAAGATTTTGGTATGGTCATAGGTTCTGGAACACCCATATTTCCACTACCACTGGTTATTTAATTCTAAAAGAGCTAGCTACCTGTAAGAGTCAATAGAAAATTCTTTCCTCATTCCAGCCTAGTGAACATGAATTTTGCCCTAAGGTGGTCTAGCTGCCTTTCAGAGAAATGGAACCACCATTCTCTATCTGGAAGCTGATCTCCAGGCCTCTCCCAAATAGAGAATGACAGAATGAAACACATTCTGGAAATATGTAAATAGAAGCAATAAAGAAAGCACAAAAAAGTTGGCCATGGTGGTGCACACTGTTGATCCCAGCACTTGAGTAGGCAGAGGCAAATAGATCTCTTTGACATTGAGGCCGGCCTGGTCTAAAAAGCAAATCCAAGAGAGCCAATGCTACACAGAGAATTCCAGCCTCAGAAAACCAAAAGAAATTTATTTAAAAAAAAAAACATAAAGTAAGGGAGTCCTGAAAATCAAAACTTTAAAGACTATAACAAGGAACTACAGAGGCAAGGTTCATACTCAAACAGAGATCAAGATAGAAATATATGCACTGAAAACAAATAGAAGAAATGAAAGACAGGTGTGTTTGTACACTCCTTTAATACCAGAACTCAGGGAAGAAGACACCACTGGACCATTGTGAATTCAAGGCCAGCCTGGTCTACAAAGTGACAGCAAAGGTTATAAAAAGCAAACATGACTGAAAATAAAATAAAACAACAGTAAAAAAGAACAGAAAAAAAGATGACATAGATGTCATCTAGATGCCATGTCTTTTACATGTGTAAAAGAAAATGTTAAATCTTAAAGTTTCTACCACAAAACATCCAGGAACTCTGGGATATTAAGAAAAGACAAACCATGGTAATGATCAGATTAGCAGAAGGATGAGATCAAAGGTCCAAAATATATTTTCAGCAAAATCATACAAGAAAAAATTTTTGACCTAAAGAAGAAGATGCCTATCAAGGCACAAGAAGCATACAAAACACAAAGAGATTGGACCAGAAAAGAAAGTCCTCTTACCAGAATAACCAAAACTCTAAACATACAGCACAAGGAAAGAATATGAAAAGCTGCAACAGAAAAATAAATAAATAAAATAAAACAGACCACACTAACCAACCAATCAAACAGACAAACCAAAACAAACAAAAAACAACCAAGAAATAAATAAAGGCAGATCTTTGAAATTAATCCTGTGTTCTCAGTAAAGATGCTGGAAGTTGAAGGGCTTAGACAGTGTGCTTCTGACTCTTAAAAAAATACAGAAATGAAGACAAATTACTAACCATGCCCAGAAACTTTCAATCAGCAAATGGAGAAAATAAGATGTTTCATGATAAGGACAAATTTAAACATATGTATCTATGAATGTAGCCCAACACAGGGTGCTAAAACAACTACTACCACCACCAAAATACCAGGATTTACAATCATTGTTTGTTGATATCTCTTAATACTAGTAACCCAAATTCACCAATAAAAAGACACAGGCTCACAAAATGTATGATAAAACCCTTCTTCTAAATACATCAAACACAGCTTCACATCAAGATAGACATTATCTCCAGGTAAAGGGATGGAAAAGATATTCATAATAAATGAATTAGAGTATCAAGCTTGTAAAGCAATTTTAATATCTAACAAAACAGACTTCAAAAACAACTAATCAAAAGATGGCAAAGGACATGACATATTAAAAAAAATCCAGCAATATAACATTTCAATACTTAACATCTATGCCCCAAACATAGAGCACCCAAGTTTATAAAAGAAACCATTCTGCAGCTTGCATCACATCCTGGCCCTCATAAACTGATAGGGGAAGACTTCAATATATCACTCTCACCAATGGACAGGTCCTCCTGACCAAACTGAACAGAGAAATGGTCCAGATAACTAACATCAAAAAACTAAATATACCCAAATGATGTTTACAGAACATCCACCCAAGCACAAAAGATTGTTCCCTCTTCTCAGCAACACATATATTGTTCTCCAAAATTGATGATATACTTGAACAGTGGAAGTCTCAAAAGATATATGAAACTTGCAATAACCTCCTGCATCCTATCAGACCACTAAGGTTTAAAGCAGCACATCACCAATAACAAAAACAATAGAAAGCTTACAAACTCATAGAAATTGAACAACTCTCTACTGAATAAAAAATGGATCAAAACTGAAATAAAGAAAGAAATTAAAGACTTTCTAGAAGTCAATGAAATAAATACACAACATATCAAAACTCATAGTACACAATGGAAGTGTTGACCAGAAGACAGTTCATACCACTAAGTACATTCAGAAAAAATAATAAGAATGTTCTCTTAGTAGAAACTTAACAGCATACCTAAATACTCTAGAAAAAAAAAGAAGTAAACAAAACTAAAAGGAGTAGACAGTGAGAAATTACTGAACTGTGTCTTCACTGGTAAAACCGATTGTTTCCACAGGAAAAGAAAGGTGGATTCTATCAAAATTGATAATGATTAGATTTGAATAGTAGAGATCTCCTGAATAAGCAGAGGTAACTGTTCATCAGACAGTGTGGTCATTCAGTCCAAACTAACTTAATAAAGACTAAAGTTTTCTTTTTAAATAAAAAAGGATACTTTTGTTGTTTCATGTTAAACATAGTTAAGAGGTTTAAAATGTTTGAAGTAAATTCAAAGGTATAAACTTGTTTAAGTTGGAATAATTTGGAGTGAATATAACATATTTGAGCAGTGTGGTGATAGATCATGCATTTAATCCCAGCAGAGACAAGCAGTTATCTATTAATTAGTTGTTTTCTAAATTCAGAAGTTACAATGACAGGGTGTTGGTGGTTCATAGCCTTAATCCCAGCATTTTGGAGGCACATGCCCTTTACATACCACCTGGGAGGCAGAGGGAGGCACACAGGATTTACAGTGATTTTATTTAAAAGCTGCTTGTAAAAGGCAGGCTGAAAATCAAAGTGAGTGCCTTTTATTATCTAGAAGTAAATACACTTTAAGGTATATTTGTAAACTTTCACAGATTTTTTTAACTTTAATTGAGATATTATACTTTTCTATTTAAAAATGAAAAAAAAAAAACATTTTGCCCTATAAAAGATATAACATGCCTAAAAAGGAACGAACCTCACCCCTGAATTAGGGTTGGGGTAGGGTTTTGATTTAATACTTTCAGGAGAATAAAATCATTCAACTAAAGAATATGGAGACCACTGAACACATGAAACTGCTGAAGAAAATGACAGATCACCAAAAAATAAAAATAAATAAAATGTCAAAAGAGAAGGAGTAAACTAGCCAACTGGTATCACTCACCTTCATCACCTTCATTTTGTCTCTTCTGCCTTCTACCGACATGAGTGCAAATTGTCTTTATGTGATTGCTAAAGAACAATCCAAAATCTCTATCTCATATCAGAAAAGCCACCTGGTAAGAAACAGAGGAAAACAGAAAAATAAGGGATGATTCTATTGTCATAAATCTCATAATCTTCTGGCGTGATGTGACTTCTGTACTTACCACAAACTTCAATAATCAAGAATGTGCACAGTGATTGTGAAAGAATGAGGGGGTGAGAGAAAAAGCCAAAAAACAGAAGCCTAAAATATACCCAAGTTTACGTGAAAAGACCTAAGGAAACTCTAACATGAAAAATGTGCACTGGACCAGAGATACCTTTGATTTTTAAATTTAATACAAATTAAATAAACACAGATTTCAGAACTCCTACAAGGCAAACTTAAAGTGACACCTAAATTGTTGTATTTCTGACCCTCCAGCTACTACTAATCTCCTTTCCAGAGAGTCTTTTTGCTCTAGAAGTCTCTTGCAAAATGGAGGTGATCATAAAGACAGGCTATGGCTTGCAGTCCATCATGTTCCCTCATGGGTTCAGGTATAGCCCAGCCCTCACCAACACTCACACACTAAACAATGTTGGAGAATAATTTAATATATGTTTCTTGCTGCATGGATTATGTCACAAGATGTGGAATCTGCCCTATCCACTTACCTAAAACCAGTCACACCTGACACGGACAAAATTTTGCACCTCAGAACATCCTTTTGAAACCAAGAATTGAATTTCCCTGAAGTACACCATTGTGCTCATTGATAGTTGAAAGGTAAAAAATAAATTAAAAAAAAAGTAAGCAAGTATTGCTTAATGATGATCACCACCACTTTTTTTTTACCAGTTTCAAAACTATTTGTAAAATTTGTTACACAAAACCATGTGTAATATAACATGAGGCATTTCTAGAAACGAGACCTTCAGTTTTCCAATCTATCTATCTAATGCACAGCAAAAGCAATGCCTGGGTGTGCACACTAGATAGTGATACTATAAGCACCACAACATTCTACTGCCTATCCACAGGGTCCCCTCCTCCTTGGACAGTCAACACTCAAGAAGGGTCAGAGGACAAGGATCTCTGCTGAAGTCACCACATGGAGAACAACAGAAACAGAATTTGAACCACAGCCCATCTTGGTCAAAGCAGATCAGGCTGTCATAGCTCAAAAGACCTGCTCTGCCTGGCCTGGGAACAATGACCCCTCACTCACCATGGCATGGGCTCTGGTCTCATTCACAGCTCCCTACAGCTACATCAGAGGACAATCCAAGAACAAACCCATAAGTTACCTCCCACTGTTGTTCCTGACTGCTATTCCCATGCAGACTCCCTCATTAGCTTGGACAATACAGCTGAGTCTCAGGACAGTAGTACCTCTTCTACCAGTTGATCAAAGATCAAATGATGCAGATAGCAGAGGTATTCTAGCTTTGCCCCAACCCCTGGGGCACACAGAACCCTAGTGTTGTTATAAAAGAATGAAAATCCCAATTGTTTGATTTTACCAATACAGACCCAGGAGCTAGGTACTGGGGAGAAAACTTGCTAATTCAGAAAGGCAGATAAAGCACACATCTGACCTTGCTACTCACCTCACATCTAAGAGGAAAAAGCTCCAAAAGCTCACCAGCTCAGATGACAGCTCAGGGGGGATAGGCCAAAAGAACCCAAGGCTTTCTAGCTCAAAGCTCAAAAAGCCCAAAAGCTACCAAGCTAAAACTCTTTCCACTGTTGCACTCTGTCTTAAATACATTTCAGCTGAAACTTCCAATTACTCTTTAATCCCTGTCAGCTGGTTTCTTGCTTTGCCTCTTGACCTAGGGTTAACATTATTAAATCCTGTGCACAGAGAGCTTTTGTATTAAAGGTATATTCTAGGGCTGACGGAACTACACCATAATCACCTGTTTATGATAAACAGAAAGTTCTTGAAATTAAGGTTTGTGTTAGGGCTCAACCAGACCAAAAAAAGCATAGCATTTTACAGTTCACAATCTAAGGGATCACACTGGGATCAAATATCCTGCAACACCCTCATCTTGGAAATTTTTTAAAATACAATCTTCCACTCTCTCAGGGCACCTGTTTATCTTCCAAGATACAGGTCATTTATGTTGCACATTCCATTACATACTCAGTGTGCAGTGCATTCATCTCTACCTCATAGATGGGAAGTCCTTCAGCCAAACTTCAGTCAAAGCCAAACAGTAACAACTATTAAAGAAATAAGTAGCCATTAACTTGAAAGCAAGGAGTAGTTATTGAGAGCTCAATGAAAATGAAAAATAAAAGAAAAAGAATGTGGCTATTGCTAGGTATGTTGGAGTAGAAAGTTTATTATAGGTAGAAGAGAGAACATAGTCAGACACAGGAACTTCTGGGATAGTCTAGGGTTGACATTACCCTGAGCGATGTGTGAAGAGAGGAGAAAGGTGAGTGGAGAACCAGACCAAAATACAGGAAAGTAAATGATAAATGAAAAAGACCAGGTAACCAACACAGTTGGAATACATAAGGAAGGACAGCTGGGAGGAGCGCAGCTCAACTTCAGGGTGAGAGATCTGGGTATGATACTCATACCTTGTAACAGGTAAGGACTGAGAGGTGCTGGGAGGACCTGACAGTTACATCTGCTTTGATTTTTTAAGTAGGCACCTTAACCATTCATCCCAGCTTTTGAGACATAAGAGTAGAGAGAAATTAGGAGGTTGAAACTATTTCATTATAATCTCAAAAATAATTTGTAAAAGTTTAAAATGGCCTTATGGTCCAATATTCTTCAGGGACTTCAGGTATGTGTTAGGAAATATCAATTATTACTCACACTTTTTCTCTTAGGTTGTGCATTTTCAAACACGGGGGAAACATACCTGTTAGGCACTACCACACCACTTTCTCCAGAACTTCTGTGTTGTTTTAACTGGTTCAACTATAGAAATTTGCTTTTCAGAAAAAAGCTCAGCTCCTAATCCATATAGTTGATTTTGTTGTCTGTGAATCCTCTGAAATGTCCAAAATTTTACTGACTGTCTAAAATTGATTACCTGACTCATTGCCATCTTCCCTTCTTCCCCTCCCTTTTTGTGTTGTAACTACACCAGCTTCAAAGTAGGTCAGTGAACTCAATTCTTACACAGGTCCCTCTTTATTTCTAATTACCCACCTCAAAAACAAACAAACAAAAACAGGAATATGAGTGGACACTCATTCACTGGTCTCTTTTACTTCACACTGACCAGCCAGGACCCACCTGAAAAGAGTTGCAGGACTATGTTCTAGGCACTGGCAGTACAGGTTGCATTCAGTGTTCAAATAAAGTGTAAACTACATAACATGTGGAAGGCTGATCTACCGGAGACATTGCTTTAAAGAAAAACAAATAGCAAAGCAGTAGAGAAAAAATGAATGAAATTCTTAATGACTGGGGATTATCAGAGAATACTAACTAATAAGAGACTAGAGCAATGAGGCATTAGCAAAATAAAATTTAACAATACCAATAACAGGCTTTTTTTTTCCCAGAGCTGAGGACCGAACCCAGGGACTTGTGCTTGCTAGGCAAGCGCTCTACCACTGAGCTAAATCCTTAACCCCAATAACTGACTTTTTAAAAGATTTATTTATTTAGTATGTATACAGTGTTCTGCATGCATGTACACTTGCACACCAGAAGAGAGCACCAGATCTCATTATACATGGTTGTGAGCCACCATGTGGTTGCTGGGAACTGAACTTGTGACCTCTGAAAAAGCAGCCAGTGCTCTTAACCTCTTAGTTGAAAAAAACACATAGGAATACTGAATTTGAAAAACACAGGCCATTCTCTTATAGAGGAAAAGCCATTAAATGATACTGTTTGATGCTGTCCCTGTGTACAATATTAGCTGCCAAGACCTGTAACCTTACAGACACAGATTTAGCCCATAACCTGTGTCTCAAATTTGAACTGACAGTACTGTGTCAATGAGGATTGCACATATGGGCATAGGACAGTCAAAATTCAAGATTCACTGGATCAAGTTATCTGACCTAAACTGTACAGCCACCAATCTGGTCTGTTTTCACTCACATTCATAAATTAATAAATACACGTTGGGAAGTTACAAATTAAACAAACAAACAAACAAACAAACAAACAAAAGCCTCACTCTGCCTTCTAGATAATCCTGGTGAGCAAGCATGTGTATCCCGGGATCCTAATCTCTAACAGGCCTGGTTAGCATATAACTTATCTGTGGAGTGTTTTACAGACAGTCTTCCCTCAGTTAAATTCTAACTGGTACCATTCGTTTCTCAAGAATAGTAAATTCTTTACATCATCAATTCTACTATTCTATATCACAGCTTAATATTGGAGTGCTCTCTGACACAGGACACACCATTTACAAACCCCACAAAATTCAAATGGATCTTTTAGAACTGAGAGAACCTACCTGACACCACCAAAGGTCACCAGGAACTGGGCCTAAAAAAGGTCCCCTAAAGGTCACAAGAATAGTGACTCTACCATAAGATCAGCAGGAACTAGGCCATGGGTCACCAATTCCAAAAACAAGGTCATAAAATTCCCTACCCAAGGAATACCCTGAGGATAACCACAAGGATGGGAAGGTATCTTATCTCAAAGTAGGGCATTTGTGCTGAGCAGCCCACTGACCTTGTAGTAGAATAGTCAATGTCACAGAAAATACCTAACATTCCTGAGGCCTAGAGATATCTTGCTCAATGTTAGTTATGTTAGCTAGCCAATCACTTTGTAAAAAGCTTGCCCTTGCTGAATGTCACCCAAGCTTGTAACTGTTAAACTGGAACTTCCTGGTCCTTCCTGAAACCCCAATCAAAACCCTGCCATGCAGCTGCTCAGGGCTCTCCTCTCTGATCCACTGTGTTGGTAATGATGGAGAGACCCAGTTTAAGCCCAAATAAAACTCTTTGCTCTTGCATATATGGTCCAGCTCCTGTTGATCTTTGGTGACCCTAATGCTGGCCATAACATATGGGTTCTCATATTGGATCCCCAAGTCTCCCACATGCCCTGGGCACATGGAGGTGAACAACAGCCAGTAAGTGAGCACTCTGTCAGTATCTGTCTGTTTCTGTCTCTTTGTTTCTGTAGTTTCTTTTTTCAGGGCTTGAGGCAAAATGTGTAATTTGTGTGGTCAGAAAGGTTAGAGCTGATGCTTTGGACAGCTGAGGGCCTGAGGGGGCCTGGAAGACTTCCCAGACCCCCCTTCAAAGGGACAAATCTGTAAAAGGAGTTGAGCACTGAGATTTTTGTGATCTCTGGACCTCAGAGAGGATGAATGTGCCCCTATCTGTAAAGTGTGGTAAAGTACCCAGTTTTCTGTGATCTCTGGATCTTTGGACAAAAACAATGCAGGTAGCTGCTGCATCAGAGATTTGCTGATATCCTACTTTCATTTCTTCCATTGCAGGAGTGGTGGAATCTGCTATCTGGCTCTGTGTATTTTTCTGCTGCACAAGCAATGGGATCTAGCTGTCTGTGTCTTGTTTAACTGTTTTGACTCTCACTGCCATTTTTTTTTTGTCTCTGGGACTGACTGAGGACATGGAACAGAATCCTTCTATCCCCCTAGACTTGATTCTTTCACATTTCAGGGAGGCTTGAGCCATGCTCCACAGGCTCCAGTGAGAGTGGCAAGGAGGTGCCAAGGGATGGATACAGTATGTGGAGCCCCAGGCTTGGCACCTCTGCCAATGTTCTCTGGTTTCTGGTCTGGCAGAGCTTAGCCACTACTCTGGCCTCGAGTTTGGCAGAGCATGTCCCCTGCTCTGGACTCTGATCTTACAGAGATTTGCTGCTGCCGTGGTCTCTGGTCTGGCAGAGTTTGCCTGGTGCTTTGGCCTCTGTTCTGGTAGAGATCAACAGATATGTTGCTGCTCCATTCTCTGGTCTGGCTGAATGCAGGTTACCGTTTCAAACTCTGGTGTAATTTGGTGGAGCCTGATTTCAGGGTAGGACATCACTAACGAAACAGGATAGAGGGCCCATTGAGAGACAAGCCAGTGTTCTGAGTTTTGGTATTTTCTTCTTCTTCCATTCTCTTTGCACACATTGTACCCAGTACATTTTTTATTGTGTTGTTCTTTTGTAGTTTTGTTTGCTTGTGATGGTCTCAGTGGGCCAGTGACCAAACAATTGTGCCCCATGGTGACTTTGCCTGCCCCATGCACTCAGCATTACAAGCTGGGGCACCTCTGGTCTCCAGTGGGAGCACACACTTCCACATGGTAGGCTGGGAGGGCTTGGTTGGAGAGGGGTATGTGTGCAGAAAATTCTGTTGGGCTGAACCTTGTTGCCTCCTTGCTTCCTCTCTGAGGAAAGTTGATGACCTGAGGTTAGCTCTGGCTTGGAACAATAATCGTCAAATATGCTCTTAGCCATAATGTATTCTGTTTATTACTATTATTATTATTTGGTTAGGATACCCTGTAGCACAGCCTGGCCTGAAACTACACAGCTATAAGACGACCATGAATTTCTGATCCTTCTGCTCTACCTCTTATCAACTGAGCTACATCCCTAATCCCTCAAACTTCTTTTTGAGCCATAGGTGACTACAACTAGGAAGTGGACTGAACCCAAAAGGAGAAGTGTTGGCTCCACTGATCTCCTGGGTCTGTGCCAGTGTATTGGCACCATGCCAAGAGTACCCATCTGAGCACCTTGGCACATGACTTATTAGCCTGGCTTCACTTATGAGATTGTTGCTTGAGAACCAAGCCAATTCTTTTGTGGGAAAGGTCTCAGTCTGGCAACTGGAAGAATTTTGTTAGAAAAGCTTAGAAAGCACATTTATGACTATGGTTTGCATGGGTGGGAAACCTCTGTCAGTGTGCTCCCCAAAGTGCTAAAGGACATAAGCCAGGATAGGAGGGAGGAATAGATGAGGAATTCACCATGTCTGGGTGTCTACCCCCCCCCAGAAAAATCACCAGTGCAAGAAAAAAAATAGCTAGAATGCATTTTTTATTCAAGATCTAGAAGTGAGGTAGCAGGGGGCCTTTGGGCAATGCTTTCACAGAATTGACTCCATTCAAGTACAAGGTTTGTAAATTCACACTGAGCAAGGAAGGAAATGAAGGGGAGGGGAGGGAAGGAAAATATTCAAAATCTCCCTGGCAAGAAAACTGAAAGGAAAAAATCCTGCTTAATGATGTTCCAATTTTTGTGTGTGTGCCCAAGAATTCTTTAAGTTGTGTTTATGCATGCGTTCTTTCATCTTATTTGCACACACACACACACACACACACATATGTATATGCTCTAAAAGCTTGCTGAATAATGGTGTTTCAATGTCTTCCTCACCTTTCAACTGAATTATTTTTGGGCCATAAATCTAAACCTAATTCTTATCAATATTTAGAGGTTTTGCTTGTTTTGAATGTGTGGTTTTATTTTCTTAGTTAACAGTGTGTGCACAGTCCCTTACACCAGGGTCATCATGCTTGGATCTCTAGAAAAGTAATGAAAAACAACAAACAGTACTAATAATGTTAGTGAATAAATTAAAGTTACTGAGTGCATTGTACAATGAACTCAGATGCTCTTTTCAGACAGAACATTTTATGATGATTTTTTTTCATGAGGCACAAAATGCCTCTTAAGCTAAAGCCATGTTTACAACATTTTGTTGAAAACAAGGTTCAAGATGAATCCTGAAATCATAACATCAAATGATGTACAAAGAGGAGATAATCAGCTTTCCAGATATGGTCTCCTAGGGATAAGTATGGTAGGATGCAAAGCCCAGGACATTTTCTGAGGATGTGATCTCTCATAAAACCTAATGAAAATATAGATTCTTCCCAGAAAATGAACATGTACATAAAACCAACTACATATAAAGCACTTGCAGAGTGAATGTCAGGAGAGTGACTGGGTTAAAAACTAGCACCAAATAAGTAGCACTGTTGCTGTATCTGAAATTTCTATCTTGTTTGGAAGTCAGAAACAGGAAGACTGTTAACCCCTGTATTTAAGGAAGGGCATCTGTATAAAGAAAAGCAACGCTTTGCTTCTTCTGTTCCTTTTTTCTCCTCCCCTTCCTCCTCCTTTCTTATCTCCTATATGTGAAGCAAATGTTCTACCTTTGAGCTGTATTCCTAGCTTCTGTACAAAAAGGCAGATACAGATAGTCTTTGAGTATAATAAAGCCAGATGCTAAAGCTCACTAAAGCTTAAAGGAAGTAACTTGTAATGGGATAAATGAAAGAGAACACAGAGAAGGCATCAGGCATAGAGGAGGCTGTCCTATTAACAGCAGTAACAAAACAAGATAAAAAAGACTTCAGGAGAAGTTTATTACAGAAAGCACAATGGCTGACATTAACAAATAAAATGCTACATGTCCCCATCCTCTAGGTGAGAATTCTGTATTACTATCAGATTATTAAGACATTGTTAAAGGTATTTACTGTTTGAAAGGTTATTTGTCCTTCCACAGATAGTTACTGTTTGTGAATTAGGTACCCAATACTGTGCTATGTCCTGAACACACAAAAAGTGATTGATGCAAACATCATTCTTTCTCTAGAAGCTTACAGTCTTGTGGGGTAATCCACCATAAACAAAGTTATAGACCATGCATAGAAATGTATACATCACTATAAAATCCACTATGAAACCTAAAGAAAAGTAAGCGGGACCTAACACCCCAGAAAGGATAAAGAATATATGTATTCAAGGGCCAGAACTGAGAACGTTTTAGTTCAGTAGGGGAAATGAAAGAAGGTGAATTTGTTTGGAATATAATAGGGAAAAAGAAAGAAATAATAATAATAATAATAATAATAATGATTAAAAAGGAAGCCAGAGGGGCTGAAGACATGGTTTAGTGATGAAAAATACTTTCTGTGGGGATGGAGAGATGGCTTAGAGGTTTAGAGCACTAGCTGCTCTTCCAGAGGTCATGAGTTCAATTCCCAGGAACCACATGGCGGCTCACAACCTTCTATAATGAAATCTGGCGCCCTCTTCTGTCATGCAGGTGTACATGCAAACACAACATTATGTACATAATAAATAATAAATCTTAAAACAAAACTAAACATTCTCTGCTTTTTTTATTTTATTTTTTGCCAAGTTCCTACCATATAAGGTACACATGTGGTACACTTATATTCATACAAGTAAAATACTCTTATCACTCATCTACGCAAAAGATAAAAATACTCCCATAAAAAAAAGAGGTCAGCTGGCTTAGTGGCACACACTGGATCTCTGTGAGTTCAAGTCCATCCTGATCTACAGACCTAGTCCAGTCCAGACAAAGCTGCAGGAAATGCTCTCTTGAAAAGCAAAGCAAAACAACAACAAAACAAACCAAACAAAAAAGTTCATATATCAAGTTTTGTAACACATGCCTGTAAATGGAGCATCAGGAAGGTCAGGAATGAAGGTCAACCTGGATTGTATGAAACTCTTCCTCAAAAACAAAAGAGCAGCAACAACAACAAAACAGCACAAGAATCTAAGTACCTCGGATGCTTTGGGACATTCAAGTTTTTTATCTTAATTCTTTGCTTCATAGGAAGCTATTGAGGTGTGTAGTTGTTTGAATGAAAATGACTCCTACAGACTCATATGTTTGAAAATATGGTCCCCCACTGGTGGAAAAATTAGGAAGTGTGATCTTGTTGAAGAGGTGTGTCACTGTGGGTGGGCTTTGAAGTTTTTAAACCCCACACGATTCTCAGTTAGCTCTTTTGCCTCATACTTGATCAGGATGTAAGTTCTCAGCCACTGTTCTCTCTGGTTCTCTGCCTGCCATACCTGTCTGCCACCATGGTCCCTGCCGTGATGGTCATGGACTTACCCTCTGAAACTCTAGGCACCCAACCAAATGTTTCTTCTGTAAGCAGCCTTGGTCATGATATCTTAGCACAGTGATAGAAAAGTAACTAAGACAAGGGGTTTGAAAAACAGGAAAGAAATGCTTTGATGGATACTTATCTCAAAGATCCTTTTGTCCTGTCAAATTAATAGTAAGATTTCAGAAATTTCAGGCCTCACAGAGTCCTGAACCAGAACCTACTCAGGTGGAGCGGGGGAGGAGCTTTCGCGAGGCGCAGCGCAGGCGCAGTGCGCGCCTCCATTGTCAAGCGTGACGGAAGCGCCGTTGCTATGGATACAGATGCTGATGGGAAAAACGCTGAGCTCCTCCCTGGCCTGGTGGGCGGCGGTGGCGAGCGTTGGCGACAGGAACCCGCTTCCCAAGCGCGGTGGTGGATCGGCTATTGGACTACTTCATCGTGGTAGGCTGAGACTAGGAGAAGCCAGGTAACGGTGTTAGGCGGACACCGCCTGGGCTCTGCCTCCGCCCCGGCCTCCGCCCCCGCCCCCGCCCCCACCGGGCTCCGCCTCTGCTCCCAGGCTCAGCTGAGCATTCCAGCTGGGGGCTGGTGGGCTGGGCAGGTCGGGAGAGCCTGCCTGAGTTCTGTCAAGAGCTTCTGTGGAGGCTGCTGGTACCCGGGACCTCGCCCTCCTGCTGCCAGGGTTGGGAGGGTGGGAGCACACTGTGAGGAGTTTCTAGGATACACTTGTGCTCTGCATTCTGAGTAAGAGTGATGCTGGGGCCAGTACTCCAGGAAAGGAAGTGCAGAGTCCAGTGCTGCCTCCTGCCTGCCCTGGGGCTCCTAGGGTAGGGGAGCTTGGACATCCGGGTCGAAAGAAAGCAGGGTACTTGGAAAGGCCACAGGATCCGTGCACATTTCTAGGAACATTGTTTGAGGACCTATGTACAGGCATTCCAGAATGAAGTGACTCTTCTTAAGTAAAGACAGCAACTGCAGGTGCTCTCTTTCACTTAGCTTTCACATAATTTGATTGTTCCCTTTATTCATCAGAGATTCTTTATAAGGAACAGTTTGGTGGATACACTGTTGTTTATACTTTGATGGACTTGCACAGCCAGGAGTATACAGGGTTCACGCAGGCTTATTTTCCTATTTGTATTTCTTTGTGTTGCTATGTGTAGATACTCAGGATGTAATAACAAGGTTACTGTAGAGCTGGGAAAGCTCTTTTATTTCAGGTTTAATCCAGTTTTATACTTGCAAGGAATTTTAGCTACCAGCCCAGCAGCCCCTTGTCTCAGGAAG
Source organism: Meriones unguiculatus (assembly GCF_030254825.1). Classification (NCBI taxonomy): domain Eukaryota; kingdom Metazoa; phylum Chordata; class Mammalia; order Rodentia; family Muridae; genus Meriones; species Meriones unguiculatus. The sequence continues at coordinate 658,350 of NW_026843657.1, forward strand.
TGCTTAGGTTGTGTTTGGATGATTGTTAGTCGTTGGTAGCACTACTGTACTAATGTTCTACTCATCTCTTTTTTATTATTTATTCATCCCTAAGAAATTGTTTAAGAGAAGGGACCCTTCACATTTTTTCTCACTATTACCTAATTGAGGTCATTTAAGAGAATCACTTGCAGGTCGGTAGGATGGCTTAGCAGATAAAGGCTCTTCCTGGGCAAGCCTGGAGACCTGAGTTTGAACCCTGAATTCCTGAAAAGGTGGAAGGCAAAAATGATTGCACAGTTGTCTTCTGACCTTCCCATGTATTCACTAGTATTCTTCCTTTACCCACATCATGAACACTCTCTCCTCCACACACATACACAATAAAAAAAAGAAGACCGTGGGCTGTATTTAGAGAATCTTCTTGCTGCTCCAAAATGTCATGTCATTTCACTTTTTGGTCTCTTATAGACATAGTCTTACCCAGACTGCCAGTGTGGAGAATCAGCTGTTTTTAATCTTGTTCAGTTTTCAGTTACATTGTTCTTCTCCTTACAACAATTTTATTTAGTTTGTTTTTTTGATACAAATTCTCTCTACAGAGACCTAGTTGTCCTGGGATTCCTTATGTAGACCAGGCTGGCCTTGTGCCTATAGAGATCTGCCTTCCTCTGCCTCCCAAGTGCTGAAGTTAAAGACCACATGCAGCTTTCCCACAACAATTTTGAAACAATAACAAACTTGAAGATAGTTCCAAGTATGTACAGTTAATTGCTGTTTTACTTTGAACATTTTGAGAGGAAGCTGCTGACCTTATGCTCTGTCACTCAGAATGGTTTAGTGTTGATTTTATACAAACAAGAACTTTGTCTTACATAATGACAGTGCAGTTATCAGAATTGTTAATTCACGCTGACACAGTATTACATTTAATTTGGGTTTTGTTGACTATGTTATTACTCACATAATTGTTGAAGAAGTTGGCACATTTAAGTGTTGCATTGTTTCCTTATCTCTTTAGTCTCTTTCAGTATGGAATAGTTCCATCATCTTTTTCATGATACTGTCACTTTTGATGACTGCGGGTCAATTATATTTTGTCTTCATTAATTTATTTATTTGTTCACTTTACATCGCACTCACAACCCCACTCCCTCCTCTCGTCCTAGGCCCACCCTCATCTCACTCACCCATTTTCCCAAGCTAGCCCCCAACCAACCCACCCTGGCACATCAATTTACATCAGTATTAAATACCTCCTCTTTCACTGAGGCAAGACAAGGCAGCCCTGCTAGGGAAATGGGATCCAGAGGGAGGCACCAGAGTCCAAGTCATAGACAGACCCTGCTCTAGTTGTTAGGGAACCCACTTGAGGACAAGCAGCCCATCAGTTTCATATGTGTAGGGGACCTAGGACTAGTACAGGCATGTTCTTTAATTGGTGGTTCAGTCTCTATGAGTCACCATGGTCCCAGGTGAGCTGGCTGTGTAGGTCTTGTGGTGTCCTACCCCTCAAGCTCCCTCAGTCCTTCCTTTAATTTTTCCACAAGACTCCCTGAATTCTGCCAATGTTTGTTTGGTTGTGGGTCTCTGCAACTGTTTCCATTATCTGTTGGATGAAGCCTCTCAGATGATAGTTATGCTAGTCCCCTGTCTACAAGCATATCAGAGTATTATTCATAGTATCAGAAGTTGAGTCTTTTCTATGGGTTGGGTCTCAACTTGTGCCAGTCATTCGTTGGCCATTTCCTCAATCTCTGTGCCATCTTTTATCCCTGCATATCTTGTAGGTGGTCAAATTTCAGTGAGAGTTTTCTGAGTTGGTTGGTGTCCCCCTCCCTCCTCTGGCTACAGGATGTGTCTACTTCAGTTTCAATATCCCTGCTGCTAGGAGTCTCAGTACGGTCACCCTCAGATCTTCCCAGGCACTTCTAAAATTCCAGGTCTTCATCTTGTCTCAGAGATGCCTCAACACCAATCTCCCTTCTCTCCTAGCCCTCTCACCCCCATTCTCACTTTACCCACACCTGATCTCCCTCCTGTTCTGCTCTTCATCCCCAATCTCCCACCCACTTCCTCTCTTGATCCACTTCTCATGTCTGTCCCCTTCTTAGTGGGATTCAAGTATCCTCTCTTCTACCCTCCATGTTACTTAGTTTATTTAGGTCTGTGGGTTGTACCATGGTTATCCTGTACTATATGGCTAATATCCCATGTTAGTTATTTTAATAGACTCTCTCTGAGCTCTCTGTGTTCTCATGGATCAATACATAAACTGGGACAAGGGTATCACAACAGTGGCACACACGGTACCTGTCAGATGGTACATACTTTCACTTTGATTACTTGTAATCAGTGTTTTCCAGGCTTTTCTACTACAGTTAATACGCTGCACCCCCATAAGTACCTTGACACCCTGTGTCTTGGTCCTCATCAGAATGTTAATGCATTTCCCATACACTTACATCAATATGGATTCATGATTTATGTGCCTTCTGTAGTGGACTGGACTGTTACTGTTTGTTTTAGTCTGCTAAGGCTAAGTGACAAATGATTTATAAACAAAGGTTTTACTTTTCACAGTCGTGAACTCTGGAAAGTCTAAAGTTAAATTATAAGGTCTACTTGGGGGCATACTTCTCTACAGTCCTGTTCTCACTTTAAACTCAATGTTCTAAAGGGCCACATGATTTTATAGGATCACTTCAATAAGGTTATGAACCTATTTATAAGGGCTTTACCTCCAAGACCTGAGTACCTCCCAAAGACCTCATGCAGTTCTGTTACTTTGGGTCTTAGGACTTCAACATAGAAATTTTGGGAGGACATAGATATGCAGATCTTTTTGATGTTTAAATTGTTTTTTCATTTGACTAATGAGAGCTTATATATCTGGCTTCTGTGTTTTTTTTTTAAAGATTATTTTATCATGTATACAGTGCTCTGCCTGCATGTATGCCTGCAGGCCAGAAGAAGGTAACTGATCTCATTATAGATTGTTGTTAACCACCATATGTTTACTAGAATTGAACTCAGGACCTTTGAAAGAGCAGACAGCGCTCTTAACCTCTGAGCCATCTCATCAACCCCTTCTGTGTCTTTTTGACATGTTCCATTTCCATCATTCTTTCAGCATCACTACTTTTGACCCAAGATATTTCTGGCATACATACACAGCCATTTCTTCTCCTTTGTGTTATGAAGCCTCTGACATGGGGGTGTTTACACACTAAGCAAGTGTGGCCCTGTAATCAACTATTCCTCTAGGGATCCCTGCTTTCTCTCAGTGAAGGCTGATTTACACTTTCTCGTATAGATCAGGCTAACCTCAAATTTATGATGTAGTCAAAGACCTTGACCTTGAAATTCTCATCTTCCTGCTTTTATCACCAGTGCTATGATTATACTTGTATACCATCAAGGCCAGTTTCTGTGAACCTAGAAATGAAATCTGGGGCATACTACATGCTAAGCAAACACTCTTATCAATAGAGCTGCATCTCCAGCTTTAGCAATATCATTGTTTGTTTATACTGAGATGTAAAATACAGTTTGTTCATTCATTCATCAGTTGGTGGATATTTATTTATGTTTCCAGATTTTGGTTATTCAGAATAAAATAGATATTGGACAGGATCTTTGAATATTGGCATGTATTTATTTTTCTTGGGTTAAAACAGAAAAATTATTTTCCTAAACTTTTATTAATTACACTTTATTCATTTTGTATCCCCCATAAGCCCCTCCCTCCTCCCCTCCCGGTCCCACCTTACCCCCCCTTTCTGCATGCATGCCCCTCCCCAAGTCCACCGATAGGGGAGGTCATCCTCTCCTTCTTTCTGATCTTAGTCTATCAGTTCTCATCAGAAGTGGCTGCATTGTCAGGGTTCTAGGTTATCTCCATGAAAAGTCCTTGGTTGGAGTATGAGTCTCTGTGAAGTTCCCTGTGTTCAAATAGTAAGAGCTGGAGAGAACAGGAACTTCACAAGGAGAGCAACAGAACAGAAAAATTCTTAGATCATGGGCAAGTATCTGCTTAAGTTTATATGAAACTGTCAACAGGTTGTCCCCTCTGACCCAGGAAGATCACTACCATCTTGTTTTACCCTCTCTCTTCTGCACTTTTTTATAATGAATCTTATAATGAATCCATGGAGCATTCACTCTGAAATTCCTCAGGGAACAAGAATAGGCCAAGAATCAATCTTCTTATATGTAAATGCAAGCCAATAATCAAGCATTTTATTTGAACAGTTTCCCACAGTTTTTCTTCTATATCTTGTTTTTTTTATTTTAGTCCTTAATTGAAATAATAAGCAATAAACCTTACTTATGTAAATTTGATTATTTCTTCATTTCCTGTGCAACAGTAATTGCTCTGTTACTTTTTAAATTCATTCTTACACAATTTTTAAAGACAAGAACAGAGTGCAGTAGTTTTGTAGCAAGTTGATATGTATGACAGCTAGATAATCAATGTTCTTGCTGTGCAAACATGACAACATAAATTTGATTCTCAGAATTCACAGAAAGGTGAAAGTGTGTGTTAAACAAGATGGCCTCTGCCTTCCAGGTGTAGCTGTCATTGCTTTGTGTAAAGACCATGAGTTTAATTGCTTAAACAAGCTTAAGCTCATGTAAATATACTGCATTATTTATTTTGCTTTCACACAGGAACGTGTCTAGAAGTGCACTACCAAGTTCAGTGATGAAAACACCTTAAGGAAAAGTTTGCTAACTGCCTTCAGTTCATGTTCATCTTGTGCAAAGACTCCATGTGCTCAATTGCTTAAAAAAAGCTGAGTGATGGCAAACTGAAATCTGAGGAATGGATTTTAAGGGTGTGGGATAGTGGTAAATGAATCGAGAACCTCTTGAATGAAGGAAATACAATGTTTTCCTGCAAAAGGAGCCTGACAAATCCCCTAAAAGTTTTACTTTTAGCCTTTCTGCAGTCCTTCCCGACATCTACTACCTTTCAAAAGCATAATTTCATACAAGGGTAAAGAAAAAACTCAATTTTTTTCTATCTATTATATGCTAGTTCTGAATTAATATGGATTCCTGGAGATACCAAGAAATATTGTAGCACTTCACATAAAGTAGGAGCCTCAGGAGGTCAGGTGTTTAATAGAGTTTTGGTTAATGCCCAAATTACAATAGGTCTAGTGCTCCTCTAACTCATCCAATGGGTATTTACCCAGTTCTAGAAGGTATAATGGGGGTAGATTACATAAAAGGTAGCAGAATTTTCACATTTGCACCTGTACTTGTGGAGGTGTTATGGGTTCAGGAATAGCCATACACTAACCACTCAAACACCAAACTCAGACTGATGGAAGTTATTGAATGCTAAACAAAAATTGACCATTCAGGACCATAATCTGCAATCAGGAGCCAGAATATGATGCTGGTTTGTTTCTAAGTTAGGCTTTTTATTTATAAAAACATAACCAGGTAACAACCAGGTAACCAGGTGTATGAAAAAAGATTGAGCCACGGACATGGGAAATCTTTCCACTTCTTTTTTTTTTTTTTTTCTTCATAGACTTAAAGTTCTTGTCATACATGTCTTTCACTTGCTTGGTTAGAGTTACAGCAAGATATTTTATTTTATTTGTGACTATTGTGAAGGGTGTTTATATAATTTCATTCTCAGCCTTTTTCTTTTGTATACAGGGGGACTACTGATTTTTTTAAATTTAATTTTGTATCAATTACTTTGCTGAACATGTTCATCAGCTGTAGGAAATCTCTGGTAGAATTTTCAGGGGTCACTTGTGTATACTATCATATCTTTTGTGATTAGTGATTGTTTGACTTCCTACTTACCAATTTGTATCCCATTAATCTCCTTTAGTTATTTTATTGCTTTAGCTAATTTTGTCTATAGAGCTGTCTTTGTACATAAAAACTCTTTTAATAAGTTTTCTACCATAAAAGAATACTCCTCCTTCAATTTGGTCATACCTTTGCTGACTATAACATCTTGACTAACAATTATGTTTTGGGAGTTAGAGTATATCTTTTGATTTCCTTCTTATGTTAAAGTTTATGTCAAATACTTTGGTATTATTTAATAGGCTTGCAGTATGTGTAAGTTACTTGATCTTTGTCAATGCAACTTTTAATAACAGTTTTTAAGATTTTGTGTTTCTAATGTTTTAACTATACTACAGTGTTAAGGTTTGCAAGCCAATCCAGGAAACTGACCACGAAGGATGATTGAAAGGAAAAGAAATAGGGGAGGAAGCCCAGTATTTCTTCTCTATAATTAGAGACTGGCTACACGGCTGCTAAGGAGGAAAACTAAAACTGACCACTTCATTTTCCCTTACAAAAAAAAAAAAAAAAAAAAAAAAAATACAGCATCTAGCCAAAAGTTCAAAGGGTTATAAAAAGGGGGCCCTTTGTTCTGAGATTAGCTCCTGACATAATTAAAGGAGACCCAAGGACCCCTTCTTCAGCTACCAGGGACTGGGCATTTTAATGTAGTAACAGGAGCAATAAAAACAACAGCCAAGCGTGTTAGCTTATGGGACAGGGGGCGAGGAGTAGACGTCACAAAGCTCCTGCCCAATTGTGATGCCAGGAACAGTATGGCGTGAGAGAGAGATTTACAGACACCAGAACCAGGGGAAAGGCTGTGTAAGGTCTGAGGACAAAGATGTGCCACTGCGTCCTGCAGCACCTAGAAGATGCTTCCAGAGCCTATTTCCAGGCTCCTAGCCAAGCCACCAGGTGAGAAGCTTAGGAACAAAGGCTTACGATGGTGGGAACAGCACGCAGGGGATTCTGGGATCTGTAGGCAACTCCTGGGCCACAGTTCAGGCAGCCTACAGGGAGAGACACAGACTCGTGACTACAAGCAATCCCCGGATGCATCGCGCCGCCTGGATGCCATTTTTGTAGTTCTCAGAATCCCAGAAGTCCTTGCTCAGAAGCCATGTTTGTAGTTCTTAGGCAGGTGGGTGTCTGCCGCAATGCATCTTGGGACCGTTGGGACTTCCGTGACCAGCGAGAAACGAAGGGATGAAGGTCCATCTGTGACTAGAGGGTTTGTGTTTACATCCCCATGGCGGGGGCCAGGGAGATGGCGGGGCGGCCTCGTAGCCTCCGAGCCTGGAAGTCTCCACTCTATGCGGGGCAGATACCGGAAGCGAAGCCCGAAGGGGCGGGACTTCTGCTAGAGACGCACTGCTACCCGGAAGGGTTTTCCCAGGTCAGCAATCTTCTTATCCCAAGCAGTTATGGACTCATAGTCCTGCTCACATGTGGGGTGGGGGAGGGGAGGAAGGGGAGTAGGAGGGATTTTGGGGTTCCCCGCCTCCCACCTCTGTCCACTCTTCGCTTTCCATCCATCCTCCTGGAGTCCCCGAGCGGCTCGTGCACGGGGTGGAACCGCAGGCAGAGAGATGGCGGGAAGAGAGCACAGTCCTCTGCTCCCACCAGTCATGCATGCTTTCTGGGGGAGATGGGTGCACCACGCCCAGGGAAAAGGCTGTGCAGGACCTTATATATGTTTTTCTGGCGCCCTCTGCTGGCCCGCCTGTGCACGAGCAAGGGGGGGCTGGGGGTTGAGTAGGTAAGGTGCACTGGGCTTAAATGTTAGGGTGCTGGGGACTCAGTACAGAAGGATCTGGCCACCTCAGCTGGTTTAAAGGCATATACATATGGGCAAAGAGAAAAAGAGATGGAGGAGGAAGGAAAAAGAGAGAGAGAGAGGGAGGGAGGGAGGGAGGGAGGGAGGGAGGGAGCAAGGAAGGAAGGAAGAGAGGAAGGAAGAAAGAAAGTTCTGTGTGGTTGTGCAGAAAAACAGGCAGCTAATTGAAACTTGGGTACTATTTGCTGTTGATTTGCTGAATTTGAACCAACATACATAGGTAAATGTGCAGGTATTCTGTCATCATATAAGTAACTGCAGTTTTTCCACATGGTAAATAAAATATTTTCAACCAGAAGGAAGGTGTAGAACATGGCAAACCAACACATTTTATTTAGAGTCTGTATCAGCTAGGAATGACTTGATGAACTTTTTCAGAGGAAATGTCTCATATTCAAAGGCAAGAGCTATCCCTGGCATAATGAACTTTCTCTAGTCACCTACACTCTCCCAGTACCCAGGGGATTTTACTTCCATAAATTCTGGATTGACAGGTTTGATTGCTTACCCCCTGCTTTGCTATGTGAAAATCATGACCCATACCCAATTTCTATAGAGATTAAACCAGAAGAAAATGATGTGGTGACCGTTTCTGAGCCCAGCTATTCCATATGGAATGAAGTGCATGCAGTGTCCCATGCCCTCCATAAAATGCTGTTGAGCAAAATTAAAATGGGACCTAAAGAAGACAGAAACATGGACTGCCTTCTTCCATGTCAGGTAAGCCTCACTCATAAGCAAGGGAAGCATCAGGATTTTATATTATTCGTAAGTAATTCACTGCCGTCAAGCCAATAAAACGTTTTCATCTTATAGTTGAAAGTAGAAATTAAAATGGAAAAAAGATTCTGTCAAAGTGTATGTGTATATATTTATATCTTTCATGATTTGGGGACTGAAAGCACTCATTTGAAGACATTAAATTTGAATGTCTTTCAACAAATATTTTCCTAGTATGAGATGAAATTCTCTAAGATATCTGTATACATAGTGTAAAAATATAGCAAGTTTCTTCAGTGCTGACTACAATGTCCTCTAATGTGGCCTAGCAAGTCTGCTCCTCCCTTGGGGAGAAGGTCAAAGAGCCAGCCATTGAGTTCATGTCTGAGACAGTCCCTGTTCCCCTAACTAGGGAACCCAGTTGGATACTGAGCTGCGATGGGTTATATATGGGCAGGGGTTCTAGGTTATATCCATTCATGGTCCTTGGTTGCACTGAAGAGGCGTGATAAGCTAGGACCAGATGGAAGGGGAGGAGAACCTCTCTCATCAGTGGATTTAGAGAGGGGCAGGAAGGAGATGAGGGAGGGAGTGTGGGATTGGGAGGGAATGAGGGAGAGGGCTACAGCTGGGACACAAAGTAAACAAACTGTAATTAATATAAAAATAATAAATAAAAAACAATGTACAATGAAAAAAATATAGCAAGTTCAATAATCAAAATTTTTATGATTTCATGGAATATGTCCAATGCCATGAGACATAGAGTATGGCATCACATCCAAAGCAACCGTTTCACCTAAAATACAATCTATATGACAAAAGACCATAAGAAAATCCTTTCGTGGACAATAAATAGCCTGTCCTAAAGTCAGCAGTAACTGAAAACTAATTGTTTTCACAGATTATTGATTATTAGTAAGGTCTGATGAAGGTGAAATCAAAACTGTGCTCCCATCATTAAATTTTAGAACACAGACAGTGCTCATGAGTCTAGGCCGTATCTCAACGTGTTAGTGATAAGTGTAATGTGTGGGTTTTAAACCAACAAGATATAAACTAGGCCCCGTTTACACTTGGAAATCACCTTCAAATAGGATATCAAGATGATTGTTGAGCAAGTAAATTGAACTTTTCATTCAGTCAATGATAAGGAAATAAAAGATAAAATGTGAATGTTTGTATACTATATAATTAGTATTATGGGAATCAGTAATATTTGACATTAATAATGACATAATCTGTAATCGTGGCTTCCAGTCATAATGTATTAGGTAAGTGACTATTTCTCTTGTACGGATAACTGAGTACCTGTATAGAAGTTCTTTATAACATGATTTATTAATTAGTTAACACAATATTAGGTTGTGTTATTAATTTTCAGAAGTTGATTTTTTGTAATCAAGATAAAGCTGCTGGTGTCTTAACACAAATATGGAAGTGTTTCTTCCTTTTCCCTTATGTGGGATACTTTGATGAGTATTGCAATGAGTTCTTTGAGACTCTTGTAGAATTCATGCTGAATCTCTAGACCTAGGCTTTTCTTTTTTTTTTCTTTTAATTGAGAGATTTTTAAATTACCATTTCTATCTTGGTTGTTATGTGTGTTTTAATAATTTATTTCATCTTGATTTAATGTTGTTAGATTTTATACATTTAGAACTCTACCCATTTATTTTTTGCATCTAAATGCTTAGTTGAATGAAGACTTTTAAAATAGGAACCTATGATTCTCTGCTTTCCTCAGTGCATGTTGTAGTGTCTGTTAGATCAGGACTGATGCAGTTGATATGGACTTAAAAGAGAACAGACAGGCATTTCCAAAAGCAGGATTTTTCTCTCAAACAGAACACTTATATGGTAGTCTTTTGAGAGTGGAAGTGGAGATTCTCTGCTGTAGTACCATGGGATGGAGGTCTTAAGTAGCTTGATGAGGAGAAGGACACACTGTGGGGATTCAGTGTATAAATTTCTGGACTTAGTCCTGCCTGTCTGTAGGTGTGTGTGTTTATTTCTGGGTATTTGATTCAATTCCATTGATCCACAAGTCTGTTTCTCTGCCAGTACTATGCCATTATTATTACTATTGTTCTATAGTATAACTTTAGATCAGGGATGGAGATAACTTCAGAAGTTCTTTATTGTACTGGGTTGTTTTAACTATTCTCTTTTAATTTTTTAATTTGATGTTGAGAATTGTACGTTCAAAGTCTGTAAGGAATTGTGTTGTTGTTTTGATGGGATTTGCATTAATCTCTAGATTTCTTTTGGTAGGATGACCATTTTTGCTGTTATTCTTACTGATCCATAAGCATGGAAAATCTTTCCATCTCTGATATCTTCTTCAATTTCTTTCTTCAGAGACTTGAAGTTTTTTTCATACAGATCTTTCCCTTGCTTGGTAAGAGTTAAACCGATGTACTTTAGGTTATTTGTGACTATGTACTTTATGTTATATGGTGACTATTGTTGTTGCCCCAATTTCTTTCTCAGCTCACTTCTCTTTTGTACACAGGAAGACTTGGGATTTTTTTCTTAGTTAATTTTCTAACCAGCAATTGTGCTGAAGGTGTTCATCAGCTGTACTAGTTCTCTGATAGAATTTGTGGGTCCACTCATGTATACTATCATATCATCTGTGAATAGTGATACTTTGACTTCTTCCTTTCTGATTTGTATCACCTTGATCTCCTTTAGTTGTTTTACTGCTCTAGCCTGGACATGGTGGATGGTATCTTTAATGTGTTCTTAGATTTGCTTTGTAAGTATTTTATTGAGTATTTTTGCATCAATGTTCATAAGAGAGATAGGTCTGAAGTTCTCTTCTTTTTGTTGTTGTTGTTGTTGGGTCTTTGTGGGGTTTATGTATCAAGGTGACTGTGGCTTCCTAGAATGAGTTTGGTAATGTTCATTCTATATCTATTTTGTGGAATAGTTGGAAGAGAATTAGAGTTAGCTCTTTGAAAGTCTGGTAGAATTCTGAGCTGAAACCAAGTAGAAGGGAGACTTTTGATGACTGATTCTATTTCCTTGGGGGATATAGGTTTATTCAGATCTAGATTTAATTTTGGTAGATGGAATCTATCAAGAAAATTGTCCCTTTCATTTAGATTTTCAAATTGTGTGGCATACAGACTTTTGTAGTAAGACCTAATGATTGTTTGGATTTCCTTAGTGGCTGTTGTTATGTCCCCCTTTTCATTTCTGATTTTGCTGATTGGGATAGTTTCTCTGCCCTTTACTTAGTTTGGCTAATGATTGTCTCTCTTGTTGATTCTCTATAAGAACCAGCTCTTAGTCTCCTTGATTCTTTGAATTATTTTCTTTATTTCTTTTTTAATTTAATTTAATTTTTTATTACTAGTTATATTTTATTAACTCAGTATCCCAGCTGTATCCCACTCCCTCATTCCCTCCCAATTCCATTCTTTTTCCCTTGTCTCCATTGAATGGTTTTGGCTTCTTTGTAAAAAATCAAGTATTCATAAGTGTGTGGATTTATTTCTGGGTCTTCTATTCAGTTCCATTGATACTCATTTCTGTTTCTATGCCAATACCATGCAGTTTTTACCTGTACTACTATTGCTCTGTAGTACAGCTTGAGATTGGGGATGGAGATACCTCCAGATGATCAATTTTTTTTACAGGATTTTTTTGGAGATTCTGGGTTTTTTTGTTTCTCTATATGAAGCTGAGAATCTTTCTTTCAATATCTGTAAAAACTGAGTTGGTATTTTGATGGGAATTGCATTGAACCTGTAGATTGCTTTTGGCAGGATTGCCATTTTCACAATGCTAATCTTACTAATCCATGAGCATGGGAGAACTTTCCATCTTCTGATATCTTCGTCAATTTCCTTCTTCAGAGACTTAAAGTTTTTTTTTTTTGTTTGTTTGTTTTTTTTCAAACAGGTCTTTCACTTGCTTGGTTAGAGTCACCTCAAGGTACTTTATATTATTAGTGGCTATTGTGAAGGGTGTTGTTTCCCTTATTTCTTTCTCAGCCCTTTTATCTTTTGTATACAGGAGGGTTTCTGATTGTTTTGAGTTGATTTTGTATCCTGCCACTTTGCTGAAGGTGTTTATCAGCTGAAGGAGTTCTCTGGTTAAATTTTGGGGGTCGCTCGTGTATACTATCATATCATCTGTGAATAATGACACTTTGATCTCTTCCTTTCTGATTTGTATCCCCTTGATCTCCTTTAGTTTTCTTATTTCTTTATCTAGGACATCAAGTAATATGTTGAAGCGATATGGAGAGTGGGCAGCCTTGTCTTGTTTCTTATTTCAGTGGGATTGATTTAAGTTTCTCTCCGTTGAGTTTGATGTTGGCTATAGGCTTGCTGTATATTGCCTTTACTATGTTAAAGTGTGTGCCTTGTATCACTGATCTCTCCAAGACTTTAAACATGAATGGGCGTTGGACTTTGTCAAATGCTTTTTGGCATCTAAGGAGATGATCATGTGGTTTTTCTCCTTCATTTGTTTATGTGGTGGATTACACTGATGGATTTCCATATGTTGAACCATCCTTGCATGCCTGAGATGAAGCCTATTTGTCCATGGTGAATGATATCTTTGATGTGTTCATGGATTTGTTTTGCAAGGATTTTATTGAGTATTTTTGCATCAATATTCATAGAAGAGATAGGTCTGAAGTTCTCTTTTTTTGTTGGGTATTTGTGTGGTTTAGGTATCAAGGTGACTGTGGCTTCATAGAATGAGTTTGGTAATATTCCTTCTGCTTCTATTTTGTGGAATAGTTTGGAAAGAATTGGAGTTAGCACTTTTTTGAAGGTCTGGTAGAATTCTGCCCTGAATCTATTTGGCCCAGGGCTGTTTTTGGAAGGGAGACTGTTGATGACTGCTTCTATTTCCTTGGGGGAGATAGTACTATTCAATATATTTACCTGATCTTGATTTAATTTTGGTAGATGGAATCTATCAAGAAAACTGTCCATTTCATTTAGATTTTCAAATTTTATGCCATATAGTCTTTTGTAGTAAGACCTAATGATTGTTTGGATTTCCTCAGTGTCTGTTGTTAGGTCTCCCCTTTAAATTCTGATTTTTCATTTCTGAATTCCACTCTGAACAAATTGCTTATCCCTGATATGGCACAGCATAAGTCAATAAATATGAAAACCACATAAATGACGTATAAACAAAAATCAAAAAAATCACATGAACATCCCGATAGCTTAAACAAACAAAAAAACAAAAAAAAATCTGTGAAAAAATCCAAATGCCTTTATCATAAAAGTTTCAAAAGTTGTAAGGCTAGCGGCAACACCTCTCAACACAATAAAGGTATAGGTGAGAAACCTGCATCCAAATCATCACTAATGGAGAAAAGGTTTAGGCTAGTTTACTCAGATCAGAAGTTTGTCATCTATGCTCACCACCCCCACTCCTTTTCAATATTTTGTGCAAAGTGTTAGTTTAGACAATTAAAAAAATGTAAAGGAATATAAATAGGGAAAGTAGAATTCAAACTATCATGTTGTAGATGGTGTTTAATATTTACTATTGATATATATTCTGGTAAAGCTTGCTGTTTATCCTAAACAGCTGTATACCCAAATCACCACACAGAGACTAGGCTTATTTAGTTAACCTAGAACACAATGCTGGGCAATTGTTACTCCATCCTAAACCTCCAAGCCCTCATAGTTTCCTAACATTTAGATTTCCCACATTATACTTGCTTTTAGTTCCAAGATCTCTCTTTCCTGTTTCTTTCTCCTAGCTCTCCTCTCGCAGCTCTCCTCCCACTCACCTCTGGCCCATCCCCTCTTTCCTGTCCTCTGGATCCTCCCATTGTACATTGTGGCTAGTTGTTTTATTTTGGCCTGTTTACAAGCAATTTACACAGTATGCTTATGGTAAGTATCACAATGCAATATCTAGATTGAAACCAGAGAGTGTGGGGGGGGAGAAAGCAGCATTTGATTGAACATTATACCAACACTATCACTCTTTACAGATGACGTAATAATATGGATTACAATTCCCCAAAATTCTATCACAAAAATTTATGAAATGATTAACAAGAATAGCTATGTGACAGTATACAGAACCAACTTAACATGTTATTAGTATGTTATAATGATAATGATGTGTTATCCGCTCCTTCCCTCTGGGCTCCGTGCAACAGGACCGATGGACTTGACCCTGTGTGCAAATCCTTCAGCCCTCTGTGTACTCATTCATTCATTCACTCATTCATTCATCCATTCTCCTCCTCCTTCTCTTCCTCCTCCTTCTCCTCCTCCTTCTCTTCCTCCTCCTTCTCCTCCTCCCTTTCCTTCTCCTCTTCCTCCTCTTCTTCCTCCTCCTTCTCTTTCTCCTCCTCCTCCTCTTCCTCCTCTTCTTCCTCCTCCTTCTCTTTCTCCTCCTCTTCCTCCTCCTTCTTCTCCTCCTCTTTCTCCTCCTTCTCCTCCTCCTCATTCTCCTCGTACTTCTCTTTATCCTCCTCCTCGGCCTCCAGAATCCAGAAAGCATCTTAAAGTCTTGGGGAGACATTTGATAGGTCAGACCCCCGTCCTCACCTCCACCCCCGGAGTGTGTCTGACTGTGACCCTCTCCTCACCTCCCCGCCCCACCCCCCAGCAGCATTCTTCGCCCACAAGGTGGAACACGAGAGCAAGACCCACAATGGCAGGAGCTTCCAGAGGACCGGGACGCTAGCCTTCGAATGCATCTACACTGCCAAGTGAGTCCAAACCTGGTGGGGGCTGCTGGCTGGGGGAGGGAGGAGAGGGAATGGGAGGGGAGGGTGGTGAGTAGGTTCCTTCAGCATTCTGGAGCTCGGGGATGCGTGAGTTCGAGGCCAGCCTGGTCCACAGAGCAAGTCCGAGACTTGGCCAGGGCCACATGGAGAGACCCTGTCTCGAAATAACTCACAAGAAATGGGGCAGCCTGGGAATTCTTTCTCTCTCTCTTTCTCTCCTTCCTTCCCTCCCTCCATCCTTCCTTCCTTCCTCCCTCCCTCCTTCACTCTTTCCTTCTTTCCCTCCCATCCCTTCCTCCTTCCTTCCCTCCCTCCATCCTTCCTTCCTCCCTCCCTCCTTCACTCCCTCCTTCTTTCCCTCCCATCCCTTTCCCTTCCTCCTTCCTTCTCTCCCTCATTCCCTCCTTCCTTCCCTCCCTTCTTCCCTCCCTCCTTCCTTCCTTCCTTCCCTCCATCCTTCCTTCCTCCCTCCTTCCTTCCATATCAAAAAGGGGGCAGGCCAAAGGTAGCCCAAACAAATGTAAAAATCCAGGTACAAGATGCCTAGCTAAAGGAGAAAGGGAGTTTATATAAAGTCTGGCTACAAAGGCCCATCCTGTGTAAAAAAAGGGGGCAAGCCAAGAAATAGTCACAACCAATGTAAAACTGAGGTACAAGATGCCTGTGGTATGCTTAAATGCTAAAGGTAAGAGGGAGTTTAAATAAAGTTTGGCTATAAAGGCATAACTCCCCATTCTATATAAAAAGGGGGATAGGACAAATAGCTACAGCATATATAAAAACCTAGGCCTAAACCTTTAAACAGGTACAGGATACCTAGGGTATGCTTAAATTCTAAATTAAAAAGGAGTTTATATAAAGTTTACCTAAAACATTCCTTTTCTGTTGCTCAAGGCAACCAGCTTGTCTCTCTAATGGGAGACCTCTCAGGAGATAGGTAGCAGCTTGGCCTAATGCAACACTTATCCAAGACTCCAAAAAAGATACTTTGATTTATCCAACCTTGTTTTTATTTCAACGTGATAATGATTGTATGTTCAATAATAATGGTAACTTATATTGCTGATCCCTTTACATGGAAACAACTCTCAACCTGACTGAGACATAAAAAATAATGTCTCCAGTCAAAACATCAACCATACATGGCCAATAAATCCTTGGCTATAATATCTTCAAAATTTTCATTATGCCATTATTTAAATTGGCATAGATAAAATTGGCTTACAGTTTAGTTTCATCCTGCACATTTCATACA
Source organism: Meriones unguiculatus (assembly GCF_030254825.1). Classification (NCBI taxonomy): domain Eukaryota; kingdom Metazoa; phylum Chordata; class Mammalia; order Rodentia; family Muridae; genus Meriones; species Meriones unguiculatus. The sequence continues at coordinate 674,700 of NW_026843657.1, forward strand.
TTCATAATTTTAGAACTGTATGATGTTTGTGAGAAATTATATGTGTGCAGAACAAAAGGACTGGACACTGGAGATGCTGGATCAAACCTGACAGAATCCTCTTTCCAGCATGCTGAGACTTTAAAATATCTATTCCAGCATCTTGCATGTTCCTGCCTCAACTGCTTCAATTGCTGTTTCTCATCAATATTTCAATATTATTTGGTGATATTTGACAAAAAAAAATGGGCTTCTTCTTCAGACTATGTTATCTGAACTGAAATTTCTAGGCTAGGTGTATGAGCAAACATACCTGTAGGGTAAGCAGTCAGGAGGCAGAGGCAGGAGGATCACATTGCCAGACACATTTTTAAGAAGAAATTTATGGTATTAATTTGTTGGTGGTCCCATCATTATTTCACTCATTCTTCCTTCCTTCCTTTCTTCTGATTTATTTATTTATTTATTCATTCATTCATTTATTTGTTCATTCATTCATTCATTATACAGTGTTTGGCCTACATGTACACCTGCAAGCCACCAGAGGGCACCAGATCTCACTATAGATGGTTGTGAGCCACCATGTGGTTGCTGTGAATTGAACTCAGGACCTTTGGAAGAACAACCAATGTTCTTGTTATCTGAGCCCAACCCTGGTCCCACTTTGTTTTAGCTCATGTTCCATAAATTTTCTAAAATATAAATGAATGTATAAGACATTAAGAAATGTCTTAATGATTCTTTACTATGGTCACACATAAGTTTGAACAAATACTGCTGAGTTCATCTCAAGAGCTCACGTCACCAAGTGGTGAAATAAATTTATCATTGTGTTTTCAGGATGATAACTATTTCTTACCTATGACCACTAGGAAGCTGTATGCTGCCTTAGCTGATCAAACTGGATGGATGAGTAAACAGCAGCTTTTAAGCCTGCCTTGAACTTATGATACTCCTGTCTCAGCCTTCTGAATGCTGGGGTTTCAGGCTTGGGCTCCTAAAGTGAGAACAATGAAGCAGATGGTACATTTATCTCTTTGCGTGGGGGGGGGAATTATCACATTTTTACATTTCCAAACTTTATATACATCACATATCTCCCACATTTAATAAAATATTAAAATGTGTCACTCTGCCAGGTAGCCTTGACAACCCACAAATATACCCTTGAATTTTTCTGTTGCCATCTGTTGCTGCTCAGGGGGCTAACTGGTTAGTCTGGTTTGTGGCCCCTTGGAGAAAACTAACTTTAAAATTTATTATTAGTATAATTTAAAGAGTTAGTGAGTGTTCTTTTTGGAGGGAGGGGGAACTTTATTGATGATCCATGGTGTATTATTTTTTTTCTTTGAAAATTTATTATTTGTAGAGTATTCTGCCTGCATACCAGAAAAGGGCACCAGATCTCACTGTAGATGTTTGTGAGCCACCACATGGGTGCTGGAAATCAAACTCAGGACCTTTGGAAGACAAGCCTGCACTCTTAAACTATGTGATGTCTCTCCAGCCCCATCATTTATTATTATTATTATTATTATTATTTTAATTTTTACTGATTCATTGTAGATCCCTGTCATAGACCCCTCCCTCCTCTCCTCCTAGTTCTACACTCCCTGTTTCCCCTATCACCCCTCACTTGTCTCCTCAGAGAAGGGGATCACCCCTCCCCTGTGTCCACCCACCCATGCCACCATATCAAGTTGCATCAGGACTCAGTGCATCCTCTTCCCCTGTGGCATGGCAAGGTAGCCACAACAGGGGAATGTGATAGAAAGCTAGCTTGTGGGTCAGGGTGCATTCATATGTGTGTTGGTCCTGCTGTGTTTAAAAGACCTTGTTACCCTCGTGTCCTTCATCCCCTCTGGTGCTTACACTCTGCACAGAGTTCCTTGAGCCCTTAGGGGAGGGAATGGCTGGAGACATCTCATTTAGGGTGGAATGGTCCAAGGCCTCTCACTGTCTGCAAATCAACTGGATGTGGGTCTCTGTATTTGTTCCCATCTGCTGCAGGAAGAAGTTTTCTATGATGGCTGAGTAAGGCATCGATCTGTGATTATGGCTGTGCTCCTTTAGCATTTACATTTCTCTGATGTCTCTGGCCTGTGTAGATGCAGGCTCCTGGCCACCCAAGCCATGTTGGATCAAGGTTCCTTTTCATGGAGTGGGCCTCCTGAAACTCAACCAAATATTAATTGGTCACTTCCATGAAATTTGTGCCACCAGCGCACCAGCAAATATTGTAGGAAGGTTAGCATTGGAGAGTGAAAGGTGTATGGCTGGATTGGTGTGTACATTCCTCTTTAGGTGGACTATGGTGAATGTTAAGGGGAACACGAGTACCCACAAGCATGCATGCCATGTCTTCAATGTCTTATGTATTGTTGAAAAATAATGTCTTATATATTGTTGAGAATAACTATAAAGTTATGCTCCAAGAATCTGACACTTGGTGGAAATTCAACTTTCAGGAGTGAGCATGGCACCTCTTCATTTTCCTAGTTCCTCCTGTATCATGTTATTTTCAGGTATTTCAGACCGAACAAAAAACATCTTTTCAGGCTGGAAATGGACTGTAGTTTTCAGGTTAGATAGCAGTAGCATAAAATTTGGTCAGTGGTGAACTATACTTATCTGTGTGCATTATTGAAAATATCTAGATTGCAACATGTTTATATTCATGAATGGACTTACATGTATTATAGGGATTTTATGTAGATAATTCACAGTATGATTGCTTAAAACTCTTTAAAAAATTTGCTATTATTTCACCCACTTCCTTCTTTTATATTTATCGTCCTTCATAATTAGAGTACCTCCCTTGGTTTATCCCAATCGGATCAATTGTATCTGCCATTGTATTGCTTACCCACCATGCCTTCTTGTTTCTATAGTTATTCCATGATGAATACTCACAAATCAACATTTGGAGCTAGATGCCCCAGAGTAGAGAATGAAAGATATTTGTCTTCTGGATATGGGTTACCTAAATTATTTTTTTTTACTTACATCTCTTTATATGTATGATATTTATCATGATAAACATATTTATGAGTTTTCATTTCCTATCTATTGTGGACAGAATAGCAATGAAGGTGACTGAGCAAGTACTTGTAGAGTGGGATGTCAAGTCATTTTTACGTATGTCAAAGAAAAGAGAGCAGAGTCAGGCAGCAGATTTATAATTTCTGTTTAGAAAATTCTCTACTTTGATTTCTGGAATGGCTCAACCTGTTTAAAAGACACACCACGGAGGGTTTGGGGATTTAGCTCAGTGGTAGAGCACTTGCCTAGCAAGCACAAGGCCCTGGGTTCAGTCCTCATCTCTGGAAAAAAAAAAGACACACCATGGACCCCTTTCCAGAAATTGATTTTCATGCCTCGTCTATAGAAAAATCTCAGATATCACTGAAAGCCCTGTATACTCCACAAAATAACATAGAAAACAAGTATTTGTTCATGTACTATTTATCTCAATTACTATCATGTAATTACATTTTGAATATGTATATTGTCCAAAAATTAATAAAAAACATGCATAACTTACTAAAATGTGTATTCAGCAGCAGCTTCTATTCTAAAATAGAATGTCTGTGATTGTTCTACAAAGTGAGGGGCTCTTATTTTGTTTAAATATACATTTAAGAAAAAAGTTACTTAAAAGTTACTTTAAGTTACTTAAAAAAGTTACTTTAAGTTATTTAAAAAAGTTACTTTAAGTTACTTAAAAAAGTTACTTAAAAGTTACTTAAAATAATTTAATTTTAGTATACTAATAGGTTTTATTAGTAAAAAGAAAACTAATATATCAAAATGATAATTTTTTATTTTTAATACATCTCAAAGAGTTTTTATCAGGTCTTAAGAGAATAATGTAGCACTTAGGGAAGAAGATGCACCCCAGCAGCCCTGCACTAGAGGCCAATATGGAGAAGACCTCCACAGCCATGACAGCTTTGCCTTTGGTGCTCTGGTAGACAGGGATGAAGATGACCCAGACACTGAGGAAGACCAGCATGCTGAATGTCAGGAACTTGGCCTCATTGAATGTGTCAGGCAGGTTCCTTACCAGGAAAGCCACAGTGAAGCTGCCTAAGGCCAGGGTCCCTAAGTAAGCCAGCACACAGTAGAAAGCAGTAACTGAGCCCTTGTTGCATAAAATGATGACATGAGCATGTACAGAGTGTTCATCAGTGTCAATATAAGGAGGTGAGGTTCCCAGCCAGACTCCAGAGAGAATAAATTGGATCAGGACACAGATGGGGATGACAGCATTATAGACGCCTGAGACAAACAACCTTCTCATTGTTCTCCCTGGTTTCATGACCCTAAAGGCCAGAATTACAGTTATAGTTTTTGCCAAAATGGTGGAAATAGCCAAGGTGAACACAAATGCAAATGTTATTTGTTGCAGTATGCAGGAGGTTGTGTTCGGGCGTCCAATGAAGAGAAAGGAACAGAGGAAGCAGAGGAGGATGGAGATGAGCAGGGTGTAGCTGAGAGTCCTGTTATTGGCCTTAACAATGGCTGATTCTCGGTGTTTGAGAAAGACTCCCAAAACTGCAATTGTGCTGACAGAGAAGCACATAGCTGTGCATGCCAGCGCCATGCCCAGAGGATCCTCAAATGAAAGGAAGGTCACTGCCTTGGGCAGACAGTTGTTTCTCTCAGGGTTTGGGTACTCATGACTTGGGCAAGTGATGCACTCCTGCTGGTCTGTATGGAGAAATTGGATCAACATTTCACCTTATATAAATATCTATTTGTTGCACATTTAAAGTGTTTTCCAGTGATGTGTGTATTCTGGTATATTCTGCTTCCTGTTACTGCCAAGTACATGAAATCTTTATAATTCACATTTTTACTGTTTATCTTGTTTAATCAAAAATAAGCTTTCTTCTCAGCAGCTTATCACTGTTTCTCAAGGACAGTAAAATCTATTTTACTTTATTCAGATAAAGTAATACTGTCAAGTGAGCCTTCAAATCTTTTTTTTTACACGTTGAGTTTCTAAGTATGTGTACATTGTATTTTGGTGACATCAATGTATAAATATACTTCATTGTTTCCACCATCATGAATTCTTCTCATTTTTCTTGTTACTCACTGTTTCAGTAGATATTTGTTATCCCACTCCTATAATTTTTCTAAGGTAACATGGGAATATGTTAGGTCTCACCTCCATGACCCATGAAACAGTTCTGATTTGGTGGTAAATATACAGCCCTTGCATCAACAAACTCCAGCTATAATCTCAGACCAATAATTACCTATCTCAGCTGTGGAAGTTTCAAATAAATTTCTATAGTCTTTGACATCCTTTGACTCAGGACAGGACTCTTTGTCTTTCATTATCAATTCCAGAATAATCCTGGGAATTGTTCTAATTTTCACTCTTGTTCTTCCAGTAATATTCTGAAGACTGAAAAATGACCTGCATGTCATAAATACCATAAATCTACCAAAATGTTTTATCACAAAGGGAGAATGACAGAGCCATATTCACTGAAATTGTTGAGAGTCATTTGCCAGTATAGTTCCTTGATGCTATTCCAGCAAAGCTGAGATTGTTACAATTGTTCTATGACTAACTTCTGGTTTTTTTTTAATTGTTTGCTACATTACTGGGGACTTTCTGCACTTTGATTCAATTTCTGTTCTTTTTTTTTCTACATAAAAATTATGTCTGAGTCTTTTTTAATTAGGTATTTTAATTATTTATAGTTTATTCACTTTGTATCTTAACTGTAGCACCCTTGCTCATGCCTTCCACATCTTCCCACACTCATATCCTTCCATACCTCTCTCCAAGTCTGCTGATAGGGAGGTCTTCCTTCCCTTCCCTCTAACCCTAGCCTATCAGGTCTTGTCAGAGCTGGCTGCATTGTAAGGAGAACAGGGACTGCCTCTGAATTTAACTCAGTGACAAGCTCTTTGATCATCTTCCCTTAACAGGGAGCAACTTTACTAGGTCATAAAGGAAGACGATGCAGCCAGCCCTAATGAGACCTGAGCCTTATGAAAATACTAAACTTAACTTTATCTGTCCACTGTTTGAAAATCTTCTTTATGCCCTGAAAATTGTTAAGCAGAGTTAAGCAGATAGAGAGATGAGACCATTATTTCAGGAGTTTTCTTGGGGTATGTGCCCCTAAATATTATATTGGTGCAGGGTAAACAAATGTAATATGCATACCCTGTGAGGCCTGGAGATTCATGTATAGGTTTAAGATCTTTTATTATAGGCTTAGAGCTCCCTGAAAATGTAGTTTAAAGATAGAAGTTCACAGAGGATACACTCCTGATGGAATAAAACTTAGTAAATAAGATTGACTTAAATAAACTTTTTCTAGTTTGTAGCATAGATAATGACACATATAGTAAAAGGAGATATTTCTTTGTATTTGCTATGCATAAAAAGACCAGTTAAAGTGTTTTTTGTTTCTCTGGACTACACTCATAGTGCAAACAATACCAGCCTAAAAGCAGGCTTTCACATATTAAATGTGTTTTCTGTGAAGGAGACATTCTTTGGATTCTTTAAAGTAGAGTTATAGGGCTAATAATGATAATCAAATATGTTTTGTGTGTACTTTTTAAATTGTAACAGAACTTTTATCCCTGGATAATGAAAAAAAAATCAAACACCCATTCTGTACCACTTGTATAATCATTAATCTGTGTTTGTACTGTGAAACTTGTACAAACAAGAAGAGCCTTGTCAACAATAAGTCAGAGCCAAAGAAAGGTCTTAATGTTATAAGTCAGCTGCTAGATTCCACTGACCACATCAGCTGACTAACTCCCTCTCATCGTTGACACCTCATCAGCTCTCTGGAGCACCCTGTAGGCAAAAACCTCTCCTTTCCATGCTCGGGATTGCCCCACAGAAAGGCTCCCGGCACAAGCTCACAGAGAATGAACTGCCAACAGTAAAGCATGCAAGGGACAGATATGAGATTTTTGCACATATATAACACTTGTGCAGCTTTGTCTTTATGGGGACACCTAAGAGCAAGACCAAAGCTTTCTCTGACTCTTTTGTCACCTAATTTGACTGCCTTGTGTAGCCTCAATAACAGAAGTTGTGCTTATTCTTATTGCAACTTTATATGCCAAGGCTGGTTGATATCCATGGGGGACTTCTTTTTATGGAAAGAAAGGGAGGAGGGGCACATTGGGTTGGGAGGGTCTGAGAGGAGAGGTGTGAGCAGATGCTGTGATAGTACACGAATTAATTAATAATATAATAAAAAGAAATAATAGCTTTGTAATAGAAATGAGTGAAACAGAAGCAAAGAACACAATACATAGAATTAACCAAAGGAAGAGCTGTCTCTTTCTGAAGATAAAGAAAATTGACAGACCTATATCTCAAGTAAATTAAGGAAAAAATAGAGTACTCAAATTAACAGAATCAGAAATTACAGAAAAACTTTATTACAGAATTCAACGAAATTCAGAATATTCTAAGGAAATATGTTTAAAACATACTATATTCTAGTCAGCTTAAAAGTGGTCATGAGATGGATAAGTTTTAGATTTGTTCAAGCAACCATTAGTCAAAGTTGAATTCAACAACAATTCAGCAACCTAATTAGACCTAAATAGACCCAAGTGTAAATTCAAAAAAATTACAAAAGGCTCCCACCAAAAAAGAAAAGGATGAAAGTTCAAACAAGGAGAATCCAAGATGGTGGAGACCAGTGTGCACCTTATCTGAGGGGCAGAGATGCAGAGACTCTGAGACCAGTGTATGGACAGGTGGCCAGATCCACAGAATCAACTTTGCTGCTTCCTGTTCTGAACAGGTCATCCAAGAAATGGAGTCCATCTGATACAGGCCCTCTGTGGCCATCTCACAGAATCAGGAGTAACAAAATTTGGGCCACCTGCCCCTTCATATACTCCAGTGAGTTTGGATCCCCATATCCAGGAACTGTTTGCTCTAGAAGTCAGAATTTGGATCTCTTCTGCTCCCTGTAGGGCAGCTTCAGGTTTACTGGGAGAGCATCTAAGCCACCAAGCTACTGTTTACTGGTCACCCTGTGGACACCATGTGAACAATAAAATTACAGGGATGGCAGATCCAAGAAGGCAGAGCTCAGAGGAATCTGAGTACAGGGATCACAGTTTGGGGCAGGCCTGTAAGCAGCAGCCCAGCTTTATTCTGAGGAATCCCCCGGATACAACCTGAGGCACCTGCCCCTTGAAGATGACCACCAGTACCTGCACTCTAAAATTCATGGTTCCAGTGCATGCACACCCTTGTCCTTCAGTTCACCAGTCCCTACATGTTTATGTGTCTATACACTGCCATGTGTCCTGCCCTTCAAGATGCTGGCATCTGAACTGCCAGTATCCATTCCTGAGCAACTGTACATTTGACATCTTCCTGAATACTACTCTAAACTCCAAAAGCAGGAGGATCCAGTCTTTGGTACAGTTTCCAGGAAGAAACAGGTAAGTCTACAGAGAACCAGATGGCCAAAGGCCAGTAAAGAAACACAGTCAACAAAAACTGGGACATCCTGGCTCCACCAGAACCCACCCCTGAGAGCAATGGATATTCTAATACAGCTGAAACACAGAAAAGGGACATTAAATCTATGTTTATGAAGTTATTAGAGACGCATAAAGAAGAAAAGAACAAATGTCTCAAAGAAATAGAGGGCAAACAAAGAGAGGCCATCATATATAAGAAACCACAATTAAACAGGTGAAAGAAATTATTAAAAATATTCAATTATTGAAATGGAATTTGAATCAATAAGAAAACACACAGAAAATCCTGGAGATGGAATATGTAGGGAAGAGATCAAGTACCATAGAGATAAGCATCACCTACAAAATACAAGAAATGGAGGAGAGAATCTCAGGCATTGAAAATACAATTGAAGAAACTGATCTATCTCTCAAAGAAAACGTATAATCAGAAAAGTTCAAGGACTCCATGAAAATGTAAAGCCTAAGAACAATAGGAATAGACTAAACAGATGATTCCAGGCTCCAAGGTACGGAATATATTTTTAATAAAAATCATAGACGAAAATTTCTCCAACCTTAAGAAATAATAACCTTAAACATACAAGAGGCTTACAGTACACTAAATAGACTAGAACAGAAAAGAAAATTATCTTGCCATAAGATAATCAAAACAATAAATCTACACAATGAAGAAAAAATATATCAAAAGCACAAAGGAAAAAGATCAAGTGAAATATAAAGGCAGACCTATTAGGACCACACCACACTTTCCAACAGAGCCTATGAAACCCAGAAGGGCCTGGGGAGATGTCATGCAGACATGAAGTGACCACAGATTCTAGAGCAGACTACTGTACTCAGCAAAACTTATAATCAACAGAGATGGAGGAAACAAGATATTCCATGACAAACTAAGTTAAAACAATGTCTGTGCACTATCCCTGACCTTGAGAAGCTACTAGAAGGAAAACTCCAACCCAATGAGATCACCTACACCCACGAAATACACGATATAGATAACATCAGAAGTTGGGCTGGAGAGATGGCACTGGCTGTTCTTCCTAAAGGTTCCTGAGTTCAATTCCCAGCAACCACATGGTGGATCACAGCCATCTATAATGAGATCTGGTGCCCTCTTCTGGCATGCAGGTGTACATGCGGGTAGAACACTGTATACATAATAAATAAATCCTTTAAAAAAAAGAGAAAAATCAAAACAAGCACATAAATACACTATCCGCAATAACACCACAATAAAAGGAACCAAAATTCATTGATGACCAGTATCTCTCAACATCAATGGAGTCAGCAATCCATTAAAAAGACACATGCTAACAGAATAGTTATAGAAACAAGATCCTACATTCTGCTGCATACAATAAACACACTTCAGCCCCAAAGATAGACACTACCTTGGAGTAAAGTGCTAAAAAAAGGTTTTCCAATCAAAAGGAACCCAGGAGTAAGTGGCACTACCATCTTAATATCTAATAAAATAGTCTTCCAAATGAAATTATTCAAAAGAGAAGTGAAGGATATGTTGTCCTCATCATACAAAAATCCACCATGAGGACAATATCTTGAACAACTATGCCCCAAATAGAAGGGCACCTGCATTTGTAAAAGAAACATTATTAAAACTTCAATCACATATCAGTCCCAACACAGTAATAATGGTAAACTTTATGACCTCACTCTCACCAAGTGACAGATCATTGTCACAGAAGCTAAACAGTGAAATAATGAAGCTTACATAGGTCATGCATCAAATACCTAATAGAAGTCCTAAAAAATGGTCACCCAGACACAAATATGTCTTCTCTGCAAATCAAGGAATTTTCTCCAAAATTGAACATATATTCAGGCAAAAAGCAAGTCTTAACACATACAATAAGACTGAAATAATCCCTTGGATCCAATTACACGACCATGTTCTAAATCTGGACCTCAACAATGACAGAAAGAGCGAAATGCCTACACATACACATGGAACCTGAACAATTCTACTCAATAACAGGTGTCATGGAAGAAATAAAAAAGTAATTAAAGATGTCCTAGAATTCAATAAAAATTAAGGCACAACATGCCCAAACTTATGGGACATAATGCCAGCAGTGCTAAGAGGAAAATTGATAGACTAAATGCCTTCATATAGGAATTTGAGACATCTCCTACAAGCAATCTAATAACACAACTGGAAGACCATGAATAATACAACAAGATGTAGACAGGGCCAAGAGGAGTAGAGGGCTGGAAATAATCAAATTCAGTGCTGAAATCAATATACTAGAAATGAAATGATTCAAAGAATCATCGAAACCAAGAGCTGATTCTTTGAGAATATCAACCAGAGAGACAAACTCTTAGCCAAAATAACTAAAAGTCAGAAAGACACTATCCAAATGAACAAAATAAAAAAGGAAAAGGGTGATAGAAAGATGGAAATCGAAGGAATCATTAGGTCTTACTTCAAAAGTCTATACATCACAAAAACTTAGTATCTATATAAAACGGACAATTTTCATGGTAGATTCCACTTAGCAAAGTTAAATCAAGATCAGGTAAATAAAACATCCTATCTTACCCAAGGAAATAGCGGAAGTCTTCAAAAGTCCCTATCCAAAAAAGCCCAGAGCCAGATGGTTTCAGCTCAGAATTCAACCAGACTTCAAAGAAGAGTAAATACAAATACTCTTCAAACAATCCCACAAAATAGAAACAGAAGGAACATTAACAAATTAATTCGATGAAGACGCAGTCACATCACAGTCAAGACCCAAAAAAGACATAAACTTCAGACCAATTTCCATCATGAACAAGGACACAAAAAAACTCAGTAAAATACTCGCAAAACAAATACAAGAACACATAAAAGATATCATCCACCACTGTCAAATAAGCTTCATCCCAGGCATGCAGGAGTGGTTCAGTCTATAGAAATCCATCAGTTTAATCCACCACATAAACACACAGAAGGAAAAGAATTCCATGATCATTTCCATAGATTCCAAAAATCCAATGCCTGTTTATGTATAAAATTTTGGAGAGATCAGGGTCACAAAGCACATACCTAAACATAGTAAAGTCAATATACAGCAACCCTCTAGCCAACATTAACCTAAACAGAGAGAAACACAAATCAATCCCAATTGAGGACTTCTATTAGGTATTTGATTCATGACCTTTGTAAGCTTCATTTGTAAGCTTCATTTGTAAGCTTCACTGTAAGCTTCATTTGTAAGCTTCACTGTAAGCTTCATTTGTAAGCTTTGTAAGCTTGATTTGTAAGCTTCACTGAAATCAGGGACAAGGCAAGGCTCTCTGCTCTCTCCATATATTTTTAACATAGGAATTGAAGTCATCTGTCACTCTGCAAGGAATTTAACCTATGATAGCATTAGATCTTAGAATATAAAGAACATTTAATTTTCAACATTTGATCATTTCCAATAATACATAAAAAATTCTGTTTGTATTATGGTTGTCTAAGGATTGGCCTTTATAATAGAATAAATAGATTCTCATCATTATATTAATGTATTTTCTTTCTGACTTTTTATTTTTCTGTAAAAATTTTCATTTAAAAAATAATATAATTACCTCACTATGCCTCTTCTTTTTCATTTCTCTAAGTCATCTCCCAGACCCACCTTATATTTATTCACTCTCAAATACATAGGCTCTTTCTTTTCTCATTAAATGTGTTTGTCTTGGTGTGTGTGTTTGTATATAAAAATGCAACCTGCTCATTCCATATGATTTTACTTATATATGTTATCACACAGTTGACCACAACCCTAAAAAGGCAGCCATGTTTTCATTTACAAAGACTTGCTTTTTTCTATTGTTGATACTGAAAATAACAACTGTGTTGTAAATGCAGTTCAGTTTCTTGTGCATTCAGAAACAATCAGATATGTAGTTTTCCTGGAGTTACTTTGAAGAAAGAATCATTAGGTTTGTTAATCACAGAAATACAAATCTATCCTGGACAACTGGAGAACTCACAATTAATGGAGAGCTCATAACATGGAACACTGCAAGAGCTGAGATGGTCATTCCGTGCACCCAAAGGTTGGTTTTTGAAAGTAGGGTGCATATGACACAATAGCATGAGAATTGCCACTCTAAATTCACACATTGTGTGGTTTCAGCAATGATTAATGGATTTAAAGATGAGTGTTAGAGACATATGGAACAGCACTACATTATGACACCAAGGTCACTTCTTAACTTTCCCCCTCTGCATTCCCAAGCAGTTTGAGTAAAAGTATTATTTTTCTACCTGTCTGGTTAGAAATATGCTGCTCTGGACAAAATGCACAAGAAAAACAGCAGACCGGCCTTTCTTTTTGTAGAACTTTCCAGAATCCTGGACCACAGCTCTGTGTACATACAGATAGAGGAGTCTGAAAACAACACAGAAAAACTGGTCACGGTATCGAACATCACTTTAAAATAGTTTAGGCTAAATACACGTAACCTATGGAAATTGCATTTGTTTATGAGGAACTCTGAGGTTTTAATGTGGGAATGTAGAATGGAGATTTCAACTTACCACACTTTCCAATACTAAATGTTCAACATCCCTTTTTGGTGACCAAACTATGACTCACTACTGCCTATCCTGTGTGAAATGTGTTGGACATCAAGATATCCTCTTCTGTGAGGCAGAAAGCCAGAACTTATTTTATTGTATGAATTTTGGGACAGTTGGATTTTAAGACAAGTATCCAATCATAAAACTTGCCTCCAAGCACACTTATTTCTACCTTTATATTTCCAATCTTATAGTAACACCCATGCACTCTGATTCAGCTGCAAAAGGAAGTTCAATTTTCTCATGAAAATGTTTCGGCCATTGGTGAATTATAATCTGTTACTGTGACTCTTACCCTTGACTCCCAATGTTAGGGGTTGTTTTATGCCTTTCTTTTCAAACATTAGTGATGTCATCAAATGGGACTTTCACCAGTTGCATTCTTTATAACATAACTAATAAAATCCTAGTGCAATTTTAGTTTGTTATACGTTAGAAATTTTGTAGGACAGGAAATATTTTTATCTTAGATCTCTTTTCTGCCCTGGTTTGGCAGTTTCTGTCTAATGAATATGTACATATTAACAGGAATGTGTTTCTGGATAACTGGATTAGCTGTTAAGAGTGCACATAGCTCTTGAAATGAAATATAAGTTCAGTTCCTGAAATACATATTGGGCAGCTCATATACATTGCTTAGAGAAATGTCTTGTGTCCAAATCCATAATTTATTAATTATTTATGCTAGCTCACATCCTTGTAAAATTATTGATATGCTTGAGTATGAGTTATGTGAATGGAAGGATGCTTGAGCATCAGCTAGCCTTTATAATTAAGATGCGAAAATTTACAGAACTTTGTGTGCATGTGTGTGTTTACATATAGAAACACACATACATGCCTTTATATAACCATGAGCACTCAATCATTCATTCACTGCATTATGAATCAACACAAACATTCAAATTCAATTCATCTAATTGTAGCTAAGGAATTAGCTGACATTATGTGTGCATTTGTATGTATATTTATATGTGTATGTATATACATATATGTAATTCTGAAATATTAGTTCATTTCTGATTTAATGTCATCAAACAGAACTAAAGAGATGTTTTAGTATTTAACATGCATGCCACATAAGCAGGAAAATATGAATTTGATCATGATGAAAAGATGGAAGAAAAGTTGGGTACAGAAAAATAGGCCTGTAATCCAAACTTTATGATAATGAAGACAAAGAGAGAACCTAGGTAATTCTGTCCACTGAGTTCAGCAAAATCAGAAAGTAAGGGTTTCACAGATAAAAATAAAGTTGACAGCAACTGAAGAAGATAACCACGGTTGACTGGGATTTAAGAAGCACATGTTCTCGGGTGCATGAACACCCACACACAAGCTAATAGTCACAATAGACATAAGAAATTAAAAATTCACAATCATTTTAAAAGTTCAAAGAATTATTACACAATCAATTTTTATAATTCTTTACAATTAATTCCCTTCAAATTAAATACTGAAAAATTTCCAGACATGTTTTAATTTGCTTGGCCATTGAATCAGAACTTCATTGATGAAAAAGCCTTGATCTTGTGCACTCTTGAAGACAAACTCTCCCACTTTAAGTAGTAATGCATTTTGAAAATTATATGCAATAAAATTTTGTATATCATATGTTTCCCTAATATTCTTGTTCTCATCAAAGCTTATTTTATTTCCAGCAGCATTTATAAATTTAATTTTCCTCAGAAATGGATGCAGCTGAAGAGAGACATCATATGATATGAGTGGCCAACACAGGCTGACTTTAAAGAGGAGCTCATTTTCCCTCTCTCTACCATGGCTTTCTTTTTGAAAGTGCTTTGTTTATTTGTCTTCCCAGTTGTTTAGTGAGATTAAAACTATTCCCCATAGAAATAATACAAGAGCCAGTGAACACAAGTAGAAATATTGTCTATGAGATGGAAGATAGTATAGTATGTAGCATGTCCTTAGTTGGAAAAAAGTCCTGTGTCTTTCCAGCACCAGAAAAAAAAATATTTCCATTTAGAAGATGTAGAGTTGAAGAGGACCAAAATGGCAGCACCCGGTGGACCGGGTTACTAAGGCTTCAATTGTAGTGACTTCACAGCAAGTGGGGCCGTGCTGTGGAATTGAAAATGTTATGTTGTATGTGTCTATGCTTCACAACTGTACAGAAGATACTAGAATGAAAACCCCCACCAAAGTAAGTAAACATCACCCAGAGAATAACAGAAAATAAATAACACTGCTGCTGCAATAACAAATGAAAAAAAAAAAACACAAAAACTTGCTGCAATCATAAAAATCAAAATAACAGGCACTAGCAATCATTAATCATTAATATCAGTCAACATCAATGGACTCAATTCCTCAATAAAAAGACAAAGACTAACAGAATGGATGCTGAAATGGGACTCATCAATCTGCTGCATACAAAAGAAAAAACACAACTTAAAAACAAAGGAGGACATTACTTCAGAGTGAAGGGCTGGAAATATGTTTTTCAAGGAAACTGACCCAAGAAGCAAGTTGAAAGAAGCCATCCTAATATCTAATAAAGTAATATTTTAACTGAATTTATTCAAAACAGATATGAGAGGACACATATCATAGCAAAATGATACATATGATAGCAAAAATCCACCAAGATGATGTCTCAATTCTGAATGTATTGGTCCAAATACAAGGGCACCTACATTTGTAAAAGTAACATTACTAAAGCTTAAATCATAGACTAATACCTCCACAGTCATAGAGGGAGACTTCAAAACCCCATACTCACCAAAGGACATATCACGAAGACAGAAACTAAACAGAGAAACAATTATACTAACAGAAACACAAATCAAATGGATTTAATGGACATATACAGAATTTTTCCCCCAAAGAGGAATATACCTTCTTTTCAGCACCTCACAGAAGCTTTTCCAAAAGTGCGTATTGACTTAGTCAGAAAGCAAGCCTCAATAGGTACAAGGAAGTTGAAATAACTCCTTGTATTATATCAAACTACCATGGATTAAAGCTAGATATCAATAACAGTGGAAACAAGAGAAAACCTAAAAAAATCATGGAAACTGAACAATTCAGTGACCACTGGGTCAGGGAAGAAATAAATTAAAGATTTTCTAGAATTCAATGAAAATGAAGGGACAACATACTGAAACTTCTGGGACACGATGAAACAGTGCTAAGGAAAAGTTTCAATGCATTAAGTGCCTTCCTAAAAAGAATTAACAAATTCTTACAATATAAATTTAAAAACACATGTAAAAGCTCTAGAACAAACAGAAGTAAAAACAACCAAGAGGAACTGGCATCAGGAAGTAGTCATTTTCATGGATGAAATCAGTATCAGAAAAATTGGAAACAATACAAAGAATCAGTGAAACCAAGAGCTGTTTTTTTTGAGAACATCAACAAGATACACATACCTCTAAACAAACTAACAAACAGAGAGACTGTATCCAAATAAAAAAAATCAGAAATGAAAAGGAATAACTCATAAGAATCATTATATATTATTTCAAAAGACTATTCCACAAGTTTCAAAAATCTAAATGGAAGATTTACCTGATAGATTTCACTTACCAAAGTTAAATCAAGATCAGGTAAGCAGGTTAAAGAGTCCTATAACACCTAAGAAAATAGAAACCGTCATCAGAAGTCTCCCAACCAAAACAAAATCTCAGAACCAGATGGGTTTAGCATAGAATTTTACCAGAATTTCAAAGAGGAGCTCACACCAATACTTTAGAAACTATTGTACAAAACCAAACAGAAGGAACATTGCCAAACTCATCCTATAAATCCATAGTCACACTGGTACCTAAACCACTCAAGGACCCAACAAAGAAAGAAAAGATCAAACCCATTTCCCTTACGGACTTTGGTGCAAAAATACTCAGTAAGATACTGGTAAAACCAGTCTAAGACCACATCAAATAATCATCCACTATGATCAAGTAAGCATCATCCCAGGGATGCAGGTATGGTTCAACATAATTAAATCCATCACTGTAATTCACTGAAAGAAATAGTAAATAAACATGTTCATCTCATTAGATGCAAAAAAAAAAAAGCCTTTGAGGTAATCGAGCATGACTTCATGATAAAAGCCCTCTAGATCTCAGGGATACAAGGCCCAAACATAAACATAATAAAGGTAATAAAACAACGAGCCGATAGCCAAAATCAAATTAAATAGGGACAAAATCAAAGCAATTACACTAAAGTCAGGGACAATAGAAGGCTGTCCACTTTCTTCATATCTTTTCTGTGTAGTACCGTAAGTTCTAGCTAGAGCAATAATCCAACTACAAAAGATCAAGGGGTCCAAATTGGAAAGGAAAAAGTCAAAATATCCCTATTCTCAGATGATACACTAGTATATATAAGTGACCCACAAAATTTTACCAGAGATGTTCTATAGTAGACAAACCCCTTCAGTAAACTGGCTGCTGTAAAATTAACTTATAAAATCAATAGCCCACATGAATGTAAATGATAAATTGGCTTGTAAAAAATTAGGAAAACAACATACTTCACAGTAACCAGAAATAATATATCTTGGTGTAACTACCCAAGCAAGAGAAAGACCTCTATTACAAGAACTTCACATCCCTGAAAAAAGAAACTGAAAAAAGATATGAGAAGATGGAAATATCACCCATGCTCATGGATCAGTAGGATTAACATAGTAAAAACAGCCATCCTACTAAGAACAATCTACAGATTCAATGCAATTACTATCAAAATACCAACCCAAATCTTCACAGACCTTGAAAGGACAATTCTCAATTTCATATAGAACGCCAAAACAAAAACAAAAAATTAGCTAAAGAATAGCTAAAACATTTTTGTATAATAAAAGAACTTCTGTAGGTAACTCCATCCCTGATTTCAAGTTGTACTAAAGAGCGATAGTAATAAAATCTTATGGGACAAAAGGAAAGCAGTGCTAAGAGGAAGTTCATAGTGCAAAGTGCTGCCAGAAAGAAGTTTGAGACATCTCATACAAGAAACTTAATGACACACCTAAAATCCCTAGGGGGAAAAAACAAGCAGATACACAAAAGAGGAGTAGACAATTAGAAATAATCAAACTCAGAGTTGTAATCTATGAATTAAAAACAAAGAAAACAATTCAAAGTATCAATGAGACCCAGAGCTGGTTCTTTGAAAAAATCAACAACATAGACAAATCCTTAGGCAAACTAACTAAAAGGCAGAGAGAAAGTGTCCAAATCAGCAAAATCAGTAACTATAAAGGGGACATAATGACAGATACTGAGGAAATCCAAACAATCATTAGGTCTACTATAAAAGCTTATATGCCACAAAATTTGAAAACCTAAATGAAGGGGACAATTTTCTTAATAGTTTCCAATTACCAAACTTAAGTAGAGATTGGCCAAATAGATTAAATAGTCCTATATGTCCCAAGTATATATAAGCAGTCTCAGAAGTATCCCTTACAAAAAAGCCTAGGGCCAGAGAGTTTCAGTGTAGAAATTTACAGACCTCAAAAAGAGCTAACTCCAGTTCTATTTAAATTATTCCACAAAATAGAAGCAGAATGAACATTACCAAACTCATTTCATGAAGCCACAGTCACCTTGATACCTAAATCTCAGGAAGACCCAACAAATACAGAACTTCAGACCTATCTCTCTTATGAACATTGATGCAAAAATACTCAATAAAATACTTGCAAACCCAGAACACATAAGAGATATTATCCACCATGACCAAGTAGGCTTCATCTCAGGCATGCAGGTTCAATAGACAGAAATCCATCATTGTAATCAATCATATAAACAAACTGAAGGAGAAAAACCACACGATAGTTTTCCTAGATGCCAAAAAAGCTTTTGACAATATCCAATACCTATTCATGTTTAACTAAGTCTTAGAGAGATCAGGGATACAAGGCACAAGACAAAATATGGCAAGCCTATAGCCAACATCAAACTAAATGGAGAGAAATTTAAAACTTTTTCCATTATACTTTTTTTTTTATCTTGAAAGCGTGGTTTATTGTCTGTGTGACTTATTTTTTATTTTTTATTTTTTATTTTATTTTTTATCAGTTACATTTTATTAACTCTGTATCCCAGCTGTGTCCCGATCCCTCATTCCCTCCCAGTCTCTCCCTCCCTCCCTCATCTCCACTGTGCCCCTTTCCAAGTCCACTGATAGGGGGGACCTCCTCCCCATTCATCTGATCCTGTTTTGTCAGGTATCTTCAGGACTGGCTGCAAAGCCCTCCTCTGTGGCCTAACAGGACTGCTCCTCCCTTCGGGGGTGGGGAGACCAAAGAGCCAGTCATTGAGTTCCTGTTAGAAATAGTCCCTGTTCCCCTCACTTTGGGAAACCAATTGGTTACTGAGCTACCACAGGCTACATCTGAGTGGAGGTTCTAGGTTATATCCATACATGGTCCTTGGTTGAATGTCAGTCTCAGAAAAGACCCTGTGCCCAGATATATTTGGTCCTTGTGGAGCTCCTATCCTTTCCCCAACAGACTAACTCCCCTTCTTTCTTATGATTCCCTGTACTCTGCTAAAGGTTTGGTCATGAGTCTTTGCTTTGAAAACACTGCTAGTTAGAGTCTTTCCGATGTGCTCAGTAGACTCCTGTCATACGTTCAATGCACATCCCATCTGTCTTTCTAAACGAGGATTGATCATCTTATCCCATGTCCACTCAATTGATTATCTTTTTTAGGTGTATAGATTTCATTATGTTTATCATATCTTATAGGTCTATATAAGTGAATATATCCCATGTTTGTCTTTCTCCTTCTGGGATATTTCACTCAGAATGATCTTTGCTAGATCCCACCATTTGCCTGCAAATTTCATGATTTCCTCCTTTTTGATTGCTGAGTAGTATTCCATTGTATAAAAATACCACAATTTCTGTACCCATTCCACCGTTGATGGACATCTGGGTTGTTTCCAGGTTCTGGCTATTACAAATAGAGCTGCTATAAACATGGTTGAGCAAATGTCCTTTGTGTGTACTTGAACAAACTTTGGGTATATACCTAGCAGTGGTATAGCTGGGTCTGGAGGAAGCATTATTCCTATTTGTATTAGAAAGCGCCAGATAGCTTTCCAGAGTGGTTGTACCAGTTTACATTCCCACCAGCAGTGGAGGAGGGTTCCCCTTTCTCCACAACCTCTCCAGCATGTGTTACCGCTTGAGTTTTTCATCTTGGCCATTCTGATGGGTGTAAGGTGATATCTCAGGGTTGTTTTGATTTGCATTTCCCTGATGGCTAATGAGGATGAGCATTTCTTTAAGTGTTTTTCTGCCATTTGATATTCCTCTGTCGAGAATTCTCTGTTTAGCTCTTGTGAAAATGGCCATACTGCCAAAAGCAATCTACAGATTCAATGCAATTCCCATCAAAATACCAACTCAATTCTTTACAGACCTTGAAAAAAAGATTCTCAGCTTCATATGGAGAAACAAAAAACCCAGAATCTCCAAAACGATCCTGTACAACAACAGATCATCTGGAGGTATCTCCATTCCTGATCTCAAGCCGTACTACAGGGCAACAGTAATAAAAACAGCATGGTATTGGCATAGAAACAGAAAGGAGGATCAATGGAACCGCATAGAAGACCCAGAAATAAATCCACACACCTATGAATACTCGATATTCGACAAAGAAGCCAAATCCATTCAATGGAAAAAAGACAGCATCTTCAACAAATGGTGCTGGACCAACTGGATGTCTACATGCAGAAAAATGAAAATAGATCCATATTTATCACCCTGCACAAAACTAAAGTCAAAGTGGATCAAGGACCTCAACATAAAACCAGATACCCTAAATCAATTGGGAAAAAAAGTGGGGAACAGCCTAGAACTCATTGGCACAGGAGACAACTTCCTGAACAGAACACCAACAGCACAGGCTCTAAGAGCAACAATCAATAAATGGGACCTCATGAAACTGAAAAGTTTCTGTAAAGCAAAGGATACCGTCATCAAAACAAAACGACTGCCTACAGATTGGGAAAGAATCTTCACTAACCCTTTATCTGACAGAGGACTAATATCCAGTATATACAAAGAACTAAAGAAGCTGAAAAGCAGCAATCCAAGTAATCCATTATACTTTTAATTGTAAGATGAAAATGTTTTATTGGCCTGACCACAGCAAATTACTTACTAATAATATGAGGTTCTAAGCTTCCCCTGATTATGGGTGAGGCTTATCACCTGCCATGGTAGAAGCCAGTCTGTGTTTCTGTCTTCTTTAGATCCCATTTCAGTTTTGCTCAATAGCATTTTATGCAGGGCATGGGCCACTGCATACACTGCACTCCATATGGAATAGCTTGGCTCATAAATAGTCATCATATCAATTATTTTCTCCTTAGTCTTTAGGGAAATATTCACTGGACAAAGTTTATGATTTCCACATTGCAAAGCAGGAGGTAAACAACTAAAATTGTCAATCCAGAACTTAGAGAAGTAAACATCTCCTGGGTAATGGGAGGGTGTAAGGGCCTCAAGAAACTGCTTGAAGCCAGGGATAGTTCTCTTCTTTAAAAATGAGAAGCTTCCACTGAATAGGTTCATCATAGTATGCTTATTATTTATTATAGACTCTAAGTATGTTGAGTGTGGCTTTGCAAAGATCCACACCTTCTTTCTGAATAAAAAGATACGAATGTGTACACAGAAGAACAACAAGTCATCTATATCACCATAGAATAAATTCACATTTACTCGTGTATGTTGTTTCAAGTTCAGCAAACCATAATCATATTTTACATTATGATTCAAATTATCAGGGAGTTTTTGTGTAAAAGCTACACAGATATCTTCTGATACCATCTTTACTTTCAGGTCAGAGAGAAACTCCCTTCCTTTCTTATCATCAGACACAATGAGCCCCATCCACTTCCAGGCAAAGTGGAGTAATAAAGAGATCAGCCCTTGGGCTAGACCTCTGTCTTTAGTAGACATCTGATAAAGGGATGGAGACGTATCTTTGTCACTAAGCACGGAATCAAATGGTCCATATGTGACCTGAAGAAGCAAAGAAAAAAAAAGTGATTCTGAATTTCAGGTATTTGGAATCATCACCCTGAGTAAGGAAGTGACTTCATTATTCAAATATGAGGGTTAATATGAATATTGTTAAGGAGGATGTCTTCTGTGAGATTAGCTTGTCCCTAAATTATGTGGTGGAGTACAGTCTTTTACAACTACTATAGGCTCCAAAGTTACTAAGGTGTCTGAAGCTGCCAATAAGTAAACAATAAGCAGCTCACTGGCTTTGAAAGGCATGATAGCTATCTCTTGTTGCAATAACAATGCCAAAAAGTATCTCATGTAGAGAAAAACTGCATAAAGCATTAACAGGTACTTTCTTGTCACATAACACCATATTTCCGAGAACCTTCATTTTTAGGAAAGCAAATACAGAGACTAACAAAGTTTTTAGAGATTCAGTTTCCTAAGTTAAAATTGTGTAAGTTAAAAGGCGAAAGATTTATGTGATATGAAGAGAAACTAATAAGAAAAATAAAATTAAAAAACTTAAAAAAATTGGGTAAGTTGTGAAGATCTGGGGCCACATTGCCAGAGGTTATTGTATCATCCCTCTCAATAGATTTGATAGAGAGAAAACTCAGACCGATTAAATTATTGTCTTTTACTTTTTATTACATTAGGTTAAAACACATTTACAAATTGTTTAACTGAATGATAACAATGAGAGTTACCAGGTGGGTTTTTAATCTTGATTATTTCTGACTCTTGTGCTCACCAAGTATTTTCTATATTTGTAGTAACGCCTGCTGATAGATGCATTTCTTCAGTGTAGCCTTGGATGAGTCAATTGCAACGATATAGCTAAGTGGTTGGTCTTTGTGGGTGCTATTCTGAGATCTATTTCCTGAATGATATCATTAATTCCTTGAAAAATTTTCATCAGTGATGGCATTAAACATTGATCCAAACTTAGTTACATGTCCTCGACTTTCTTTTTCCATGTGTAAGGTATTGACAACCATAGGAATTTTAAGATGTTTATATGCTAGATTGCATATTTAGGTATCTTTGTTGTAGAATTTGACTTATGATCAAATGCAGACTGTGTATCCACAGTACATCATCCATTGTTTGGAGATAGAATCATGGATACTACTCAGTGATCTGCTTAGAAATTCCCAGAATTTGCTGTCCATGCTTTTTACCACACTCTGTCATCTGTTAATTATTGCCATATCAAAATAATT
Organism: Meriones unguiculatus; assembly: GCF_030254825.1. Lineage (NCBI taxonomy): Eukaryota > Metazoa > Chordata > Mammalia > Rodentia > Muridae > Meriones > Meriones unguiculatus. Next base: position 697,998 of record NW_026843657.1, read on the forward strand.
CCTTCAGTGCTTTTTGAAATCTGCCTACACTAAACATAACCCATTTCTCTGTTTTCTTGTGTTTGTTCTGTTATTGTATTCTGTTGGTTTGTTTGTTTTGGTCAGGTCTAAGATGTGATTATGCTTAAAAATATGTTTCTAACTTACTTGTGGGAGATTGTAGAGCTCTGAAAGTGTTGCAATTGCAGCAGAAAATTCCGGCTTGGTTCCTGAAATGATTCCTAGAGCATTATGTTGAGTGTTGCACTTGTAGTTAGGGATATATTCACTCCTTCCAGACAGCCACATCAGGGGGCCCTCCAAGGTTCTTTTGTTAGAATTAAAGGCATTGTAGATGTGGGGACCCAAGGTCATATTGGGAAGCAGGCTTGAGTCCTTATTGATCTCTTCAATGGCAAAGTATAAGGTCAGCAAATATTGATAGTTTCTCCAAAGGAATCTAAACCAGAAGAACAGAATGATGGGTATTGTCAGCACATTTTTTCTCAAAAAGTCTTTGTCAAATATAGGAACCTAGAGGTCCTAGCCTTTGACTTTTCTTGTGACATGTAAATCTTGTGTGAATAAGCCTATGGCAACCCAGGAACATCATTGAACTTCTCCTAAACTCTCAGAAGTTTAAGTGTTCCTAATGTTTTTTGGTGTACATTGTGTGCATAAAATATCACATGTTTGTATCAGATGAGTACTGAATACATAGGTGCTTATGATGTTTCAGCACATCGAAGCACTGGGTTACAGAAGAGTCACTAAGGTGTTCACTAGGAATATAAGCAAGGGCTTCATATCCTTTTCTTTTGTCATTATTCAATTTCATACTCACTTATAAAAATTTCTAACAAGTTTATATGCACTCCTAGTGTTAAAGTGTCTCTTTGTGGTTTAGAAAGATGCCCAGGAATCTGTATATAGATAGACCGCTTTGAATAAAAGCTAGCATCAGTTCTAACAATGCAGTCTTTCTATCTACTGTTCATATCTAAAGATGGGTACTTTCCTTCCTCCTGTGTTGGCATTCCTTCTCTTTCCAGCTGCATTGGGCTCCTGATCAATGATTTCTCTATCTTGTGAAAGCATTCCTACGAGTTCTTTATTTTCAACATAAATTAGGAATCCTGATTTTTTTTTCTATTCAAGTACTCCACAACAATACAACTACCAGGATCTTAGGCTATGTAAATTCAATTAAGTAATGAAAAATATTCAAGTGAAAAATATTATAATAAGTTAGATGCTCTCTCTCCAAGCCCTCAGAGAGTTCTCCTGAGTATGGATTTAAGGAATGCAATGAAAATGATTTCTCTGCCACATATCGGTTGCTAAGATAGGTAGAAATGGCCTTTCTTTTGATCATATTTCAACTGTGGTAATGCTGACAACTGAACCATGAATTGCCACATATTTCACCCAACAATAAATCTCTGTCCAAAATAGGGACATGGTTGAATTAAATTCTCTACTCTGCATGGCCAAGGTAGGTTATTTTTCCCAAGTTCCTGCTCCATAAAAAATCTCTCAAGCCTCACAAGTCTGGTATTAGAGGCTCATGATGCCTTGTGTGGCAGCTGAAGACAATGTTGTTTTGTGTGACATACAAAGACCGTCAACCTCTGGTCCCTACATAGTCTTTGAAAATGCCATGGAGGATCCCAGACTGGGTGCCCAGGTATCCATTAAATCTCTGTCATTTTTACTGGTATAGAGGCCATTTGGATTATACTTCCTGCTCAAATTTACCCATCTCAGATCTCTTGTCATTTTCATAGCAGGTTGTCATTATAAAAGTTTAACAGATGTTATGAAACTTTAGGCAGCTCCGCTGAACAATGCTGCAGCTTCATGGTCAGTCCATATCATACATGAAAGTCAGGCCTTGTTCTTTTCTACAGATACAAGATTTTCCTTTGAAGAAGATATTACCTTGCTGGCTTCACACTGAAAAAAATCTAATCTCACAAAATTAGATTTAAATGAAATTCAAACTGAAGCTACTAATACCTAATAGTTTACATTTTATCGTTCTTTCCTTTAAAAGAACTGGCTTGTCAATCATTTCTCCCAGTATTCAAACCAATCTGTCTCTGTTTAAATGCCTGGATGTTGGAAACAGACACTTTAAAGTTGATGTAAATTTTGAAAGTCTAAGAAAGGGATTTAAGGTATGTAAATGCAAGGTATAAAAATCTGAGAAAGTGGTTTAAAGTATGTAAAAAATGAGACTTAAAGAGTTTAAACTTTCTGATTTTAAAATATGAATCAGTGGAGTTCTGATATGCTATGAAAACCACCAGGGGAAAGCCTTGGCTAGTCTTCTCATAGTTACTGAATCAGACTTTTTAATGTCCTTACATTCCTGCTGAAGATATACTTCAATGCTTCTTATTGTGCTGAAATCTTACCTGCCATTACACATTCAGAGAGAGGAAAGGCTGTTAATTTTTAGTCCAGAACCATCCTTTCTGTTGCCCAAGCTTATCTGTAAAGCATCAGTCTACTCTAATTGTTTACAGACACTTGTTGACTGTTTTTGGTCAAACAGAATCTAGATTAAGACTTCTGTCAACTAACAATGCAGTCTTTTTATCTACTGTCTATATCTGAAGATGGGTACTTTCCTTCCTCCTGTGTTGGCATTCCTTCTCTTTCCAGCTGCATTCGGCTCCTGATCAATGATTTCTCTATCTTGTGAAAGCATTCCTACGAGTTCTTTATTTTCAAAATAAATTAGGAATCCTGATTTTTTTTCCTATTAAAGTACTCCACAACAATACAACTACCAGGATCTTAGGCTAGTATGTTTGTTTCCTGCTCAGAGAGGAAATATGTATTGTGGATTCAAAAGATACTTTTCAGCAAAGGACCATCCTAATCCCAAAACTGATGTTCAAATGAACACATGTACCAATTATAGCATCAACAAAAACCAGGAATATGAAAAAGCCTACTGACTCCTCCACAATATCATAAAAAATCAGCAACCTAACTCACAGTTTCTCAGAGAGATAAAGTGGTAGATAAATACTTCAGAAAGTAAAGAGATGAACAACAGAAAAGAAGACAGAATCAATAAATGGATTCAACCAGGCATTCAGACAAGAATCAACATTCTCCATGAGAACTTGGATGAGGGATAGAATAAACAACAATACACAGGAAAGACTGACTACCATAAAAGACAAATCATAAGACAAAATTGAGATTGTGAGGGAGGAGAAAGACAGATAGAAAGGTTGGAAATGAAAATCATAAAACCTCCAATCATATCACAGAACACTGGGTTTCCAGCACAGCTAACTAAGCAGAGGACAGAATGTGGGCATGAATGACATGAATTTCATAACATTACATTACAATATCAATGTAAAATAAATTAGTTATAAGTATGACGAGTCTCTAAACACTGAGTTCCTTTAAATATACTAAAACCAGAACACATGAAACTGGAGATTCTAAGATTTGTACTGAGGACATAGGGATATTCAAGTTCACTTTAGCAGAAACTCTCCAATTCTTGAAAGAAACAGATATTCAAACATAACACATTTAGATGGCCAAATAGACCTGAGAAGAATGGAAACTTATCTTGACATATTAGCATCAGTTAAAAAAAAACATAAGTTTGTCTATGTAATCACACCATGGAGCAGACACAAAAGTTGGTGGTTTCTCTTCCTGATTTCTTTCTTACTGGAAACATAACAAAGAGAAGTGGAAATGTTTGTAGATGCACAATGAAGCTGGAAAATGTCAAACTGTTTATCACATTGTTCTGGAACTAGTTCATAATCCTCAATGGAATTACATGTGTTTAGCAGGCAATGTACTATCTTGTAGACAGAACAAACATAGCACATTCAAAAAAGTACTCACTGAAAGTTGTTCCATAGAGGACTTGGTTCAGTGTCAAAAAGGTTCTGGACATTTTGGGGTAGATCAAGTAGGATGCGAAAGGGGATAAATGTACCAAGGATTATGTCTGCCTCCGTGTAGTTGCTAGGCTCCCGGTAATGAAAACAATTGAGCTGAGACATCCTGCTATGGGGTGATGTATATGCAGGTTGCTGGAGTAGGATGAGACAAAGCAAAAAAAGGAACATTTAGGCTCTTCACTACAAAGAGACAGTCTCCTGCATCTAGATTGATCCAGGGAGATTATTGGCTTACGTCCTGGAACAGGCTCAGACCTCAACAATGTCAGAGAAGGCTTTGTATGCTACAGCTGCTTCCTACTGTTGCTTCAGTCTCTCAGTCTGTGCATAGCCATAGGTTCTCATAACAGGTCGGTGCAAACACTGTAGCAAATTCCAGACAACTGAGGGTCACAGTACTGAGATATTTCTGTTGCTGTAGCCAGACTTGCTCTGAATTTTCTGTCTTTTTATTGTTCTATTTCCCTGTCATCCATGTACTCTTGGAATCCCATAGCCCTGGAGCTCTGCACCTGGTTCCACTATGTGGGTTAAAAACATGTTTGGTTCTTTCTTTCTTCCATCAACAACCTGTAATGATTTCATCATGGTCCACAGTGACTTTGGAGAGCACCAGAGTCTGAGACAAAATTGTAGTTCATCCAAAAACAGCTTGTTTGGTTTTGATTGCTGTTGTGAAAATAGTTTGAACATTTGATTTCTCCTTGGAAGGGGAGCAGGGACAGTCACGCTTTGATCACTTTGATAGCTCTTTGATCACTTCCACCAGTCAAGGTGGATAAACTAAGCAACAGGGAAAGTAGATCCAGACAGTTTTGATGAGACCTGATAAGCTACAGTAAGATAGTAGAGGAGGAGGACGTTCCTCATCAGTGGACTACAGGAGGGAAATGGGGGGCTGAAGAAGGAGATTTCTGTCATACTTTGACATGGGGTTTTGACCAAGAAAGTAAACACTAGTGATTCAGCCTTATGCAGGACACCTGGGTTCAGGGCTCTCAACTCAGCTTTTGCATTCAGACATCCTCCTGGATGTTTGGCACCAAATTCAGAATTGTACAGGACAAAAAGAGGGGGCAAGCTTCTCATAGTCAATTTAAGTCATGACAGGTAACACATTTACGACTTGTGTGCTTAGTTTAAAGTATCAGCCACTTTACTCTTTACATTCTTTCCTGATTAAAAGACAAATATGAATCACCTGAAGAATCAGGGTAGGAGTAGGCTTTAGGGCCTATGAATATGAACTCAGTTTTGAACCTGGCAGCAGAAGCTCTGAGATTCACTCAACTGTCTCATAACAACAACCAAAAAGAAAAATAATTTTCCCTATACTTTTTCTACTTTACTGCAATACTATTTATCATAATTACTACTGATATAATTTTATGGTATTATTATATATTATTGTTATAATATGATATATATAATATAATGCAAATAAAATTTTGATACCTAACATAGGTAAAATTCATTCATAAAAACGCAGCCATGAAATTTCAAAAGAGCTAAAATGCAAGAGGCTTTGAAGGTAGGAAAGTGAAAAAAATGATGTAATGTTAATTCTTATATATAAACAAACAAAATAATTAATTGATGTCTCCTATGTATAATCTTACAAAATTTGGTTACTGGAATTTTAAATATATATATAGTGATTACACACACAAATCAATCAATCAATCTATCTATCTATCTATCTATCTATCTATCTATCTATCTATCTGTCTATCTATCTATATCAATCCAGATATAGATAAATATACCTACACAGTGAAATTTCTATGTAGGCACCAGCTTAATTTCTCTATGTTTAATGAGTTGTGTAAGTGATGTATTCAGCGATAGAGACTTGCAGTGAATTTATGGAGAGCAAATTATAATACTGATCAAAGTTTGCATTGTTTGGGCATTCCAATAAGACTCCTTTGCCCACCACCTCAAGTAGATATAACCCATTCTTCTTTGATGACAAGTGACATCCTGTTGTGACTTTCTCATATTATTTCATTTGGATCACCTTCAGATATGTATATATTTTAGGAAGCTCCTGCTCTATTAGGTTACTACAGTAACATTCAATTGACATTTCATATTTGCTGTCTCTCTTCATATTACTTTCCTTAATGTCCTCTTTCTTCCCCACTTCCAACCCATTCTTCTTTATGAGCCCATTCTCCATCTATAAATAACTATTTTACTGACCTGTCCTAAAGAGATCTAGTTACTTGTTCTGTGTGTATCCTACATGGTTTAATATACTGTACATTGCTTATCATTCACTTTAAAAGTAACAGCTGTAGCCAATGGCAGTTCAGTGTCCAAATGGGTTACATAGTAATGGGAAGAGGGACTGCCTCTGACATAAACTGATTGGCTTGCTCTTTAATCACCTCCCCCTGAGGGGGGAGCAGCCTTACCAGGCCACAGAAGATGACAATGCAGCCACTACTGATGAGAACTGATAGTCTAAGATCAGAAAGAAGGAGAGGAAGACCTACCCTATCAGTGGACTTGAGGAGGGGCATGCATGCAGAAAGGGAAGGAAGGGTGGGATTGGGAGGGGAGGAGGGAGGGGCTTATGGGGAGATACAACGTGGATAAAGTGTAATAAATAATAATAATAAAAATTTAAAAAATATATTTAAAAAAAAAAAGAAATGCCTGAGAATCCAGACAGGCATGTCCAGCCTTTTGACATTGCCAGAACAATGCTGTCATCTATAAAGTTCATGCTAGACAATTGTGCTATTACCTTTTTAAGAAAAATCCTTCTCCCAAACAGTAAAAAAAGTAATATTAACATGTGAGAAGATACATGCAATATTTGTATTTTTGAACTTGTGTTACTATATACTCAGTGTGATTTTTTTCTAGTTTGCTTGCAGATATGCATATTCTTTCAAATTTCATGATTTACTTTGTAAAATGACTGAGTACTATTTTGTTGTATAAATGTCCACATTTTCTTTATTTATTCTTCTGTTATGGACATCTGGGTTTTATTCAATTTCTGGCAGTGTTGATTAAAACAATCATACACATGTTTGCATAAATGTCTCCATGGAAGGATGAAAGATTCTTTGGATATATACCCAACAGTGGTATAGCTGGTTCTTGAGGCAGAACATTCTCCATATTGCTGAGGAAAAGCCACAAATATGTCCTTAGTGGCTATACATTTTGGTACTCCTACTAGCAATGTCTGAATATTCTTAGCCATTGTGACTCTCTTTAGACCATACCTCAAATTACTTTTGGTTTCCATTTCTTCAGTGACTATCAATGTTGCACATATCTTTAAATGTTTCTCAGCCATTTGAATTATTTCTTTAAGAATTCTCTTCTGATATCTTCTTATATTTCTTTCTTCAGAGACTGAAGGTTTTTTTTTTCATACAAGTCTTTCACTTGCTTAGTTACAGTTACACTAGGGTACTTTATGTCCTTTGTGGCTATTGTGAAGGGTGTTGTTTTCCCAATTTCTTTCTCAGCCCTTTTGTCTTCTGTATACAGGAGTGCTACTAATTTTTTTTTTCAGTTGATTTTGTATCCAGGCACTTGGATGAATGCATTTATCAGCTGTAGAAGAATTTTTGGGGTCACTCAGGTATACTATCATATATCATCTGCAAATAGTGACATGACATGAACTCATGGGCTGGCTCTTTGATCACCTCCACATGAGGGGGTAGCAGCCTTACCAGTCCACAGAGAAAAACAACGAATCCAGTACTGATGAGACCTGATAGACTTGTGTCAGATGGAAGGAGAGGAGGTCGTACCCTATCATTGTATTGAGGGAGGGGCATAGGAGAAGAAGGAGGGTGGGATTGGGAGGGGATGGGAAGGGTGCTACACCTGGGATACAAAGTGAATAAACTGTAATTAATAATAGTAATAAAGAATTCTTTATTTAGAATTATATTGTGTATTATTCGTATTGTATATTTTCTTGATATCTAATTTTTCTTTTGACTTATTTATTCATTTGAATATTAGAATTTATTTGGGTGTGTAGTTGGTGAATGTATTTTAGCTTTTTTTACACTTCTTCATTTTCAGAATGATGGCGGTCCTTTGTTATGAAGAAGATTTTAAGTTATCTGCTGTAATATTGAAGATGGTTTATCTTTATGCCCGGGCAAGGGCTAGGAAGATCTCCCCTACTCATTGACAACTAAGATTAATACAGTAAAACTCTCCATCATAAAAAAATGCAATCAACATTAACATTCAGTGCAATCCTCATCAAAATTCCAGACAATTCTTACCAGATGTTGAAAGGACAATTTTCAGCTTCAAATAGAAGCACAAACAAACCATGAAACCTAAAACAATCCTAAATAAGAACTTCAAGAGGGATCACCCATCCAAAGATTAAATTGAACTAAAAACTATAGTAGTAACAGCATGGTACTGGCAGAGTAACAAACACTTTGGTCGATGGTGAGATGAAAAACCCATGCAGAAATCCAAATACCTATGGACAGTTAATATTTTTAAAATAAGAAATCTTGAAATAAACACTGGAAAAAAAAGACAGCATCTTCACCACATTGTTGTGGTCAAACTAGAAGTGTGCACATAAAATAATTCAAAAGATCCTTATGTATCACTCTGAACAAAACTCACCAAAATAGATTAAAGACCTCAGTAAAATCAAGAATTAGAGAATCTGATGGATGAGAAATTAAGGAATAGTATTTTCTCTAGTCATGAGAATGTCTTTGTCATGTTTTGGACTGTGTTGGTGAGGCTTATCACTTGAGTTTTTGATAGACTTCTTCAGCCATTTTTTATTTCTAGATATATCTCAGTTTTTCATTTTATCGATTCCTTTTGTAATAAAGTGTCTTCAACTATCATCAGTGTTTTATTTCACTTTTTGTTTTCACAGACATCATTGAGGTTTTATATATATCCTGTGCTATATCCTTGATTTATCTATGTTTTGAAATCATTGTCTTGTTCTGTGGCTATATTGAATTCCTCAGGGTCTCCTCTAGTAGGGTTGTGGTGATTTGCTGTCTTGGGTGTTAATGATTTTTATTTCACTCTGGTGTCTAGTTATCTGGGTTTGGGATAATTGTGATTCTAGTTGTTGCTATCTGCACTTGTCTATTTTAGGTTTATGATGTTTAATTTCTTCACTTCTGTTTCTCTCTCTGGATCTTAGGAAAGGGTGTTGGCTGTTTATTGTCTTGTAGAAAATTCTTCTGAGTGTGTGCCTTGATAGATAGGTCATTAGGGATATTATCGAGAGTGTTCTGAGGTGTGGGTGATTACACTAAAAAATAATGATGCATAAAGATAGCCCTTACCTCAGAGTATAGGGCTGGAAAAGCTTTGAAAGCAAATTGACCCAAAAAAAACAAGATGAAGTAGCCATTTTCATGTCTCAAAATAAGTTTTCAATCAAAATTAATCAAAAGAGATGGGGAAGAACACTTTATACTCACTAAAGGAAAAACCCACCACTACAACCACTCAATAATGAACATCTATGATGCAAATGTAAGGGTAGTGTCATTCATAAAAGAAATATTACTAAAGCTTAAATCACACATTGGATCTCACACATTAATAGTCAGAGACTTCAGCACAGACTTTCTCCAAAGGACAGATCAAGACAGAAAGTAAGTGGGGAAATAAATAAACTTACAGACATCTTGAATCAAATGGGCCTAACAGATATATACAGAACATTTCTCAGTGGCTTGGGAAACCTCCAAATTTGACCATAAAATCAGTCACAAAGCAAGCCTCAGAAGATATAAGAAGATTGAAATAACTCCATGAATCTTATTAGACATCCATGGATTAAAGCTAGACTTCAACAAGAGAAACACCACATGATCATGGAAGAAACAAAGGAAGAAATAAAAGACATTTTAGTTTTCAATAAAAATAAAGGCAAAACATACCAAAGCTTATGAGACACAATGAAAGTAATCCTAAGAGAAAAGCTCACAGCATTTTGATAAATGAAGTGCCTTCATAAAGAAATTGGAGAGATCCCAAATTAGTAATTTAGCAGCACACTTGAAAGCTCTCTAACAGAAGGAAGCAAACACACCAACATGGAGCAGTTGACAGGAAATATTCAAACTTGGGGCTGCAATCAGTCCATTGGAAAAAAGAGACTGATACAAAGAATCAATAAAACCAAAATCTGGGTCTTTGAAAATATCAACAAAATAAACAAACCGTTAGCCAAACTAACTGAAAGGCAGAGGGAGAGTATCCAGATAAACAACATCAGAAACAAAAAGGGGTCATAACTGCAGACAATGAGGAAATCCAAAATAATCATTAGGACTTACTTCAAAAGCCTGTATTCCACAAAATTTAAAAATATGAAGTAAACAAATGATTTTCTGGATAGATTTCACCTACCGAAGATAAATCAAGATCAGGAAAAAGTTTAAACAGTCTAATAACCTCTAAGAAAATAAAAGGAATCATCAAAAATCTCCCAACCAATAAAAATGTTCAGATCCAGATGGTTTTAGTGCAGAATTCTGTAAGACATTCAAAAAAGAACTAATTCAGATATTCTTCAAATTATTCCACAAAATAGAAACAGAAGAAACATTGCCAAATTCATTCTATGAGGCCACAGTCATGCTGACAACTAAACAGCACAAAGACCCAACAAAGAAAGATAATTCCAGACTAATTTCATGTATGAACTTCCATGCAAAAAATCTCAACAAAATACAGACTGAATCCAAGAACACATCATATACATTATCATGGGGATGCAGGGATGGTTCAACATACAAAATGTCATCAATGTAATCCACCACATTAAAAAAATTAAAGAAAAAATCACATGGTCATCTCATTAGATGGAGAAAATATTGTTGACCAAATTCAACATCCCATCATGATGAAAATCTTAGAGAGATCAAAGATACAAAGTCTATATTTAAACATAATAAAGTTTATATACTGTAAGCTGATTGCAAGCATCAAAATAAATAATTGTAGAAATATTGTAGAAAAATTCAAAGCAATTCTACTAAAATCAGGGACAGGAGAAGAATGTCCACTCTCTCTGTTCCTCTTCAATATAGTACTTTAAGTTCTAGCTAGAGCAATAAGACAACTAAGGGAAATAAAGGGCATACAAATCAGCAAGGAAGAAGTCAAAATATTGATATTTGAAGATGAGGTGGTAGTGTATGTAAGCAACCCCAAACATTCCACTAGAGAACTCCTATAGCTGATAAACAGCTTCAGCAAAGTAGCTGGATACAGGATTATTTTTTTTTAAAAATCTGTAGCCTCCTGTACATAAGGGATATGTGTGCTGAGAAAGAAATTAAGAAAACTACACCATTCATAATATCCACAAATGCTATAATGTATCTTGGTATGACTCTAACCAAATAAGTGAAAGACCTGCATGAAAAGAACTTCAATGGTCTGAAGAAAGAAAATGAAGATGTCAGAAAATGGAAAGATCTCCCAATTTCCTGAAACCATAGGATTGACATAGTGAAAATGGCCATCTAAGCAAAGGCAATCTACAGATTTAATGCAATCACATCAAAATACCAACACAGTTCTTTTCAGATCTTGAAAGAACAATTCTAAACTTCATATGGAAGAATAAAAAAACAAACAAACAAAAAAAAAAAACAAGAACAGCTTAAACGGTCCTAGACAATAAAAGAACTTCTGGAGTTATCTACATTCCTGACTTCAAGCTACAACACACAGCAATAGTAATAAAACTGCATGGTACTGGCATAGAGATAGACTGGTTGGTTGATCAATGGAATTGAATCAAAGACCCAGAAATAAACCCACATACCTTTGGTCAATTGATTTTTGACAAGGAAGCCAGAACCGTACAAAGGAAAAAAGACAGCATCTTCAACAAACCATGCTGGTCTAACTGTATCTCTCCATGTAGAAAAATGCAAATAGATACATATTTTTCTTCCTGAAAAAAACGTCTCAAATCCAAGTGGGTCAGAGACCTCAATATAACTGCAGACACACGAAATCTGTTAGAAGAGAAACATGGAAAGAACCTTGAACTCATTGGTACAGGAGACAACTTCCTAAACAGAACACCAACAGATCTATAAGGAGTAAACACTATGAATGAAACTAAATATCAGTCTACACATTAGGAAAAGAAGACATCAATCCTATTTTTAATAAAGTGCAAATATCCAAACTATAGAATGGACTCAAGAAATCAAACTCCAATAAAAATGACCCAATTAAATAATTTGCACAGAACTAAATAAAGAATTTTCAACAGGGAAATCTTGAATGCCTTAGAAGCACTTAAAGAAATGCTCACCTTCCCTCATCATCAGAGAAATGCAAATCAAAATGGCTCTGAGATTCCACCTCATACCAGTCTGAATGGCTAAGATCAAAAATCTCAAATTGTAGCACATCCTGGTGAGGATGAGGACAAAGGGGAACAAGCTTTCCTTACTGGTGTGAGTGTAAACTTTTACAAGCACTTTGGAAAACGATCCGGCTTTTTCTCAGAAAATTGTGATGACCTAGCTATACTACTACTGAATATACACCCAAAAGAGGCACTACAAGAAGGACACCTAATCAACTACATTCATAGCAGTTTTATTTGTAGTAGCCAGAATCTGGAAACCACCTAGATGTCCCACAACTGAAGAATGGATAAAGATACCGTGGCACATTCACACAAACGATAATACTCAGCCATTAAAAACAAAACAATCAACTTCCACTGCTTTCCCCAGCCAGCGGTGAGAATTTTTTTTTTTTTTTGAATTCTCTGTTTCTTATCAGGCAAAGAAATCTTGCATTGAGCACAGCATAGACAAACCTTACCCACTCCACCCCATTCCCTTCCCCCATATCGGCTGCATATGACAACAACTTCACGTTTGGGTCGGGACCTCTGGAAAAAAAAAACAAGTTTCTCTAGGATTATAGTAATCAGATTAGAATAGGATAGAATATTGTCATAGTGATTATGGCATTTAAGGAGACCACAGGCCACAAATGCACACCCTCATGGTTTTATAAATGGCAAATGCGCCCAGGTCAGGCCTGCACAGGTAAATGATGAGAGACACTAAGGGTGAGGAAAGGAAGACCCTCTTCTCCTCTCCAGAGATGCTCTCCAAGCTCAGACACACCCAGGAACCTTTGCGGAGGAATTCATCCAAACCCTTCCTGGATGAGAGAAACTCCTGGAGGAGTTTCAAATTCCCTGCAGTCACCAGAGTGGTTAGTGCCACCTGAATTCACTGTGCCAATTGCTTGAGAAAAATTTGAAGGCACTGATAGAAATTTGAAGGAACTGATGACCCTTTGGACTCTGAGTTCACAGCTCTAGTCACTAGCTTTCTGCTAGTCATTGGCAGAGGGTTTAGGTGTTGTGCTAAGCACATTGGCATCTACTATATACAATATATTAAGGATAAAACCCCTCAGCAAATGATGTCCTCACTAAAATAATTTCTAAACCAAAGGTCCCGAAAACTTCAGTCTTAATTTGCATACATATTCTACTACTAAAACTTCATGATCATTATTAGTGAGAAAGTAAACTCATCTAAGTGTTGTGCCAGCCAACTCTGAAAACATTAGTAGTGGATATTTTGGGAACAGTGACTGTCTCTGACATGAACTGATTGGCCTGCTGTTTGATCACCTCCCCCTAGCAGCTTTACCAGGCCACAGAAGAAGACAATGCAGCCAGTCCTGATGAGACCTGATAGACTAGGATCAGAATGAAGGGGAGAAAAACCACCCCTATCAGTGGACTGGTGGAGGGGCATGGGTGGAGAAGGGGAAGGGTGGGCAAGATTGGGAGGGGAGGAAGGAGTGAGCTACAGGGGTGATACAATGTGAATAAATTGTAACTAATGAAAATTAAAAAAATAAATAAAAAATAAACTCAATCGACTAGGATAATCTCTAGACTGGACAAAGAACCCCAGGTGGTCAGGGCTTGCTGGGGATAGACAGGACCATTTCAGGAGTATTCCTGGATCCTCTGTTCCTAGGTGGAATCCACCTCCCTAGGGCACTCAGAGGAAAGCCCAAGATGACCGCCCCAGCCCAGGCAGCCCAGAAACCATAGGCGCTTCTGAAGATTGCTCAACTCTCTTCCTGCCCCGCCAGCTCGGTGGCATGTTTCTAAAATCCCCATCTGAACAACATAAACAGGGAACGTGCGGCAAAAAGCCTTGGCGGTGCAAATTCCAAGCTTCCAGCCAAGGGCGAGAGAATCTGCTGCGAGACCAGTGGCAAGCAGGCGACAGAGAAGTGCAAACTTTCCAAGTGACCCCGCGCCCCTCCACGCCCTTCTCCCCCCACTGCAAAAGGGAGAGAGAAGACGGAAGGAAAGACCCTGCTCCAGGAGAATAAAGAATGGGGAGGGGGGCGTTGAAGCAGAGGCTGGCCTCTAAGAGCTCGGCCTCGGTGGCGACCTTCTTCCCGAGCTGTGGGTCCCAGCGTCCTTGGAGGAAACCTAATGCTGAGCCCTCTCGGGTGGGGCGGGGCAGGAGATGGCGTGAGGCGCAGCGCAGGCGCAGTGCGCGCCTCCAGTGTCAAGCGTGACGGAAGCGCCGTTGCTATGGCTACAGTCGCTGAAGAAAAGACGCTGAGCTTGTCCTGGGCCTGGTGGGTGGCGGCGGCGAGGGTGGCGACCAGAACCCTCTTCCTGGGCGCAGTGGCGGCGGTCGTGTTTCGGCTAATGGATTACTTCCTTGTGGTAGGCTGAGACCAGGAGAAGCCAGGTAAGGTTGTGGGGCAGGCGCCTGAGGGATCCGCCTCCGCCCTCCCCGGGCTCCGCCTCCCTCCTTCTCTGGGCTCCGTCTCCGCCTCCTCCCCTGGGCTCCGCCTCTGCTCCCCCGGGCTCCGCCTCCGTTCTTCCCGGACTCCGCCTCCGCCCTCCGGGCTCCGCCTCCGCCTCTCTGGGCTCCGCCTCCGCCTCTCTGGGCTCAGCCTCAGCCCCTGGGCAGCAGTTCCAGTAGCCTCTGCGGGGCGTGAGGTGGGGTGGGGGAGCTTCGACATCCCAGTCTAATGAATGTACTGGGAAAGGTGACAGGAGCCTTGCACATTTCTAGGAACATTGTTTCAGAATGTATGTGCCGGCGTTCCAGAATGAAATGTTTCTTAAATCAAAGACAGCCAGCCAAACACTGCTGGCTTTCACATGATTTGATTGTTCTCTTTATTCTTCAGAATATTCCTATAAGGAACAGTTTGGCAAATACACTGCTGTTTATACTTTAATGGACTTGCAAACCAGGAGTATACAGGGTTCACACAGGGTTATTTTCTTATTTTTATTTCTTTGTGTTGTTATTTATAGATAAACGGGATGTAATAACAAGGTTACTGTAGAGCTGAGAAAGCTCTTTTATTTCAGGATAATTCCAGTTTTATACTTGCAAGGAATTTTAGCTACCAGCCCTGCAGCCCCTTGTCTCTGGAGGTGCTTAGGTTGTGTTTTGCTGATTGATAGTCTTTGGAATCAGTTTTGTTTTTAATTTTGTTCAGTTTTTTATTTACATTTTTCTTCCCCCTACAACAATTTTATTTAGTTTAGTTTAGTTTTTGTTTGTTTGTTTGTTTTGTTTTTGAGACAAATTCTCTCTATAGAGCCCTGGCTGTCCTGGGATTCCCTATGTAGATGAGGCTGGCTTTGAACCTAGAGAGATCTCCCTTCCTCTGCCTCCCAAGTGCGGGGGTTAAAGACCATGCCCAGCTTCCCCCACAACAATTTTGAAACAATAACAAACTTGAAAAAAGTTCCAAGTATGGTACACAGTTAATTGCTGTTTTACTTTGGACATTTTGAGAGGAAGCTGCTGACCTTATGTCCTGTCACTCTGAGTGGTTTAGTGTCAGTTTTATACAAACAAGAACGTTGTCCTACATAATGACAGTGCAGTTATCAAAATAGGAAATTCACGCTGACATAGTATTCCATTTAATGTAGGTTTTATTGACTATGTTATTACTCACACAAATGTCGAAAAAAGCTGGTACATTTAAGTGTTGCATTGTTTCTTTATCTCCTAAGTCTCTTTCAGTATGGAACAGTTCCCTCATCTTTTTCATGATCTTGTCACTTTTGATAACTAAGTGTCAGATATATATTTTTAATTAAAATTTTATTTTAATATTAATTATAGTTTATTCACTTTGTATCCCAGTTGTATCCTCCTCCCTCCTCCCTCCTCCCCTCCCAACCCCACCCTCCTTCTCTCATCTCCTCCTATGCCTCTGTCCAAGTCCATGAATAGGGGTGGTCCTCCTCCCCTTCCATGTGACCCTAGCATATCCGGTCTCATCCGAACTGGCTGCATTCTTCATTAATTTATTTATTTGTTCATTTTACATCCCACTCACAACCCCATTCCCTCCTCTCCTCCCAGTGCCACCCTCCAACCCACTTGCCCTATAACACCCCACCCCTAAACAACCTAACCTAGCACATCAAGTTACATCAGGATTAAGTACGTCCTCTTTCACTGAGGCAAGACAAGACAGCCCTGCTAGGAAAATGGGACCCAGAGGGAGGTGATAGAGTCCAAGTCAGAGACAGCCCCTGTTCTAGTTGTTAGGGGACCCACTCGAGGAAAAGCAGCCCATCAGTTTCATATGTGTAGAATGGAAGGACTAGTCCAGGAATGTTCTTTTGTTGGTGGTTCAGTTTCTGTGACGCCCCATGGTCCCAGGTGAGCCAGGTGAGCTGGCTATGTAGGTCTTCTTGTGGTATCCTACCCCTCCATCTCCCTCAATCCTTTCTCTAACTCGTCCACAAGACTCCCTAAGTTCTACCTAATGTTTGTTTGGCTGTTGGTCTCTGCAACCTTTTCCATTATCTGCTTGATGAAGCCTCTCAGATGACAGTTATGTTGGTCTCCTGTCTACAAGCATAGCAGAGTATCATTAATAGTATCAGAAGTTGGGTCTCTCCCATGGGTTGGGTCTCAAGTTGTGCCAGTCATTGGTTGGCCATTTCTTCAATCTCTGTGCAATCTTTTATCCCTGCATATCTTGTAGGTGGTCAAATTTGAGTGAGAGTTTTAAGAGTTGGTTAGTGTCCCCTCCCTCCTCTAGCTACAGGATGTGTCTACTTCAGTCTCAATATCTCTGCTGCTAGGAGTCTCATCCAGGGTCACCCCCATATCTTCCCAGGCACCTCCAAAATTCCAGGTATTCATCTTGTCTCAGAGATGCTTCAACACCAATTTCCCTTCTCTCCTAGCCCTCACCTTTATCTCCACATTTGAAACCCCTCCTGCTCCTCTCTTCACCCCCTCTTTTATCTACCTCCTTTCCTCCTCCTCTTCCCATGTCTGTGATGTCTATTTTATTTCCCCTCCATGCTATTTAGTTTATTTGGGTCTATAGGTTGTAGCATGCTTATCCTGTACAAAATGGCTAATATCCCAGATTAGTTATTTTTGTAAATTGTCTCTCAGCTCTCTTTGCTCTCATGGAACAATATATATATATTTAGGCAAGGATATCACAACAGTGGCACACACTGTCTTGTCAGATGGTACATAATTTTACTTTGATTATTTGTAATCAGTATCTGCAAGGCTTTTCTGCTACAGAGTTAATACCCTACACCCTTATGAGTACCTTGACACTCTATGTGTTGGTTCTCATCAAAATGTTAATGCATTTGCCACACTTACATCAGTATGGATTCATGATTCATGTGTCTTCTGTAGTAGACTGTATTGTTGTTTGTTTCAGTCTGCTGGGGCTACTGTGACAAATGATTTATAAACAAAGGCATTAGTTTTCACAGTTGTCAACTCTGAAAAGTCTAAAGTTAAAATATGAGGTCTAGCTGGGGGCATGCTTTTCTACAGTCCTGTTCTCGCTTTAATCTCAGTGGCCTAAAGGACCACATGATTTTATAGGATCTCTTTAATAAGGTTATGAACCTATTTATAAGTACTTCACCTCTAAGACCTGAGTGCCTTCCAAAGATCTCATGCAGTTCTGTTACTTTAGGTCTTAGAACTTCAATATAGAAATTTTGGGAGGACATAAATATTCAGACCATTCATTTCGATATTTAAATTGTTTTGTCATAGGACCAAAGAGAGCTCATACATCTGGCTCCAGTGTCTTTTTTTAAGATTTTTTTAATTATTTATACAATGTTCTGCCTGCATGTATGCCTGTAGGCCAGAAGAGGGTAGCAGATATAGATGGTTATGAGCCACCATGTGGTTGCTGGGAATTGAACTCAGGTTGAACTCATTGAACTCATTCTTTGAGAATCATTACTTTTTGACCTATGGTATTTCTGGCATACATGCACACCCATTTCTTCTCCTTTGTGGTGTTAAGCCTCTGACATGGGGCTGCTTACACAAAATGCCAAGTGTGGCCCTGTAATCAACTATTCCTCTAGGGATCCCTGCTTTCTCCCAGCAGAGGCTAATTTCTCATTGCTAGCATCATTATCACTGTTGGGTTATAAGTATTCCCAGATTCTCTTCATGTGGAGGTAGAGGATATATTTATCCATATTTTCACATATATGTATATTTCTGTCTCTGTACATTGAAAACTGTGAACTAATTCAGTACTTCTGATTTCAGCCCAGAAATCTAGCATTTGCATTTTTCATGTCTTCTCAAACAGTGAGAAATCAGGCTTTGCACACACATATCTTGTTTATTTTATTTTTTTGCTGTTGTTTATAATGACTCGTTTTCTCTCCCTACTGAGGCTATTTCTTCATTTCTTATCCTCCTTCCTCACTTCCATCCCTGTTGGATCTAAGAACCCATGTTAGGAAGCCACCACACAGGGTCTACAATACTTGCTTGTACAATGGTGCTTGTGTTTATGATGGTTTCTGTGGACATTCTTCTCATTCTGCTCATGCTCTGACCTCACATTTAGGCATCTTCACCCTCACTCCCTTTCCATCTTAATGCTCAAGGCCAGTTTGTTCCTTCAACTTTGACCCACAGTTTCTGATACAATGTGTTTGGCTTTGGCCATTCTCTGACCACATGAACAAAGGGAAGATTTCTTTCTTTCCTTTGGTTTTTTAAATGGAACTCAGACTGTTGCATACATTCTAATCTGAAGTGTGAAGTGTATACTTTTTACTGTTATATTTTTGTACGATTTTTGTGGTTTATTCAAGCATAAACTTTGTGTGAAAAATAGGGCAAACAGTTCAGTGGTTTTAAGCAATTATATAACTAGTACAATCACCACCACAACCAAGATATTGTACATTTTCTTCCCTATAGAAAGTACTCTTATGAAGTAGGCCATGGTGGTGCATGCCTGTAATCCCAACACTCAGGGAGGTATCTGCAGTCAAATCTTTGTGAGTTCGAGGCCAGGCTGGTCTACAAAGAGATCCCAGGATATGCAAGTCTAAACAGAGAGGTTCTGTCTTGAAAAACAAAACAAATGCCCTATAATGCTCTTTTGCAGTGTGTTTTGTCCTTGTTTTCTCCTGCTTACAGATCTGCTTTCTGTATGTATGATTTTGTTGTTTGTAGATTGGCATATAAATAGAATCAGACATTTAAAAATGTTTGGCTTATTTTCCACTTTGATTCATACCCTGAGATTAACCCATGTTGTACAATTTTACCCTTGCACTGCTCCCCTTTTCCTTCAGTGTTGATGATTGAATTCAGTGCCTCACCCATGTTAAGCATGTACACTACCACAGAGCTAAAATCATTGTTCTTTTTATTCCCATTCTGTTCCTTCCTTTCCTTTCCCTTAACTTCCTTTCTTTCCCTTTCTCTTCCCACCAGTCCCCTCCCTTACCTTCCCCTTCCTATTCCTTTTCCTTCACTTTGCTTTTCCATCTCATCCATTCTGCAATCCCTTCCCTTTCTTTTCTCTTCTTTTTCATTTCCCTTCCTTTTCCTTTCCCCTTCTGATCCCTTTCCTTTCCATTTCCCTTCCCTTCCCTTTCTCTTTCCTTCACTTCCCTTCCCTGTGTTCCCTTCCCTTTTCTTTCCCCTTTCCTTCCATTTCCCTTCTCTTCCCTTCCATTCCCCTTTCTTCTTCTTTCCCCTCCCTTTCCCATTTCTTACCTTTCCCTTCTCCTTTCATTTTCCTTCCCTTCCCTTTCCCTTCCTATTCCTTTTCCTTTCTATTCTCTTCTCTTTCCCATCCCTTCCATTTCCATCCCTCCCCTTCTCTTTCCCTTTCCTTTTCTTCCCTATCCCATCCCTTCCCTTTCCCTTCTCATTCCCATTTACTAGGTATGGTGTATGATTTCCACGTAGGACAGCAGGAGGTGAGCAATCAAAATTGTCAATCCCCTAGGTACTGGGAGAGTGTCGGTGCCTCGAGAAAATGCTTTAAGAGAGGGACGTTTCTTGTTCTTGAATATGAGAAGCTTCCTCTGAAAAGGTTCATCAAATCATTTTTATTTGATACAGTGTGTAAATATAATGTATTACTTTGCCATGTTCCACAACTTCCTTCTGGCTGAAAATATTTTATTCACCATGCAGAAAAACATTAATTCCTTTTATCACTACAGAATACCTGAACATTTTCCTGTGTACGTTGGTTCAAGTTCAACAAATAAACACCAAATAGTACCACGTTTCAATCAGCTGGCTGATTTTCTGTAACAAAACAAAACAAACACATACATCTTTCTTTCTTTTCTTCCTTCCTCCACCTCTTACTTTTTCTCTTTGCCCATGTTTGTACGCGTCCAGGACAGCAGCTGTGGCTAGAGCCTTATGAACTAAGTCCCCAGCACCATAACCACTAAGTACAGTGCACCTTATTTACTCAGGCCCAGCACTCTAAGCACTATCTATTCATTGCTCAGCATGAATATATGCTTTCAGGCCAGCAGAGGTGGCAGGATCCTTGTGTGCTAAGTTCCCAACAACCTAACCGCTAATGAAAGAGCACCTTACCTACTCAGCCCCCAGCACACTACACATTATTTATAGTGTTCTGCCTGCTTGTGCATCCACAAACCAGGAGAGGGGGCCAGAACACCCTATACAAGGTAGTGCACAACAAGACCCCCGAGGGTTAGGGGTGAGGTCGGGGTGCACCAATCTCCCACAGGGTGCTTGCAGGCTTGGTGGAAGCTCCTCTCTCCCGCCATCCCCATGCCTGCGGTTCTGCCCCAGGCAGGAGTTGCTCCAGGACTCCTAGCAGACAGACAAATGGACAGCGGGCGGTGGGTAGGAGGAGGGAGTTGGGGAACCCTGCAGCCACCCCGCGTGTGAGTGTGATGTGGAACTCTGTCAAACAGCTTGGGATAAGAAGGATGCTGACCTGGGAAAAACGGTCTGGATATTGGCTCACCATCACTGAAGTCCGCCACTTCTGGCTTTGATTCCTCACCGCCCTGCGAGAGCAGACTTAAGGGTGTGGAGGCTCCGGGGTCACCCTCCTTCCCCACCTCTCCACGTTCCGCCATCTCCCTGACCCCCACCACGGGGATGTAAACACAAAGCCTCTAGTCACAGATCGACCTTTATCCGTTCCTTTCCCACTTTGGAGCGCTCCTGGCTCAGGGAAGTACCAATGGTCCCAAGATGCATTGCGGCAGAGGCTCACCTGCCTGAGAACTACATACATACAGAGAAATTTATTTTATCAGTTCTTTTCATGTAGAGAGCCTTCACTAATACAGCTTTCTGTTTTCTTCATCTTCCTATCGAGGAAGACGTTTTACGTGATTTTGGAACTCCAAAATGCTATATTTTTCCTCCTTTTTTTTTTTCCTCCAGGGTTGTCTCTTATCTTCCAGGAGAAAAAGTGGCTGCAGTTTACCTGACCCCAGCATGATGTTCCAGAACAAAAATCTCCTTGCATTTTCTAAAATCTCCCTTTAATTCTTAAAATTCTTGGCACCCTTCCACCTGTAGGACAGACAGTTAACTCTGCTACAGGTTGAGTAATGGTTTTGCAGCTATCGACCTTGATTCTGGAAGGTAGAAGGAAATTGCATCCTGAGTGCTGGAGGACAGAGAGTAGGCTAGGGGAGGACAGGCACAAATGATGATGAAATGCAAATCTTTGCAGATCTGAAAAAGGTTTGTTACTAAAAGGGAAGCGTGGGTTAGGAATCACTAAGCCTTGTCCCTTTAGTACACTCTAACCCTAAAGGAGGTGCTCATGTCACTCAAGACTCACTTGCCAATCAGATGCTTCCATCTCTCTAGTCAGAGGAAGAGGTGGGTTCTCCCTGGTGCCAAGCTGCATGTTCGCTCTGTAGCTGAGTGTGGTCGAGTTGTTGGTGTGCTCTTGTATGAACGCTGCTGCTGTGTGTTTTACGGGGATTTCAGACAACTTCCAAAGTCGCAAAATGGTGAGTGTGTAGCCTCTGCCCCCAACCTGGTGAATCAGGAGGCTGAACAGCAGGAGCAGCTGTGTAGGATCCTTCCTGAGGCTGTGTGTGAACGGGCAGTCAGAATCAGCCACAGGAGAGGTCCCTTTTCCTAGCCCTGAACACAGCGGGGCATCTGATATATCGACTATATTGGATTCGGATTGGGAACAGTGAAAATTCTTTTCTGAACAGAAGGTTAAAATGAGAGCTTTATTTTTCTGAGCTCAGGGAGGCGGCCAGTTCAGGATCTGAACGGTGCCCAGGGGTAAGCGTTATTGTATATTTAAAGGGCTAAATCCACAAGGAGAGGGACCCTTGGTGAGTGCTGGGGTCATCCAATCAGATTTTAACGTTGTGAGACAAAGAAGTTTCTGTTGGAGGCTGTGCTGATCCAGGCCGCTGGGCTCAAGGCCTTTATGTGTTTTCCAAGACATTCAGTCTGGAATCCAAGGCCCTTAATTTATATCTCTCGATATGTGGTCCGGAGCTCAAGTGACAAAGCAACAAAGAAGCGTGTCCTCTGTCCATAGTAATGCAGGGCTTTGTAAGCGATATATTTTGACAATTTAGTCACCTCGGTTAAGGTAACAGCAAGTTTTACCAGTTAACTGATAATTAGGAAAATGTTTCAAGGGGTTGGGTGGGAGATGGCGCTGCAAGCTTGGGAATGTGAAGTTAGTTTACTCTTGCTAGTAAAATGGAAGAGCAAAATGAATGAACTGCTTGGAGAAGACTGGGGCTCAGGAGGCTGCCTCCATATACACTTTGGGGCTGCATGTTCACAAAGTATTTGCAGCAGGGGCTTGAATGTAGAAATGTCTTTGGTAGGATGCAAACTCAGAGAGGCCAAGTTTCTAGTATCTTTTCCAAGTTCTGACCTTGCCATTTAACATTTAAGTATATGGTTTGTTTGGAGTTATTTTCATGGAGGTTGTAAATAACGTATGTGTCTCAAGTGCACATGGTATAATATAGTTAGATGGGTCAGATTTCACATCTTGTGCTGTAATAGATGTGGTAGGAAACAGGCATAAAATTACTATTTAACATTGTTTTGTTTATGAATATCAGGGGAATTGGGTTTGCCTGCAATCACTAGGGGGCCATGAGGGGCTGCAGCACCATAGACTACCTTTCTGGTGACCTCCATTTACAGAGAGATGTCTAGAGCATGTGGGCTATGTTTAAAAAAAAACAGGTCAGTAGTACCTAGAGGGTAATTTGAACACTTTGAGTTATTTTCATGGGAGTTGTGACATTTGCGTTTATTTAATTTTTATATGTATACAATCATAGTTAACATGGTTCTGCTTCACATTTTTTTTTCTTGGTTGGGTTTCCTTAGGTATATCGATGGATATTTGACTAGATTGTTTGGCTTATGTTCTTGGCATTTTTACTTTATTCTTTCACAAATATTGTGCACAATCTTCATTATTTTTGCTATACAGTCAGTACAGACATCATATTTTGTCTGTGTGTAACATCTCTTCTTAATCCTGCTGAGAATTCTGAGGGTTTTTTTTTTCACATGCTAAATTCAGTTGGCAGCATGGCATCATAAAATTGCTGGTTGCCACCATCCAAAAAAATACACCCTACACATATCTAGCTGATGGGGAGCTTTGTCTCCATGTTGGTCACCTAGCATTTGAAATTGTTCACTGTAACATGGACACAGTTGCCTGTTTATGAATCAATTTGCCCTAGCTGGGCTGCCTTCACTGGCCTTAGTGGAAGAAAATGCATTTAGTTTGTATGCAACTTGATGTGCTGAGAACTGGTATGTGGAGGCTTCCCTTTCCAGAGAAGAAGGGAAGGAGGAATTGGGAAGAGGGTGGGAAGGTGACACCAGGAGGAGAGATGGAGAGGAGATGCAACCAAGATATAAAGTGAAAAAAAGAAATAAACTAATGATAAAAAGGGCTGGTTTCTATGTAAGTGAGAGATTGTGTTGAGTGATGATTTCTACCCATTAAGGGTGGCAATATCCCTAAGCAAGTGGCCCTGTGCTGGATAAGAAAGCTAGCTGAGCATGAGACTATAAAGAAACAAGAGAGCAAGGCAAGAAACAATATTTGGCATATTTTTGCCTTACTTTTCTTGAAACTTGAGTTTCTGTCTTTGGCCTCCAAAATGATGGTCTGTGATCTGAGAGGACCAAACAAGTAATCCCACTGATAACCTGAGATGTTTATGGTTAAGGAATTCAATCACAGCAGTACAGTAGCAAGTTAAGAGGAAAAAAGGTATGCCAAAACTGACTTTGCTCCTGGACTGACCTGAGAATGTCTTCTTTGAGGAATGTGGAAAATATCAGGTCTTGAGAAGACAAAAGTTCAGAGCTTAACTGGCTCTTCCTGTATGGCCTGGAAGGTCATAATGTTGAGTGTAGTGCATACAGAAAAAGTGGATGTCATAGGATTTCAGTGGAAAATAAACTCCATGGAAAATTAAGCTAGAGTTCATTTGTGTGGTAATTTGTCCCTAGATCTCTCTTATTCTGCTCATGTTCTAAGAAATTAAGAAAGGAAGAATTAATAATTGGGGACTGATTCCTTCTAAGATCTTTGTTTTCAAATATGTCTTGGATGTTAGTAATTAGTCAAGGCTTCACTTGAAATCTTGATTCTCATGTGTCAGCCTTTTGAGTACAAGTCCAAGGATGGAAGATATACCCCCACTGTGTTCTGTTTTGTCAAAATATTTTAAAATTGTTAGTACTAAAATGCTTAAAAGAATACATACATACATATTCGTATGTATGTATTATTTGAAGTTATATGTTTCTTTATGTTCTCATTTGTTACTATATGGCAAATCATGCTGAAGTTCTGCCTTGTAAGAGAGATATCTACAGGTGCTAGACAATGTAAAAACAATGATATTTATTTCATAAAAGCATGTTATATGTGTGTAATGTGACTATGTGTTCTTAGGCCATGACAGATATGTGAAAACTTGATGACACTTTTGGGTGTTTATTTTGACCAGTCTTATATGCTGGTCAAGGCCATGTTGCCAGTATGTCTCTGGATTTTTTGAAAAGTGTAGTAATTTCTTTTCTTTTTTTCTTTTAATTGATTACAGTCTATTCACTTTGTATCCCAGTTGCAGCCCGCTCCCATGGCCCCTCCCAATCCTGCTGTCCCTCCCTCTGAGTGTATTAAATTAAATAAATATTTTATATTTTAATTTTAAATCCCCAGGGTGATCCTTCCTTCCTCTGTTCTTAGTCCACCATCACCCTTCTCTTTACCTTCTCTCTCTCCTCCCAGAAAAGGGAAGTCCTCCTTTCTTGTTTCATCCCTCCAAAATACATCAAGTCACATCAGGACTGAGCATATCCTCATCCACTGAGGCCAGGCAAAGCAGCCCCAACAGAGGGAGGTGACCTAAAACCAGGCAATACAGTTAATATTAGAAAATATCCCCCTCCAGTTGCCACTCAACCCACATGGACCAAGGCACCATAGTGCATATGAGTTCAAGAGGCCTAGGTCCAGACAATGTTTGCTCCTTAGCTGATATCTCATTTCCTGTAAGTTTCCCTTGGGTCTGGGTTACTTGTCTTTGTTGGTCTTCTTGTGACATCCTGTCCTGAACAGTTTCTTCCATCTTTTCCCCAGTATTTTCATAAGACCCTTGGAAGTCCACCCCATGCTTACTTGCAAGTTCCAGCATCTGTCTTCTTTGGCTGCTGGGTGGATCCTCTCAGATAACAGGCATGTGTAGGCTCTTTTCTACAAGCACAGCAAAAGAATATTTACAATTTCATTAGCCGGCTCTCTGGTGTAAACTGGGTCTCAGGTTGCCTCTATTATTGGTTCCATTTTTTCCACATCCTCACCAGCATGCGTTGTCACTTGAGTTTTTGATCTAAGTGGTGTATGATGGAATCTTAGAGTCATTTTGATTTCTACTTCTCTGATGGGTAAGGACTTTGATCATTTCTTTAAGTGCCTCTCAACCATTCAAGGTTCCTCTGTTGAAGTTGCAGTTTAGCTCTGAACCCCATTTTTAAATTGCATTTTTTGATTTGTTGGTATTTAATTTATTAAGTTCTTTGTATAGCTTAGATATTAGTTCTCTTTCTTATGTAGGGTTAGTGAAGATATTTTCCCAATCTGTTGCCTGCTTTTGTGTTCTATTGGTAGTGTCCTTTGACTTACAGATGCTTTTCAGTTTCTTGAGATCCCATTTATTAGTTGTTGATCTTAGAGCCTGTGCTGTTGTTTTTCTATTGTTTCCTGTGTTAGTGAGTTCCAGACTTTTCTACACCATGTCTTCTAAATAATTTAGAATCTATGGTTTTATGTTAAGGTCTTTGATCTACTTGGACTTCAGGGTAATACAAAGGGGGTCTATTTGCACTTTTCTACATGATATTTAGTTATACTACCACCATTTGTTGAAGATACTGTGTTTTTTTCCATTGTATGGGTTTGGCTTGTTTGTTGAAAATAAAGTTCCAGTAGGAGTGTGGGTTTATTTATATGTCTTTATTTCAATTGCATAGAATTGGTCTGCTATCAAGGGTGTTTTATTTTTCCATATGAAGTTAATGTTTTCTCTTTCAAGGTCTGGAAATAATTGTGTTGAAATGTTGGTAGGAAATGGGATTGAATTTGTAGATTGCATTTGTTAAGAATCCTGTTTTACTATGTTAATTCTGCTTTTCCATGATTTTGGGAGATCTTTCCATCTTCTGATATCTTCCTCAGTTTCTTTAAAGACCTGAAATTCTAGTCATAGAGGTCGTTCACTTGCTTGGTTAGAGTTACAACAAAATATTTTATATTCTTGGTGGCTACTGTTCAGGATGTTTCCCAAATTTTATTCTCAGCCCATTTTTTCTTTTGTATACAGAAGGGCTAATAATCTTTTTAATCAATTGTGTTCCAAGACACTTTATGGGAAGTGTATATCAACTGTAAGAATTCTCTGGAGGAATTTCTTGGGTCACTTATGTATACTATTAAATCCTCTGTGAATAGTGATACTTTGAATTCTTCCTTTCCAAGTATTTTAACAGGAAGGTGTGTTGGATTTTGTCAAAGGCTTTTTCTCCTGTAATGAACTGATCATGTGATTTTATTCTTTCAATTTGTTTATATGGTGGAATACATTGATGGATTTTCATATGCAGAACCATTGCTGTATCCCTGAGATGAAGCCTGTTCATCGCGTATATCTTTGATGTATTCTTGTATTTGGTTTGTGTTTTTTTGGATATATCTGTGTCAATGTTTGTAAGTGAGATTGGTCTGAAATTCTTGTCCTTTGTTGAGTCCTTGTGTGGTTTAGGTATCAGGGTGACTTTGCCATCAGAATGAGTTTGGTAATGTTCCTTCTGTCTGTATTTTGTGAAAAATTTTGATGAGTATTGGTATTAACTCTTCTTTGAAAATCGGGTATGATTCTGTGCTAAAATCATCTTGCCCAGTGCCTGTGTGTGTGTGTGTGTGTGTGTGTGTGTGTGTTTGGCAGACTTCTAATGACTGTTCCCATTTTCTAAGGTGTTATTGTCACTGTTGTTTTATTTTATTAATTTTATTGTTTTTGTTTTTGAAGAATAAGTATCTCTCTGTTGTCTTATGTGTCCTGTAAGTAGGTATGTAAATCAAGCAAGCCTTAGACTTAGAGATCCAACTGAATCTTGATCTGGAGTGCTAGGGTTATATGTGGGCCCACATGCCTGTCTTTGTAGTGTTGTTTTGTTTTTTTAATATATTATTGCCTGATGGGCCTGAAATTTGTTATTTGTACATATCAAAACTATTCTGAATTGATTTTTACCCACATCTTGAATTTGAGATTTTGCAGAGCATATTATATTTCTCATTTGGCAACTTCAGGCTCCTTATCCCATGCTGCTTGGGCTTCTCATCTAGGGCCACTCCCATAAACTCCCAGAAGCCTCCCATGACCCAGAAACTCACCCACCCTGATTTCTATTTTCTCTCCTTGTTCCCTCATCATTCTACTCTCCCCATACCTGATACCCATCCCTATTACCCTATCCATTCCCTCTTCCACCCTATTCCTTCCCTCCATTTAATTCAGATACTTATCTTATTTTGTCTTCAGAGTGAGTTTCCTACATCCTCCCTTTCTGCTCCTTTCACTGGGTCTGTGGATTGTTCCATGATTATCCTGTACTTTATGATTAATTTCCACTTATAAGTGAGTAGGTACCATGTGGGTCTTTCTGGGTCTGGATTATCTCGCTTAGAAAAATCTTTCCTAGTTCCATCCATTCTCTTGCTGATTGCATAAAGTCTTTGCTATTAATAGCTAATTGGTATTCCATTGTGTAACTGTATCACATTTTCTTTATCCATTCTTCAGGAGAAGGATGTCTAGGTTGTTTCCAGTTTCTCTTTATTACAAATAAATCTGCTGTGAACATAGTTGAGCAAGTGTCCTTGTGGTATGGTACATCATCTTTTGAATATGTTCCCCTCAGTAGTATAGCTATTGAGGCATATAGGTATTGACATAGGTCTATTCTAATTTTTCTTTTGAGAAACATCTAGATGGATTTCCTAAGTGTTTGTTCAAGTTTTCATTCTCACCAGCACTGGAGGTGTGTTCTCCTTACTCCACATTCATCAACACCATATTCTGTCACTTGAGTTTCATGATCTGAGCCATTTGACAAGTGTAAAATTGAAATGAAGAATCCTTTGATTTGCATTTCCTTGATGATTATGGACACTGAATATTTCTTTAAGTGCTTCTCAGCCATTAGCACTTCCTCTGCTTAGAGTTCTCTGTTTAGCTTTATATGCCATTGTTTAATTGGGTTATTTGGTTCCATTGTGTCTAATTTGTTCATTTCTTTAAGGATATTATTCTTCAAGCAGCTGTAGGACTGGTGAAGGTCCTCTCCCAGTCTGTGTGCTGCCATTTGTCTTATTGATAGTATTGTTTGCCTTCTAGATGCTTTTCACTTTCATGTGTCCCTTTTGTTAATTGTTAATCTTAGTGTCTGAGCTGTCAGTGTATGATTCACACACGTGTCTCTGTACAAATTCTATATCAAGGCTATTCTCCACTCTCTCTTCTATTGTGTTTTATGTTACAGTTTTTGGACTTGAACTTTCTGCAGGGTGATAAATATAGCTGCATTTGCATTCTTCTGCATGCAGATATCAAGTTAGAGAAACACCAATTGTTCCATAAGCTTCTTTCCATTGTATCTTTTTGGCTTCTTCATCAAATATCAAATTTCTGTAGGAACATGTGTTTATTTCTCTGTCTTTAATTTGATTCCATTGATCAAACTGTCAGTTTCTATGCCAATACCATGCAATTTTTATTACAATTGTTTTGTATTATAGCTTGAAATTATGGAGTTTGATAACCTCAAAAGTTCTTTTATAGTACAAAATTGTTTTAGCTATATTGCATTTCTTTTTTCCTATGAAGTTAATGGTTGCTCTTTCAAAGTCTATAAATAATTCTGTTAGAATTTTGTTAGGAATTGCTTTGAATCTGTAGATTGCATTTGGTTATATGGCCATTTTTTTTACAATAATAATTGTATGATCCATGAATTTGGGAGATCTTACTCTCTTCTGATACCGTCTTCAATTTACTTCTTCAGGAATTTGAAGTTCTAGTGATGCAGGGCTTCACTTGCTTGGTTAAAGATATACCAAAATATTTTATATTGTTTGGGGCTATTGTTCAGGATCTTGATTTTCTAATTTCATTCTAAGCCCATGTAATTTTTGTATATAGAAGGGCTACTGATTTTTTTAGTAAATTTTGTTCCGAGCTGCTTTGTGGAAAGTTTTTGTCAACTGTAGGTGTTCTCTTGTAGAATTTATTGATTTACTTATGTATGCTAGTATATCGTCATCGTATAGTGATACTTTGACTTCTTCCTTTCCAATTTCTATCTCATTGATCACGTTCCATTGTCTTATTGCTCTGTCTAGGAATTTGGTGGAATTGCTTTAACTTTCTTTCCATTTATTCAGATGCAGGCTATAGGCTTGCTGTGTTGCCTTTATTATGTTTAGGTTTAAATTCTGTGTCCCTGATCCCTGTAAATCTTTTAACATGAATGGGATGTTGGATTTTCTTCAAGGCCTTTTCACCATCTAATGAGATGATCGTGTGTTTTTCCCCTATCGGTTTGTTTATAAGATGGATTAAATTGATGGATTTTCATATGTTGAACAATCCCTGCATTGTTGTGCCCAATTTGAGAGACCCCAAAAGACCACTAGGAGTTGAGTCTGTTGCAAATAATATGAGGATCTTTATTCAAACTTAAGCTAGGGCCACCAATCTCCCATGATACAGCAGGTTAGAAAGTGAGGCCTCGAGTCTCACGAAGGCAAAATTTTTAAAGGGAAAAATAGTGAGCAGTGAATTCCAAACCTTGCAGTTACAGGGAAGGGAAAGTTTTGGGTGGGTGGGGAGGGTTCAGTGATTGAAATGTCCTTTAGGCAAATTGTTCCAAGCCACCTGGCCAAACTGACAGATATCTAAGATATCTGTATGACAACCTGCTGGGTGGAGTGGAGGACCTATTAACACATTCTGTGGCATTTATGATACCTGACAACGAGGACCCAGCATGAACACATTCTATGGCATTTATGATACCTGACACTGAGGACCCATCATTAACACATTTTGTGGCACTTATGACAACCTGCAGGGTGGAGAGCTATGTGGCCCTTTTCAGATCCCAAAGGTGGGGGTCAAGTCACTCCAAGGTCAGTCAACTTAAGACAGAGTCTGAGAAACAAAATGGAGCCACCCCTTCCATCCTCAGTTTCTTCAGCATCACTGAGATGAAGGCTACTTTCTCTTGGTGGGTGGCGTTATTGCTGTGCTTTTAGATTTGGTTTGTGAATATTATATTGAATATTTTTACATCACTTTCACAAAGGAGATTGGTCTGAAATGCTTTTTCTGTTGTGTCTTTATGCTATACAGTTATCAGGGTGACTTTGATCCAATGGAATGATTTTAGCAATTTTCCTTTTATTTGTATTTTGTGGAATAGTTTAAGGAGTATATGTACTAGCTTTTCTTTGAAATTGTGTTAGAATTCTGTGCCAAAACACTCTAGATCGGAACATTTTTATTTTGTTTGGGATACTTTTAATGACTGCTTCTTTTTCCTTAGGGTATATAGGCCTTGTTTTGTTTTATTTTATTTTGTTTTGTGGTGTTTGTTTGTTTGTTTAAATCAAAGTTCCTTTTAGTAGTCCTGTCTGTACTGTAAGTATGTGTGTAGACCAGGCAGGCCTCAACTTATAAATCCACTTTAAAATGTCTCTAGAGTGTTGGGATTAGTTGTGGTCCCACATGCCTGGCCTTTTTCTTTCATTGTAATGTTATTATGTGATAGGCCTGGAATGTAGGTATTATACGTGTCAAACATATGCTCTTTTATTGATCTTCATTATGACATTAATATTGCTTGAACTTTTAGAAATGTATGATTGCAGTACTTTTTATGCTTGTTCTGAAATTTTTTGAATGAATAAGACTATTTTGCACTCACACACACACACACATATATATATTCATATATATATTCATATATATATATATATATATATATATATATGAATAAGTACCTCATGTGTGCCTGTTCCTCACAGTAATCAGAAGATGGCCCAGAACTCATGAAATTGGAATAATGGATAGGTGTGAGCTCCTATGGGAGGGCTAAATCAAGGTAAGCCTTTAGGAGGCCCATAGGGAATGGCGAGTGAAGCTTCAGGAACTCAGTGCACATAATATTGATCTAGTAGGGACGCCTGGCTCACTAGTGAAATCTCAGAGGGATCCAAGGCTAAGATGATGATGCTTTTCCCTTCTTTATGGAAATCTCCTAAAGAACTTGCCACCCCACAACTCTCACATTTTCTGACAGTTGTACCAAACTATTTGATTATTACTGTTAATTGAAGCTAGCATGGAATGGTGTGATTAGGCTTTCAGTCATTTAAAGGCAGTTATATTAGATAATAAAGTTAGATTTGCATCTTTCATTCTTGTCTCTGGAGTTTGATTACAAGGTTTCTTTGTGGACTTTTGTCACCCATAACCCACCTACAGCATGGTTTCTGATCCCTACCTATGTAAGTACTGGCAATCAGGCCCAAATATTTGCAAGACCAACAAGACCTCTTCACTGCTGAGGCATCTCTTATGCCCTATGTTGCCTATTTTATTTATTTATTTAAATCTTGATTTTTTTATATCAATTACAGTTTATTCACTTTGGATCCCAGCTGTAGCCCCCTCCTTCATTCTCTCCCAATCCCACCCTCACTCCCTCCTCTTCGCCCATTCCCCTCTCTAAGTCCACTGATAGGGAAGTGGATTTCTATCTGACCTTAGCTTATCAGGTCTCATCAGGACTGGCTGCATTGTTCTCCTCTGTAACCTGGCAAGGCTGCTCCCCCTGAGGGTGGTTAAAGAGCCCAACACTGACTTCATCTCAGAGACAGTCCCTATTCCTCTTGGATATTAGGGAACCCACTTGGATACTGAGCTGCCATGGGCTATATCTGGGTAGAGGTTCTATGTTATATCCATGAATGGTCCTTGGTTGGAGTATCCAGTCTCAGAAAAGACCCCTATGCCCAGATATTTTGGATCTGTTGTTCTCCTTGTGGAGCACGTGTCCTCTCCAGGTTCTATTATCTCCCCCCTCTTTCATAGCATTCCCTGCACTCTGCCCAAAATTTGGTTAAGAGTCTTTCAGAGGCCCTCTGTGATAGGCTCTGGTCCAGTTTCCTGTTTTCTCCTTCTTCCAATGTCCATCTAATTTGTCTTTCTGAGTGAGAATTGATCATCTTACACAGGGTCCTCCTTCTTGCTTAGCTTTAGTTATATGGGTTGTAGTATGTTTATCTTATATTTTATGCCTAGTATCCACTTATAAGTGAGCATATACTGTATGTGTCATTCTGCTTCTGGGATACTTCACTCAGGATGATCTTGTCTAGATCCCACAATTTGCCTGCAAATTTCAAATTTCCTTGTAATTGCGGAGTAGTATTCCATTGTGCAATTGTGCCATAATTTCTGTATCATTCTTCCATTGGGGGACATCTGGGTTTTTTCCAGGGTCTGGCTATTACAAATGAAGCTGCTATGAACATGGTTGAACAAATTTCCTTGTTGTGTACTTGAGCATATTTTGGTTATATGCCTAGGAGTGGTATAGCTTGATCTTGAGTTAGTGCTATTCCTAATTGTCTGAGAAAGTGCAGATTGATTTCCAAAGTGGTAATACATGTTTACATTCCCACCAGCAATACAGGATGGTTTACCTTTCTCCACATCCTCTCCAGCAGGTGTTGTCAGTACTGTCACCTGAGTTTTGATCTTACCTATTCTGATGTGTGTAAGGCGAAATCTCAGGGTCATTTAGATTTGCATCTTTCTGATGACTATGGCTGTTAAGCATTTCTTTAAGTGTTTCTATGCCATTCTATATTACTTTACAGAGAATTCTCTCTTTAGCTATATACCCCATTTTTAATTGGATTACTTGATTTGTTGCTTTTCCACCTCTTTAGTTCTTTATATATTCTGGATATTAGCCCTCTGTCAGATATAGAGGTGGTGAAGATCCTTTCCCAGTCTGAAGGCTGTCGTTTTGTTCTGATACCGTGTTCTTTGCTTTACAGAAGCTTTTCAGTTTCATAAGAGCCCATTTATTGATTGTTGATCTTAGAGCCTGTGCTGTTGGTGCTCTGTTCAGGAAGTACTCTCCTGTGCCAATGAGTTCTAGGCTCTTCCCCACTTTTTCTTCTAATCAATTTAGTGTGTCTGTTTTTATGTTGAATCATTGATCCACTTGGGCTTTAGTTTTGTGCAGGGTGATAAATATGGATTTATTTGCATTTTTTCTACATGTAGACATCCAGTTAGACTGCCACCATTTGTTGAAGATGTTGTCCTCTTTCCATTGTATTATTTTGGCTTCTTTATCAAAAATCAAGTATCTGTAGGTGTGTAGATTTATTTCTGCATCTTCCATTTGGTTCCATTGATCCACCATTCTATGTCAGTACCATGCAGTTTTTATTACTATTGCTCTGTCGTACAGCTGGAGAATCAGGTGTTTTATTGCTCTAGCTAGGACTTCAAGAAAACAGAGGATACAGATAACTTCACAACGAAAAAAAAGAAAACAAGCAACGAATCACAGTAACACCACCAACTCCACAATAAAAGGAACTAACATTTATTTATTTATTTCTAATAATTTAATTTAACTTCGTATGCATTGGTGTAAGGGTGTCAGATTGATTGAATTGGTGTTTCAGAGAGCTATGAGCTGTCATGTGGGTGCTAGTTATTGAACCTGGGTCCTCTGAAAGAACACACAGTGTTCCTAACCACTGAGCCATAGCTCCAGCTCCTTATGTTGCCTCTCAGTGATCAACATTTACATTGCTCATATTTTCATCTGTCTCTTTGTAATTGTTCAAACATATGTTTCATTTTAGAAATATTGAATGAATGTTACAGTTTAAAATGAGGCATTTCAGGTTTCTAGACATGTATACAAAACTGGAGAGAATGTATAAATCTTTGTAAAAACTTGAGAAAGATCTCTATCTTTTTTGTTTGATTGATTAAATTTTGCAGAATTTTCAGATTCTTATTATATACCCCTGACTGTCCTGGAACTTATTGCTTAGACCAGTCTAGCATGCAATTCTATGTGATACACCTGTGACAGTCTCTTGAGTGTTTCAGGAATAAAAGGCATGAGAAAATACACCCAGCTTACCTTTTGTTATTATAGTTAGGACTTGTTTATACCATGTCTCTGATGTAGGCTCATTACTGTTTATCATCACTTTATTCTCTCGCTTTCTTCATGTCTGTTTATTGGCATTTCTCCTGCAAGTCTACATCCTATTAAGGGATGAAGAAATTAGAGAGGTAAACCTCACTTTTCAGTTTCCTTCTAAAAGGAGTTGGTGAATATATCAGCACTTGCATGTCAGAAAATAAGTGGGAAAAAACAGAGTTATGTGACTATGTTGTACATGAAGTATACATTTCCAGTGTTGTCAGTTTAATGTTTTCTATTGTGCACTTGTGTCACTATTTTAAAATGCTTTGACATACAATCATGTGCATGTGAACTTTACTCGAGAAGAGTGGGCTTTGCTGGATTCTTCCCAGAGGAATCTCTACAAAGATGTGATGCTGGAGACTTACAGGAACCTCACTGCTATAGGTATGGCAGTGAATTTTCTTTGCTTATTAAAATATGGGGGAAACTCCTTATTCGTTATTGATGCACTTCTATAATTTCTCTTGACGATGAGGAAGAATGAGGTAAATGGTTCTTTGATTGACCATAGATCATGACCTGAATTTTGCCTTATTTTCAATAATAAATAATACATTTCCTGGTACTTTCTTAGGCAACAATTGGGAAGATCAGAATATTGAAGACCATTGTCAAAGTTCTAGAAGATACGCAAGGTAACTTTCATGTGTAAACTGATTTGGATATGGTTTTGAGAAAATTTTAATATGTCCTAGAAGTTTGAAAGAAAAAGAACAGTGTAAATGAACTGCTTTAAATGTATATATTGATGATTACTATCTTGTTACCAAACTAAGTACATTCATGTTAGGTATTTGATGTGTGTTTGCAAGGCACCCCTCTAAGAAAGAACATAAGGAAACTATACCTTACCCAAGATCCATTTAAATCATACCCGCATTAGAGCTACGCAGTAGAACTGCAGTTTGTTTAGTCTCTTACAACTCAGTTATTGCAAAAGGTATTCAGAAAATAGGTGATGAAAGTATGTCCAAAACATACTCAGCAAATAGTCCATACTAAAGCTAGGGTTACTCATATACTTGTAGTAATATTGCTAAGTTTTTTGATAAGGGCAATTTTATAGAGTCAAGAATGTTGTGGAAAACCATAATCCCTATAGCACATGTCTATGATGAACAGAAATCAAATGTGTGAATGCAACATGAAACCATGTCATTTATTATTCTTCTTTTAATAGGTATATCATAGATAACATTAAATACAAATCATGTTAGCATGTGGCTATTGAAAGAAGCAATGTACCTCCTAGAACAACTAAAAGATATAATAGTCCCCATTTTGAGTAGATTTTTAAACAGTTATACCTGTTATGCTTTATATGAGACATTCATACCTGCCAGCAGTACAAATAATGACACAGAGGTATTTCAATAAAGCTTAGGCAATTTAGTTGGGCAGATCACAAACCCTCTATCTCCCTTATCAAAAAAAAAAACCTAGCATGGTGTCCTGCTACAAGGCCAACTCTACCTCTTTGTTTCAGTTCATGTCTATGTTAACCTCAGTGTCTTGCTGTGAATCACCTGTTTTTTACTCTCTTCTTTCTAGCAAACCTCTCTCAGAAGTTCTGCCCCCCATTTTGTGCCCTGCTATCAGTCGTTAGCTCTTTATTATTTCCAATAGACAAGTAAAAAAGGTGAAATATTTGCAAAATATATGACAGATGATGGGCCATAGAAAGAACAGTACTAAGATCTGACCAGGACTTAGCTCTCTCTACTGGCTCAGGAATCATCATTCACATATACTGACACACTTACACACAATATACCCCAACATCAATTAATTGGTTATTCAACCTCATTAGGAATACTTAGAAACTCGTACAGCAGAAAATACAAGTTTTAAGAATGTGGAAATTCTTCTCTTTGTTCCAGTTATCTTTGCAAATTTAGCACAGCACATAGTATGGGTAAATTATGAAGCCAGTCAGTGTGTTTTAGCTCTGAGATCTTGTAATTTTTAATAAATATGTGCTGAACCATCTTCTAGAAGATAAATCTAATATAAATGTAAGCCAGGCAACAAATATTTTTACAGGTATTTGCAAATATGCAAAACAACCCATAGTAAAGGAGAACACCATGAATGTAAAAAGTGATGAAACCTCAATTCCTCCATACCTTTACACCAAATTGAAAAATTAATTGACATGGAGAAAAAGATTGATCAGTGTAATAAGTGTGGTAAAGCTTTCTTATATGGCAATTATTTTTGCAGGTATGAAAACAGTCATAGTGGAGAGAAACCCTCTGACGATATTCAATGTGCTGAAGCCTTTGCACATCACAGTAATCGCCATACATATAAAAGAATGCATACTGGTGAGGAGCTCTATGAATTTAACCAATATGGTAAACACTGTGCATATAATAGTGATCTTAAAATGTATGAAAGAATTCATGTTGGACAGAAATCCCACAAATGTAATCAATGTGATGAAGCCTTTGCAAACAAGAGTTGGCTCCTAAAACATAAAAGAACCCATACTGGAGAGAAATCTCATGAATGTACTCATTGTGGTAAAGCCTTTGCACGGTACAGTTCTCTGCTGATACATAAAAGAACTCACACTGGAGAAAAACCTTATGAATGTAATCAATGTGGTAAAGCCTTTGTATATAACAGTCATCTCCTAAGACATAAAAGGACACATACTGGAGAGAAACCTTATGAATGTAACCATTGTGGTAAAGCCTATGCAAATAATTGTACTCTATTACTAGATTAAAGAACACATACTGGAGAGAAACCTTATGAATGTCACGAATGTGGTAAAGCCTTTGCAAATAACAGCGCCCTCCTAATACATAAAAGGACACACACTGGTGAGAAACCTTATGAATGTAACCAATGTGGTAAAGCCTTTGCACAGAACAGTCATCTCGTAGTACATATAAGAATTCACACTAGAGAGAAATCTTATGAATGTATTTAAATGTATGCATTTCAGAGTAGTCTCTGAAAACAAAAGAACACACCCTGGAGAAACACTCTGTCTGTACGGCCTCAGGGACATGTGGTTAAAGTCAGGTTAACTGTTATCTCTCATCAGTGTCCTGGGACACAAAATGAGGGCCTGAAACCATCCAAGAAAGAGGCTGGTGGGCATGAAGGCACAGGCTTGTAATTCCAGGACAGGAAGCTGATGGAGGATGTGAGCTCCAGATCACACTGGGCTTCATGTTTGTTTCCAACTTCTTGTCCCACCAAAAGCCAGAGAACTGGCCTGAAGATGGCTCAGTGGTTAAGACACCTGCTGCTCTTGCAGAGGACTGGGATGGACTCCCAGCACCTTTATCAGGTGGCTCACAATCACCTTTAGCTCTTGGGTATCTCTTACCCTCTTCTAGTCTTTGCCAGGCATGCATACCCCCACACCCAAAGATAAATAAAATAAATCTACTCAAAAATTCAGAAGGACAGACTGAAAGATAGATAGAGCAGTGGACACACCATGTGCTCACCCTGCACTGGGTACTACTGAATCTGCCTAAGACCCCCACACTGTGCCAGCCAGGATGCTGTGCCCAGCTCCTGCTAAGCCTATAGCCGAGTACATCCTCTCTTCTGCTACTTGCTCTGTTCATCATTGAGCACTAATTTACCTGCTTTCTTTCCTTCTTTCTTTCTTTCCTCCTTTCTTTTTTCCTTCCTTCCTTCCTTTTTTCCTTTCTTACCTTCCTTCCTTCCTTCCTTCTTTCTGAGACAGGGTCTCAAATAGCTTGGCTGCCCTCAAGCTCAGTCTGTAACTGAGGGTGACCACAAGCATGTATTGTTACTTGAGTTTTTTATCTTAGCCACTCTGATGGGTATAAGGGAAAATCTCAGGGTCACTTTGGTTTGCATCTTCCTGATGACTAGGGGTGTTGAGCATTTCTTTAAGTGTTTCTCTGACATTCTATATTCCCCTACAAATAATTTTCTGGTTATCCCATTTTTAAAATAGGATTACCTTTGACTTTAAAACTTTGTGTTGAACAATTTTTGAACCATGTGTGTTTGGAAGAAATAACAGATTTTCAAACCAAGTGTCTGTGTGTATATGGGTGTACTAGATACGTGATATAGATGATAGATAGACAGATGATTGCTGTAAGAGAGAAGGTAGAAAACTGTAATAATATGTGTGCAACAATAGGAGGAATACTTGTATAAAATATAGTGCTAGGCTAGGGTCAAACAGAAGGTGAGGAGGACCCTCCCATCTGTGGAGTAGGGGAGAGGCATAGGGGGAGAAGTTGGAAGGAGGGTGGGATTGGAAAGAGATGAGAGAGGGGACCACAGCCATGATACAATTTGAATAAATTGTACTAAATGATAATAATAAAAAGAATATTTAAAAAATTGTAATGTAAAAAAAGCATCGTGAAATTTATATTCTTCTCCAAAGATTATCAATTCCTAAAACTTTTAACCTATTAAAAGTCCACGTGAAAATGCAAAATCATTAAGACTGTGAACCTTAGAGTCTAACACATGCGAAAAACACAGCATACTTTAAAGATGAATGTGCTTTACTCAGGTACAGTCAGAAAGCTTCATGCACAGAGAAATCAGAAAGTTTTGAAGAGTGGAGAGGACTACACATGTTTATTAATATATAGTTAACTTTATATGTTAATCCTAGAGACACAAAGAATTTTGACTGAAGACATATAATAATATTTCATAATAAAATATGTAGTATATATTGAATTCTTAATAACCATGGAAAAATCATATAAAGTTAGAATGCCTGTCTGTAAAATGATTGTATTTTGATGATACTAATAATTTTTGACTCTTCCAAAGTGTGTAATTTCATTAATACATATACTTAAACAGTCAAGCCTAGATACAACCAGATGGTTAGAGGCCAGCCTAAGAACACAGGAAACAAAAACCGTAACATCATGGTGTACCAGAATCTCTGAAATTCCACGGATGTTCTATTGCAGAAGGAACACAGGAAAATTATATGAAATCTGTAATGATGCAGTGATTCAAGGCACATAAAAAGGAAAGGAAAAAATGGAGGCCATGTTGGTCACCCAGAAATCCATATTGAGATAAAGGAAATGGTACAAGACATGAAAATGAAATTAGAATCAATAAAGAAAATACAAACGGAATACCCTGAAGTTGAAGAACTTAGTGAAGAAATCAGGAACTAAGAAGGTAAGCATCACCAACAGACTACAAGAGATAGAGAAGAGAATCTCAGATGCTGAAGATACAATTACAGAAATCGACACACCTCTCAAAGAAACATAATATCAGAAAAATTCTTTTCAAAAACACCCAAGTAATCAAGAACACCATGAAAGGAAGAAATTTAAGAATAATACAAATAGATGAAAAAGAAAATTCCAAGCTCCAAAGCCCAGAAAATATTTTCAAGAAAATTATAGGAAAAAAAATCTCCAACTTTAAGAAAGAAATGTCCTTAAACATAAAAGAGGCCTACAGAACACAAAACTGACTAGACCAGAAAAGAAATTCCTCCTGCCATATAATAATCAAAACACTAAATCTAAAGAACAAAGACAGACTTATAAGTGGCAAGGGGAAAATGCCAAGTAACATATAAAGGCAGATCTATCAGAATCAAACCAGACTTTTCAAAACAGAGACACTACCAACCTTATTTGCTTAGGTCACAGTCACCCTGATACCTAAATCACACAAAAACCCTACAAAGAAAGAGTACTTTAGATCAATCTTGCTTAAGAACATTGATGAAAGAATATTCAACAAAATACAAATGGAATTCAAGAACATATGAAAGATATCATCCATCATGACCAAGTAGGGATCATCACATGCATGCAGGGGTGGTTCAATATACAGAAATCCATCAATGTAATCAACCATACAAACAAACTGAAAGAAAAAAAAATAAGTAAAAACACTATCATCTCCATAGATTCTGAAAATGCATTTGACAAAATCCAACACCCCTTTATGTTTAAAGTTTTGGAGAGATCAGTGATAGTAGGCACAAAAGATAGTAAAAGCAATATACAGCAAGCCTATAGCCAACATCCAAACTAAATGGAATCCCACTGAAATCAGGGACAACGCAAGCCTGCCCATTCTTCCACTATTTCTTCAACATAGTACTTGTAGTCCTAGTTAGAGCAATAAGACAACTAAAGTAGATCAAGGCAATGCAAATCAGAAAGGAACGAGTTAAACTATCACTATTCCCAGATGATATGATGGTATGCACTAGAAACCCTAAAATTCTACCAGAGAACTTTTTCAACTGATAAACACTTTGAGGCAAGTGGCTGTATATAAAATTAACTCAAAAAATCTGAAGGCTTCCTGTATACAAGAGACAAACTGGCTGATAAAAAAATTTGGGAAATACCACCCTTCACAATAGCCATAAATAACATAGAGTACCTTGGTAAAACTCTAACCACACAAGTGAAAGATCTCTATGAAAAATCTTCAAGTCTCTGATAAAGAAAGAAATTAAAGAGGAAATCAGAAGGTTGGAAACATCTCCCATGCTAATATCGGTAAGATTAACAGTGAAACTGGCCATCCTGTTAAAAGCAATCTACAGATTCAATGCAATTCCAATCAAATACCAAGAGTTCTTTAAAGACCTTGAAAGAAAAATTATCAGTTTCATATGAAAGAACAACAACAACAAAACAGAACATCTAAAACCACCCTGTACCATAAAATATCTTCTGGAGGTATCTCCATCCCTGATGTGAAGCTGTATTATAGAACAACAGTAATAAAAATAGCTTAGTACTGGCATAGAAACAGACTAGAGGCTCAATGGAATCAAATTAAAGACCCAGAAATGAACCCACACACCTACAGATACTTGATTTTTTTGACCATCAAGCCTAAACCATACAATGAAAAAAAAAACAAAACAAAACGACACCATCTTCAACAAATGGTGTTGGTCTAACGAGATGTCTACAGGTAGAAAATGCAAATAAACCCGTATATCACCCTACACAAAAGTAAAGTTCAAGTAGATCGAAGACCTACAATGACCCTCAATACCAGCTCTCTCTAAATCCTATGAGAGAACCTCAACTGTTATTGAGCCTAATCTTAGGGGTTTCTATATAGTCACAACTGTTCTGATAAAAATAGTGTCTGTTGTGCTCAGAGAATAGTACTAAACAATAAGTATTGATAGTTTATCTGAGGCCAAAGTACATGCTCCCTAAACCAACAATGCTAGGCATAAACTTTATAGATTTCCATGTGAAACATTTATTATGTGGCCCCGCAGTTCCACTTCTGTGAATTAAAGCTTATACAGTAATTGTGATCCAGATATGCTTTTAAGCACTTATAGAAATTAACTCAATCTTTGCAATAAGTCTAGGAGGTAAATATTGCTAGCCACTATTACTCTGTTTTATAAATGCATTAACAGAACAAATATGCTAACCTGTCTAAGTTCAGAAGTATTCAGAGGCAAAACTAGAAATCAAGTTTAGACCACATGGATTCAACCCACACTTTCAACCTCCCTAGACATAAACTTTATATATTTTAAATGATAATCAGACACTTCCATAAACCTTAATGCTATTGTGTAACATATATTATATCAAAAGTATCAAATATTCAATTAGTACAGGGTGCATAAAGGGAAAGATACTATGACCTTGTTTCATAAAAAGTAAAGTAACAATACACATCAATGTACATGCAAATAAATACAAAAACATATCTTTGAATGCACATATATAAGAATGTATACAAAAACTCAGGATCTTCTAAGAGTCAGCAAGTATAATGTATACCACTTTATCTCCACTAAGCTAGCCATGGAAATAAAAGAACAACAAGGCAGGAATTCTAGGAAAAGCAGAGTGTGTAATCTTGACTCCTTAGAAGGAGAGTAAGGCCCCAGGTTGAGGCTTACTTATCAACCATTATCAACTACTCATACAATTTCTTTGAGTCCTTTAAAAATGTCTTCAATAGTTTCAAACCTCATCACCACAAGTACAGAGTGATTTTATCATTTGATTTCATTAGAATTATATATGTAACAATGTTTCTCAGTTTTTTGGATACGATCAAGTACAGAATTATACATTTAAATAGTTACTACAATGAATCTATGTACTAAAAAATTAAAAGAGTTCTTTGTTTTGGCCTTTGAATTAAATACTTTGATGACCAACTATTCTGTTTAATCTAAGGCTGGCCATTATTAATCTGCAAATAACCTGAGCATCAATGAGCTTACCGTTTATACTCAGCATGCTTCTCTCTGGGAGGAGAGAAACACTTCTTCCTGGCTAGGGTGTGGGACAGAAAGAGGCAACTTTCAGATTTCCTGGTGGGTACATGAACATTTCTTGTTGTTGTAAAATGGTCAAGAAACATCTCATGAACTGGAAAATATTCCTACTATCCAACCAAACAATTCAACTCTACTTTTTCTATCTGGTCCACAGATAGAAAACCACCAGTACTTAAGAAATGTGAAAGATATTCCTGTAACATCGCTGTACTGGTGGTGGTGGGAGCATGCTAGGGGAAAGGGTGGATTAAACAGGAAACAATATATATATATATATATATATATATATATATATATATATGTAACAGGCTTGAATATATATATATATATATATATACATATATATATGAGAAAACCTTGATGA
Organism: Meriones unguiculatus; assembly: GCF_030254825.1. Taxonomy (NCBI): domain Eukaryota; kingdom Metazoa; phylum Chordata; class Mammalia; order Rodentia; family Muridae; genus Meriones; species Meriones unguiculatus. The sequence goes on from NW_026843657.1 coordinate 741,798, forward strand.
TAAAAACCTTGATGTTACCTGACATTAATGGAATATTCAAGCCTGTAATTTAAGGGAGTAAAAGTAAAAGGATAGGTCAATTTTCCAAAGTTTCAAAATTGCAACTTATCTATACTATCTATAATATAAGGGCTATCTATAATCAGCCTTTAATCTAGGTGCATCTAGACTCAAATTTTTAAAATCTTTATCAACTAACTTAATGCGTATAGAATAATCATTATTTTTTCAGATTAAAATCAAAAGAAGAAATATTACATCAATTAAAATGTAAATTCATTATTTTATAAAGATTACTTTTCCCTTAAAAATAGAAACTATGATGCTTGTTTAGCTGAACTATGATCTGTCCATGAAAGCTGTGAGAATGTTTCCAGATAACATCAAGGTTTTCTCAAAGTTGGGACAATGGGTGGCAAACAGGTACAAAACAAAAGATGACCCATCCTATTCCACTGTGTTTATGAATCCCTTCTTGTGATAATTTTGTTATAGCCCAGTTTGTGCTGTTAAGAGTAGAGAAAGGGATCTGGAGCTACAGCTCAGTGATAATGCTCTTGCCTGGTATCCAGAAGGCCCTGGGTTCAATCCCAAGTACTTCCAAAAAAAGAGTAGGGAATGAAATATCTCCTCAGACATATTTCCACCATCAATCATCCAAAAATCAAACTCATCTTTGGCCAGAATATGAGATCCAGGAAATGAACCTTAGAGAAACCTGACAATAATGGAATTATCTGCTGGCCCTTCTGTAGTGTCTAGATACTGTCAGACATGTTGAATATGACTTTTATCATATAGTAGCAGACAATAAAATAAGTAAGATAATATCCCTTTAAGAGATCATAGTCTGCAAAGGAGTAAGCAATACCTTACAAACTGTGCAACTGACATGAAAGTTATTCTCTGGCTTCATCACCCATTCATTTTCACCATTTAGAAAATCTTATGTCAGTGTTCCAGCCTTGCTTCAGCACTTCTCAGAAAGTAAAGAGAAGGTTATTTGGTTCAGGGAGACTTGGGCCAAAATATTAAATAAATGTGTTATTCTAAGAGAGCACTGAATAAATAAAACTGAAGTCACAAGGTCAAGCCAACATTTCTCAAGCGGGGGCTTTCCTTGCCCTGTCAACTTTAGAGGACTAGAGTTTCATGTTATTAAACTAGGAAGTGCCTGTACTAGTCCTTAGAAACAAATTTACTGTGACAATCTCTAAAGAGATAGACAGCACACTTTAAGATTTTGCAAAAACATACTATTTCCCTAATACAGAAATGAATTATATGCACCAGGAATGCCCCCCCAAAAAACTACATAGTTGAGTTGAAACTAAGTAGAAATGCAGAGTGAGCAGAGCTCAGTGGCACATCACACCCTTAGTAAGGCCCTGAATCCACCTCAGAACCAAAGAACAGAAGAAGGCAAGGAAAGGAAAGCAGTTAAGCAAAGATTTTAACCAAAAGAACATAAGAATTTAAGGGCGGAGCAGAATGGGTCAGTCAACATCCAAGTCTACACAGAGATACAGTCAAATGTGAGTGAACAGGTCATACAACTTGCTAAGAGAGAAAAAAAGGCGATTAGGCCACCAGTCTGCAATCAAAGGCATTAGCCTGTTTTCCAGTAAAGCCACATTTTCCCAAGGTGTTACCTCATTAGTACTTGTAGCTAAGAAGGAATAACAAGGCTTTGAAAATCTTTAGCAGGGATTCTGTAGACTTCAACACTAAAACAGTGTTTTTTTTTTGTTTTGTTTTTTCTGCCTGAAAGAGCTAATTCTGGTGGACAAGTTACTTATTTATCCTAATTCTACTTACAGAATACAACACAAAGCCATTCTTCTTTTTATGGAATTACTGAATATTATATTAAGTTCTGTGCTTTTCTTTCCTAAGGTAAAATGTACACCTTATGAAACTAAAACCTGCTTTACTTATGTCACTTTATTCACTGTTTTTCCATGGTTTAACAGTTGTCCCGGTTTGTTTTGCTGTTTCTGTTATAAACACTAATCAAAGCAACTTTGAAAAGGGTTTATCTTGCTTACAGTCCATGGAGAGAAGCCAGGACAAAAACTCAAAGCAGGGACTGAGGCAGAAACCAAGAAGAAACAACACTCACTGGCTTGCTCAGTTTACCTTTTTTATACAGCCCAGCTTCACATGAAGGAATGGTACCACCCACTGCAGGAATGGTACCATCCACCTGCAGGAAGGTACATCCATAATGGACTGGGCCCTCCTACATCAATTAGCAATTTAAAAAATGTCTGTACCCCTATGCCAATCTGATGGAAGCAATTCTTTAGTTAAGGTTCCTTCCTCTCCTTTTAGTCAACATGACAGCCACAGTTAGCCATCATAACAGCTACAGAAAAAGAAAACAGGCTGGGCATATAGCTGAGTGGGGTAGAGGGGAAAGGAGGAGGAAGGAAAGAGGAAGGGAGGAAGGGAGGGAGAGGAAAGAGAGAGAAAATATGTGTTTCTATGTACAATCCCTAGTATAGGTAGGAAAAAAGTAAATAAAGTGTAATTAATAAAATATGAGGAAAAAAAGAAAAAAAAAACTAATGATGCTCAAAGAATGATGGAAACGAGACATGTCAAAAAGACACAGAAGAGGCTGGAGAGATGGCTCAGAGTTTAAGATCACTGGCTGCCCTTCCAAAGATCCTGAGTTGAATTCCCAGTAACCACACTGTGGCTCAAAACCATCTATACTGAGATCTGCTACCCTTTTCTAGCCTGCAGGCATACATAAAGACATAACATTGTATAAATAAGAAAAACTCTTAAAAAAAAAGAAAGAAAAATGGCACAGAAGCAAGATATATGAGCTCTCATTGGTCAAATGACAAAACAATTTAAACATCAAAATGGTCTGAATATCTACTTCCTCCCAAGATTCCTATGTTGAAATCCTAAGACCCAAAGTAAGGAACTGCATGAGATCTTTGGGAGGTACTCAGGTCTTGAGGTGAAGTCCTTATAAGTATGTTCATAACTTTATTAAAGAGATCTTATAAAATCATGTGGCCTTTGGGCCACTGAAATTAAAGTTAGAACAGGACTGTAGACAAGCATGCCCCCAACTAGACTTCATATTTTAACTTTGGACTTTCCAGAATTTACAACTGTGAAAAACAAATCCTTTGTTTATAAATCATTTGTCACATAGCTCGGGGTGACTGAAACAAACAATAACAGTACAGTCCACTACAGAAGGCACATAAATCATGAATCCATATTGATGTAAGTGTATGGCAAATGCATTAACATTCTGATGAGGACCAAGACACAGAGTGACATGGTACTCATGAGGATGCAGGGTATTAACTGTAGTAGAAAAGCCTGGCAGACACTGAAAGTGAAAGTATGTACCACCTGACAAGACACACTGTGTGCCAATGTTGTGATACCCTTAATCAAGCATATGTATCAATCCATGAGAGCACAGGGAGCTGAGAGACAGTCTGCAAAAAATAACTAACCTGGGATATCCGTATTGTACAGTATAAGCATGGTACAACCAACAGACCCAAATAAAATAAGTACTTGAATCCCACCAAGAAGGGGAAATAAAATAGATATCAGAGACATGGGAAGTGGAGGGAGAGAGGAAGTGGGTGGGAGGGGGGTGAAAAGAGGAACAGGAGGGGGGATCAGGTGTGGGGAAAGTAGGAATGGGGACAAGAAGGAAGGAAAAGAAGGGACATTGGTATTGGGACATCTCTGAGACAAGATGAAGACCTGGAATTTTGGAGACACCTGGTAAGATATGGGGTGATGAGAGTGGCTAAGACTCCTAGCAGCAGGGATATTGGGACTGAAGTGGACACATCCTGTAGCCAGTGGAGGGAAGGGGACAACAACCAACTCACAAAACCCTCGACCCAAATTTGTTTGCCTATAAGGTATGCAGGGATAAAAGATGGAACAGATATTGAGGAAAAGGTCAATCAATGACTGGCACAACTTGAGGTACAACCCATGAGAGAGACCCAACTTCTGACACTATTAATAATACTCTTTTATGCTTGTAGACCGGAGAATAGCATAACTGTCATCTGAGGGGCTTCATCCAGCAGATAACGGAAAATGTTGCAGAGACCCACAGCCAAACAAACATTAGGCAGAACTCTGGGAGTCTTGTGTTAGAGTTAGAGGAAGGACTGAGAGAGGTGGAGGGGTAGGCCACCAAAGAAGACCTACACAGCCTGCTCACCTGGGACCATGGGGCCTCATAGAGACTGAACCTCTAACAAAAGAACATTCCTGGACTAGTCCTAGCCCCCCAACACATATGAAACTGATGGGCTGCATGTCCTCAGTTGGGTCCCCTAACAACTAGAGCAGGTGCTGTCTCTGACTTGGACTCTGTTGTTTCGCTCTGGATCCCATTTCCCTAACAAGGCTGCCTTGTCTTGTCTCAGTAAAAGCACAGGTACTTAATCCTGATGTAACTTGATGTGTCTGGGTGGGTTGGTTGGGGGGTTATAGGGAAAGTGGGTGGGAAAGTCAGACAGGGAAGAGAGGAGGGAGTGGGGTTGTGAGTGGGATGTAAAATGAACAAACAAATAAATTATGAAGAAACAATATTACTGACCTGTATTTATCAAAAGTGACAATATTATAAAAAAGATGAGGGAACTGTTCCATATTGAAAGAGACTAATGAGATAAAGAAACAATGCAACACTTAAATGTACCAACTTCTTTCAACAATTAAGTGATTAATAACATAGTCAACAAAATGAAATTAGATGGAGTACTGTGTCAGCGTGAATTTCCTGATTTGATAACTGCACTGTCCTTAAGTACAATAATGTTCTTGACTGTGTAAAATTGACACTAAACCATTCCTAGTGACAGGTCAGCAGTTTCCTCTCAAAATGTCCAAAGTAAAAGAGCAATTTATGTACCATACTTGGAACTTTTTTCAAGTTTGTTATTGTTTCAAAATTGTTGTGGGGGAAGCTGGACATGGTCTTTAACCCCAGAGCTTGGGAGACAGAGGATGGAGGATCTCTGTAGGTTCAAGGCCAGCCTGGTCTATGTAGGGAATCCCAGGATAGCCAGGGCTCTGTAGAGAGAATTTGTCTCAAAAAATAAACCTAAATAAAATTGTATGGGGAAGAACAATGAGATGAGTAGAACAGCAGCACTCTAGTGCTACCAACGACCGACAATCATCCAAACACAACCTAAGCACCTCCAGAGACAAGGGGCTGCATGGCTGGTAGCTAAAATTCCTTGCAAGGGTAAAACTGGAATTACCCTGAAATAAAAGACTTTTCCCAGCTCTACAGTAACTTTGTTATTACATCTCGCTTATCTATACATAACAACACAAAGATATAAAAATAAGAAAATAAGCCTGTGTGAACCCAGTATACTCCTGGGTGTGCAAATCCATCAAAGTATAAACAGCAGTGTATCCGCCAAACTGTTACTTATAAGAATAGTCTGAAGAATAAAGAGAACAATCAAATCATGTGAAAGCTAAGTGAGAAAGAGCACCTGCAGTGGTTGGCTGGTTGTCTTTTATTTAAGAAGCATTTCATTCTGGAACGCCGGCATATACATTCTGAAACAATGTTCCTAGAAATGTGCAAGGCTCCTGTCGCCTTTCCCAGTACATTCATTAGACTGGGATGTCCAAGCTCCCCCACTCTACCCGCCCTAGGGCAGGTAGGAGACAGCACTGGACTCTCTGCACTTCCATTCCTTGAGGACTGGCCCCAGCATCACTCTTCCTCAGGATGCAGAGCACAAGGGTATCCTAGAAACTCCTCAGAGTATACTCCCGCCCTACCAACCCTGGCAGCACGAGGGCGCGGTCCCAGGTACCAGCATCCTCCACAAAAGCTCTTGGCAGAACTCAGACAGGCTCTCCCGACCCGCCCAGCCCTCCAGCCCCCAGCTGCACAGCCCCTGCTTTGCCTGGCGACCGCAGTCTAGCGGGTCCCTCACACACGCCCACAGCCAGCCAGGCTCAGCTGCTCCACTATGGCCGACACCCGTGGACCGACGGCTCCTCCACCGCCGGACCCAACCCTCTCTCCTCCGCACCTCCCAGCCACGATGCCAGGCCCAGCACCACTTAGCCCACTGGAAGGCTGCTGGGGGCGGAGGCGGATTCCAGAGGCGGAGACGGGGGAGGAGTCTGCAGGCGGGGGGCGGGGCACAGCCCTGGGGCGGAGGCGGAGCCTGAGGCGGAGGCGGAGCCTAGTGAGAGCGGAGGCGGAGCCCGGGTGCAGAGGCGGAGCCCAGGGGGGTGGAGGCAGCACCCGGGAGATGGAGGCAGAACCCGGAACCGGGAGGGGGCAGAGCCCTGGGACGGAGGGAGGAGCCCGAGGGGAGCAGGGGTGGAGCCCGGGATGGAGGCGGAGCCCAAGGATGGAGGAGTAGCTCGGTGGGGGTGGGGGAGGCAGAGCTCGAGGCAGAGGGAAGCGGAGCCCTCGAAGGTGGAGGCAGAGCCCTGGAGAGGAGGGAGGCGGAGCCCGGGGGCAGAGAGGAGTCCAGAGCCGGCACCCGCCCGACACGCTTACTTGGCTTCTCCCGGTCTCAGCCTACTACGTTGAAGTAGTAGCCGAGCCATGACTGCTGCCACCGCGCCCGGGAAGCGGGTTCCCATAGCCGCCCTCGCCGCCGCCATTGCCCACCAGGCCCGGGAGGAGCTCAGCGTTTTCCCTTCAACCTCTGTAGCCACAGCAACGGCACTTCCGTCAGGCTTGACAATGGAAGCGCTCACTGCGCCTGCCCTGCGCCTTGCGCCCGCCCCTCCCCCGCCCCATCCGAGAGGGCTCGGCCTTCGGGTTCCCCCAGGCCGCTTGGACCCTCGGCTCAGGAAGTGGGCGGCTGCTCCGAGGGGGAGCTCTTAGAGGCCGCCCTCTGCCTCAACGCCCCCCTCCCCTATTCTTTATTTTCCTCTATCAGGGGTCTTTCCTTGCGCCTTCTCTCTCCCTTTTGCAGTGGGGGGAGAAGGGCACGGAGGGTCGTGAGGTCACTGGAAAGCTTGCTTTTCTCTGCTGCCTGCTTGCCACTGGCCGCGCAGCAAAGATTCTCCCGCCCTCTGCTGGAAGCTTGTAATTTGCACCACCGAGGCTTTCTGGCTGCACGTTTTCCATTTATGTTGTGCAGATTGGGATTTTAGAAACGTGCCACCGAGCTGGCGGGGCAGAAAAAGACTTGTGCAATCTTCAGAAGTGCCTATGGTTTCTGGGATTCCTGGGCTGGGGGCGTTCACCTTGGGCTTTCCTCTGAGTGCCCAAAAGAGTTGGGTTCCTCCTAGTAACAGGGCATCAGGGCATCCCAGGGATCCTCCTGAAATGGCCCTGTATCCTCCCCCCAGCCTCGCCCACCCGAATTTCACTACTTTTCTATTTCAAAGCTCTGGAAGCTGAAGCAGGTGTTAACTTCCAAGTTGTTCTGCTGTGAAAGCGCAAGCGAATTAATTCATGGGGCTCTTTGTCCAGTCAAGAGAGTATCCTAGTCAATTGAGTTTATTTTTTTTATTTCTTTATTTTTATTTTTTTAATTTTCATTAGTTACAATTTATTCAATTTGTATCCCCCCTGTAGCTCCCTCCCTCCTCCCCTCCCAATCCCACGCACCCCCCCTTCTCCACCCATGCCCCTCCACCAGTCCAATGATAGGGGTGGTTTTCCTCCCCTTCATTCTGATCCTAGTCTCTCAGGTCTCATAAGGACTGGCTGCATTGTCTTGCTCTGTGGCCTGGTAAGGCTGCTCCCCCCTCAGGGGGAGGTGATCAAAGAGCAGGCCAATCAGTTCATGTCAGAGACAGTCCCTGTTCCCAAAATATCCACTACTGATGTTTTCAGATTTGGCTGGCACAACACTTGTATGAGTTTACTTTGTCACTTCTTAATGATCATGAAGTTTTAGTAGTTGAATATGTACCCAAATTAAGACTGAAGTTTTCAGAACTTGTGTTTTAGAAATTATTTTTGTGAGGACATCATTCCCTGAGGGATTTGATCCTTAGCATGTTGTATATGTTGCCAATGTGCTTAGTGCAACACATACACCCTCTGCCAATGACTAGCAGAAAGCTAGTGACTAGAGCTGTGAACTCAGAGTCATGAGCTCAGCTGCTCTGATTGACTAGTTCGCTTTTATGGGTGTTTCCCTTCCCGATTCCATGCTGGTGATTGAACTTATGGTCTCATACATGCTAGGAAAGCCTTCTACCATTAAGCTATATTCCCAGTGACAGGGTGGACTTTTTCAGCAGGGGTCTGAGCGGGTTAGGCTGGGCCATGCTAGAAAAACTGAAACTGAGGGGGTCGTTTAACTCAGGACCTTCTTTGTAAATGGTTCCTAGTCAGATGGAGGAGTCAGCATAAGTGATGAAGAGTAGATTGTTTTTCAAAATAATTAAAGCAAACAAAACCTCCCACCACACCTCCTGTAGACATTTTCCCAGTCATGTCCCTGGGTGCTCTTTCTCCACTTTTTTCAGTAAAGAGTAATCTCACTTCCTCCAGAGACAGCCTATTCCACAGCTTAACAGCCAGCCCTTTAAGAAAGTCCTTCTTTATGAAGTCAGAGTTGGCCCACTGTAACTGCCCTCATGTTCTCTGAAGCTACCAGAAGGGGAGAGACACCACATGAATGTGTGTGACTTTTAAAATTGTTATTGTGGGATCCCCCCAAGTATACCTTCTCACGACCCATAACAAAGGAGACTGAGAGATGTGTTGGAAATTTCCCTGTTACATCACCACATCTCAGACCACTCAGTTGCCTAAGCAAGAATCTTAATGACTGCTACCCATAATACTGGCCTTTCTCTCAATCCCACATTTGTCATTTAGTCCTGTTGCTCCTACTTCCCACATGTCCACTTCACACTCACTTCATTGTCATCTCCCATCTTGATAGTTTATAATACCTTCCTTACCCTTTTCCCTGTTTATTGGTTCCATGTATGTAAAAAAAAAAATGGTTTTTTATATGTAAAACTCATTTTTTAAGATCAGGTTTTACGTATCTCAGGCTAGCCTCAAAAATGCCAAGCACATAAAGATGATGTTGAACTTCTGATGCCCCTGACTGCACCTCCTTATTGGGATTACAGGTGTGTACAAAACACGAGGTTTCATGGATGCAAGGCAAGCACTTTACCAACTGAGCTACATTCCAAGCCCTTATATAGAAAACCTAAAGACAAAAAGAAAGATATTGACCCATCTTAAAATTAAGTCTGTAAGCCTGGAGCAGTGGCACACACCTGTGAGCCCGCACTCAGAGAAGCAGAGGCAGGTGGATCGCTCTGAGTTCAGGGCCAGCCTGGTCTACACAGAAAAGCCCTGTTTTGAGGAAAAAAAAGTTTGTGTACCAAGCACACATTTTCAGTTTGAACTATGTTTGGGGTGCAGGAAAGAGAAATCCAGAGATGGCTGACAGACTGTGTCTTAGGCCATTGGGTCTTGACATTTTTTTCGAAGTACCTGGGACTGCAGTGGTCACAGTGGTACTGAGAGGTTTCTGTTTGGTAAACAGGCCTTGGCTACATAATTTGCAGAGTCCAGTGCAAAACAAAAGTGAAGGATCCCTTGTTCAAAAGTTAAAGATTTCAAAAGCTTTAGCAGAACATTAGAACAAATGTGGGCTCCTCTGAGTGCAGATCCCTAGCACCTGAACAGGGTGTGTTTCCACAAAGCTGACTCTGTTGGTGCAGTGTGTGTGCATGCTGGAGTGGAGAAGGGGGTGTGGTTGCTGGGAATTGAACTCAGGACCCTTAGAAAAGTAGCTAGTGTTTTTAACCTCTGAGCCATCTCTCTGGCCCTTATTTTTTTTCTTTTTTTTCTTTTGTTTTTTATGTCTATGAGTTCTCTACATGCATATACACCTGCATGCCAGAGGAGGGCATCAGATCCCAGTATAGGTAGTTGTGAACCACCATGTGTTTGCCAGGAATTGAACTCAGGTCCTCTGGAAGTACAGCCAGTTCCACTAGCCTCCAAGCCATCTCTCCAGCCCCAATATTCTGCTTTTGTTGTTTGGTATTCTGGAGATGACAGTGGAACCAAGAACCACCTTGTGCATGCTTAGCACATGATTTACCACTGAGTTACATGCCCCAGCCTCAAAACAATCTCTGGTTGTTGTAGTCTTGTCATTATTGTTGAGATGTTCTCACTACATAGCCCAAGCTCACCATCCTTCTGCCCCAATCTCCTGAGAGCCAGGATTATAGAAGTGTACCATTACACCTAACACTCAAAACTATTGTTTGTAAAATGTGTGTGTGTGTGTGTTTGTGTGTGTGTGTGTGTGTGTGTGCATATTTTCAGCTTTTAGGAACTTTATTTTCCTTCCACCTTTTCTGTTTGCACAGGTTTCTGCAGAGGAGCTCAGGACCACTCAGGGGTGGCTCCAACCCAATCAGTGGCCTTTGCTGTGGTAGCTGCTGACAAGTCCTCAGTGTCTGGCTAGCCACTCTAGTCTTCAGTTGGGAATGCTGGATGGGTTCTGAGGGCACCTGCATACCCTCAGACCAGTCTGTCACCTCGGGATGAGCGACAGTGAACTCAGGAGCTGGCACAGTCCATTCACCCTGGAATTCCTCCTTGGTCATGGCCTTTTCAGCAGCAGCCTGCTACTCTTTCTCAGTCTCTTCTGGGTCTATGTAGAAGTAAAGATCAAGCATAATAACCTCCCATGACTGCTCACAGGAGATAGTGCCATGCATGAGGAGTGCTTCCTGGGCCAGCATCCACCACATCAGGCCCACTGAGTGAACTCCCTTGTTGTTGCATGGATGGCAATATCAACATAGTGCAGAGAATCTGTGTTGCACTGGGCATTGGTGAGTAGGTTGACCTAAGCAGCCTCTGTGAGGGGCTGGTTTCAGCCCTGAGATCAGTTACCACTAGAAGCCATGGCTCCCTGAAAGCTGCTTGTATCTGGTTAGTGAAAGTCCCATGTGTGAAGGGGGCAGCAATTGGAGTGGCTACAGTGGCAGTGGCAAACTTCAGCACAGCTTGCTCACCAGTGTTCCTGGAGGCAATGACACTGCCATCAGCAAGGTTCTCAATGGCAACAATAGCCTGAGCTGCAAGCAACAGCTCCTTTTCAGATTTATGATGTAGATACCATCACTTTCCTTTTGTAGATGCATTGCTCCATCTGAAAGTCAAGGTTCCTGCCACCTAACTAGGTTCCTGTGGCAAGGCATTTGAGGACATCCTCCTACTTGATCTGCAGGAAATCAAGGGCTCAGAACATTGTGTAAGTTTCCCCTTTAAGTTATGCTGGGAATCAAGAACAAGACCATATGGACCCATCCACAGGCAGTGCATAAAAGTGTGTGTATGTTTAAATTTTTGTAATCTTACTATTAAGTTTATAGGACAAAAAGATCTTTGAGATAAGTGTACACTAAATCATTTCTATCCTATTTTCAAACCACTTGTCTTAGTTACTTTTCTATCACTATGCTACGATATCATGACCAAAGCAGCTTATAGAAGAAACAGTTGTTTGGGTACTTAGAGTTTCAGATTATAAGTCCATGAATATCATGGCAGGGACCATAGTGGCAGACAGTAATGGCAGACAGAGCACCAGAGAGAACAGTGGTTAAGAGCTTACATCCTGATCTATAAGTATGAGGCAAAGAGCTAACTGAGAATGGTGTGGAATTTTAAAACCTCAGAGCCGACCCACAGTGACACACCTCTTCAAAAAGATCACACTAATTTTTCCAAAATTGTTCCACCAATGGGAAACCAGATTTTCAAACATATGAGATAGTAGAGGTCATTTTCATTCAAACAATTACACTCCTCAATAGCTTCCTATGTAGCCAAGAATTAAGATAAAAGATTTGAATGTCCCAAAGCATCTCAGGCACTCAGATTCTTGTGCTGTTTTGTTGTTGCTGCTGCTGTTTTGTTTTTGAGACTGAGTTTCATATAGTCCAGGATGACCTTCATTCCTGACCTTCCTGATGCTCCATTTACAGGCATGTGTCACCACACTTGTTTTATGATCTTTTTTGTTTTGTTTTGTTTGTTTGTTTGGTTGGTTGGTTGTAGTTTTGCTTTGCTTTTCATGACAGGATTTTTCTATGTAGCTGTGCCTGGACTAGACTAGCTCTGTTGACCAGGATGGCCTCGAAATCACTGAGATCCAGTGTATGTCACCACGCCTGCTGACCTCTTTTTTTTTGACGGGGTATTTTTATCTTTTGTGTAGATGAGTGATAAGAATATTTTACTTGTATGTGTAGAAGTGTACCACATGTGTGCCTTATATCCCAGGAGGCCATATGGCATCAAATTCCCTGTAACAGAAGCTAAAGAAGATTGTGAGCCACCATGGACATGCTAGGAACTCTGCAAAAAAAAGTACAGAATGTTTTGCTTTGTTCTAAGATTTATTATGTATACAATGTTGTGTTTTCATATACACCTGCATGCCAGAAGACGGCGACAGATTTCATTATAGATGGTTGTGAGCCACCATGTGGTTGTTGGGAATTGAACTCATGACAAAAAGCAGCCAGTCCTCTTAAGGAATCCCTCCAGCCTCACAGAAAATACAGAAAAATACAGAAAGTATTTTTCATCACTAAGCCATCTCTTCAGCCCCTCTGGCTTCCTCTTTAATCTTTGTTATTTCTTTTTGGGAACCACTGTTTTACCAGATGCTCTGATATTTAAGTCTCAGCAGAAAGACTGCTTTTTCCAGGCCTTCACTGGAGTTAGTGAAGAATTTCCAAGTCTAGCTTCTTTTATTTGAGACAGCATGTGGGTTACCTTGTCAAAATCACACCACTTGTTTCACCCCCTTGTGAATTTAACTCATTGTACTAAAGTGCTTTAACTCTGGCTTAAAAGGAGTCTGAAATAAAGCAAGGCATCTAGCTTCCAGTAGAGCCTCTCAGAAAGGTCCCATGTGTTGTCTGTTGGTTTATTAATTTCAATCCTCACTCCTGAACCAAGAACAGTTCGACTCTGCTGGTGGGCTCCAGCAATTACTATTATTATTGTTGTTGTTATTATTACTTTCTTCCCATTTATATTCCAAACAAATTCACATTCTTTCATTTCCCCTATGAAACTAAAATGTTCTCAACTCTGGGCCATTGAATACATATATTCTTTATCCCTTCTGGGGTGTTAGATCCCTCTTTCTCTTCTTTAGGTTTCATATTGGATTTTATAGTGATGTATATATTTCTATGCATGGTCTATAGGATTGCTTATGGTGGATTACCCCACAAGAATGTAAGCTTATAGAGAAAGAATGGTGTTTGCATAAATCATTTTCTGTGTGTTCAGAATTTAGCACAGTACTGGGTATCTAATTCACAAACAGTAACTATATGCAGAAGGACAAATAACCTTTTAAATAGTAAATGCCTTGAACAAAGTCTTCATAATCTGATAGTAATACAGAATTCCCACCTAAAGGATGGGAGCATGTAGCATTTTATTTGTTAATGCCAGCCATTGTGCCATCTGTAAAAAACATTTCCTGAAGTCTTTTTATCTTGTTCTGTGACTGGTGTTACTAGGACAGCCAACTCCATGCTTGTTGCCTTATCTGTGTTCTCTTTCATTTATCCCATAGCAAATTACTTCCTTTAAGCTTTGGTGAGGTTTAGCATCTGGCTTTATCATATGCAAAGACTATCTGTATCTACCTGTTTTGTACAGAAGCTAGAAATGCAGCTCGGAGGTAGAACATTTGCTTCATATGTACGAGGTAAAGAAGGAGGAGGAGGAGAAAGAAAAGGAACAGGAGAAGCAAAGCATTGCTTTTCTTCATGCGGATGCTCTGCATTAAATACAGGGGTTAAGAGTCTATCTTTCTCAGCCTTCCAAACAAGATAGAAATTACAGATACAGCAACAATGCTATTTATTTTGTGTTAGTTTTTAACCTGTTTCCTCTCCTGACATTCACTGTTTACCTGCTTTATACATAGTTGGTTTTATGTACATGTTCATTTTCTGGGAAGAATCTATGTTTTCATTAGGTTTTATGAGAGGTCAGGTCCTCAGAAAATGTCCTGGGCTTTGCAACCTGCCATACCTATCCCTAGGAGAGCATATATGCAAAGCTGATTATGTCCTCTTTGTACATCATTTGATGTTATGACTTCAGGATGCATCTTGAACCTTGTTTTCAACAAAATGTTGTAAACATGCCCTAAGCTTAACAGGCATTTTGTGCCTAATGAAAAAAAAAATCATCATAAAATTTCTTGTTTGAAAAGAGCATCTGAGATAATTATACAATGCACTCAGTTACTTTCACTTTGGTCATTAACATTATTAGTACTATTCATTGTTTTTCATTAGATTTCTAGAGACCCAAGTATGATGACCCGCTTGTAAGGAACTGTGTACACACTATTAACTAAGAAAATAAAACCGCACATTCAAAACAAGCAAAACCTCCAAATATTGATAAGAATTAGTTTTGGATTTAGGGGCCAAAAATAATTCAATTGAAAAGTGAGGAAGACATTGAAACACCATTATTCAACAAGCTTTTAGAGTAAATATTTATGTATATGCATGTAAATATGATGAAAGGATGTACACATAAACACAACTTAAGAATTCTTAAGTGGAACTTAGTTAAGCAGGGTTTTTTTCCTTTCTGTTTTCTTGCCAGGAAATTTTTGAACATGTTCCTCCCCTCCCCTCCCCTTTCATTCCTTCCTTACTCAGTGTGAATTTACAAACATTTCTCTTGAATGGATGCAATTCTGTGAAAGCATTGCCCAAAGAACCCCTTTGGGCAACCATGTGGAAATCTGTGCTCCCACTGGAGACCAGAGGTGCCCCAGCTTGTAGTGCTGGGAGGATGGGGCAGGCAAAGTCACGTCTAGACCTTGAAACCCAAATGCATTCTAGCTAATTTTTTTTCTTGCACTGGTGATTAAGTAAAGGAACTCATTTTTTGGGGGGAAGGGGAGATACCCAGACATGTTTAATTCCTCATTTATTCCCCCCTTATGTACTTTAGTGCTTTGGGGAGCACATTGACAAAGGTTTCTCACCCATGCAAACCACAATCATACATGTGATTTCTAAGATTTTCTAACAAAATTCTTCTAGTTGCCAGTCTGGGACCTTGAAAAAATAATTGGCTTGATTCTCAGGTGACAGTCTCTTAAGTAACAATGCAGGGAAGAGCACCCCAGCTAATAAGGCATGTGACAAGGAGTGCAGGTGAGTATTCTTGGCACAGTGCCAGTACACTGGCACAGACCCAGGAACTCGGTGGAGCCAAGCCTTCTCCTTTTGAGTTCTGTCCACTTCCTAGTTGAAGTCACCTATGGCTCAAAAAGAAGTTTGAGGGATTAGAGATGTAGCACAGTTGATAAGTGGTGGAGCAGAAGGATCAGAAATTCAAGGTTATCTTATAGCTGTTTAGTTTCAGGCCATGCTGGGCTACAGGGGACCCTAACCAAATAAAAATAATAGTAATAGCCACAATACATTTTGGTTAAGAGCATATTTGATGATCATTGTTCCAAGCCAGAGCTAACCTCAGGTCACCTCAGAGAAGAAGCAAAGAGGCAATGAGGTCCAGCCCAACAGGATTTTCTGCACACAGACCCTTCTCCAACTTAGCTTTCCCAGCCATCCATGGGGAAATGTGTGCTCCCACTGGAGACTAGAAGTGCCCCAGCTTGTAGTGCTGGGAGGATGGGGCAGGCAAAGTCACCATGGAGCACAGCTGTTTGGTTACCAGCCCACTGAGACCAACACATGCAAACAAAACCACAAAAGAACAACACAAGAAAAAATGTACTGGATACAGTGCGTGCAAAGAAAATGAAGAAGAAGAAAATACCAAAACTCAAAACAGTGGCCTGTCTCTCTATGGGCCCTCTATCCTGTTCCATAACTGGTGACCTACCCCAAAATCAGGCTCCACCCAACTACACCAAGTTTGGAATGGTGTCCTGCATTCAGCCAGACCAGTGAATGAAGCAGTAAAATATCTGTTGATCTCTACCAGACCAGAGTCTAAACACCAGGCAAACTCTGCCAGACCAGAGACCACAGCAGCAGCAAATCTCGGCCAGATCAGAGTCCAGAGCAGTGGCCAAGCTCTGCCAGACCCCAGGCCAGAGTAATGGCTAAGCTCTGCCAAACCAGAAACCAGAGAACATTGGCAGAGGTGCCAAGCCTGGAGCTCCACATACTGTATCCATCCCTTGGCACCTCCTCACCACTCTCACTGGAACTTGTGGAGCATGGCTCAAGCTTCTCTGAAATAGGAAAGAATCAAGTCTAGAGGGATAGAAGGATTCTGTCCCATGTCCTCAGTTAGTCCCAAAGACAAAAAAAAAATTGGCAACAAGGGACAAAACAGTTAAACAAGACACAAACAGCTAGATCCAGTTGCTTGTGCAGCAGAAAAATACACAGAGCCAGAAAGCAGATTCCACCACTCCTGCAGTGGAGAAAATGAAAGTAGGATATCAGGGAATTTCTGCTGCAAGATATACCTGCATTGTCCTTGTCCAACAATCCAGAGATCACAGAAAATTGGGTACTCTACCACCCTTTACAGATAGGAGCACAATCATCCTCTCTGAGGTCCAGAGATCACAGAAAACTCGCTGCTCAATTACCTTTACAAATGTGCCCATTTGAGGGGGGTCTGGAAAGTCTTCCAGGACCCCTCTGGCCCACAGCTGTCCAAAGCATCAGCTCTAACCTTTCTGACCACACAGATTACACATTTTGCCTCAAGCCCTGAAAAAAGAAACTACAGAAACAAAGAGACAGAAACAGACAGATACTGACAGAGTGCTTACTTACTGGCTTTTCTTCAGCTTCATGTGCCCAGGGTGTTTGGGAGACTTGGGGATCCAATATGAGAACCCATATGTTATGGCCAGCACTTAGGGTCACCAAAGATCATCAGGAGCTGGACCATATATGCAAGAGCAAAGAATTTTATTTGGGCTTAAGCTGGGTCTCTCCATCATTACCAACACAGTGGATCAGAGAGGAGAGCCCTGAGCAGCTGCATGGCAGGGTTTTGATTGAGGTTTCAGGAAGGACCAGGAAGTTCCAGTTTAACAGTTACAAGATTGGGTGACCTTCAGCAAGGGCAAGCTTTTTACAAAGTGATTGGCTAGCTAACATAACTAACATTGAGCAAGATATCTCTAGGCCTCAGGAATGTTAGGTATTTTCTGTGTCATTGAATGTTCTACTACAAGGTTAGTGGGCTGCTCAGCACAAATGCCCTACTTTGAGATAAGATACCGTCCCATCCTTGTGGTTATCCTTAGGGTGTTCCTTGGGTAGGGAATCTTATGACCTTGTTTTTGGAATTGGTGACCCATGGCCTAGTTCCTGCTGATCTTATGGTAGAGTCACTATTCTTGTGACCTTTAGGGGGCCTTTTTTAGGCCCAGTTCCTGGTGACCTTTGGTGGTGTCAGGTAGGTTCTCTCAGTTCTAAAAGATCCATTTGAATTTTGTGGGGTTTGTAAATGGTGTGCCCTGTGTCAGAGAGCACTCCAATATTAAGCTGTGATATAGAATAGTAGAATTGATGATGTAAAGAATTTACTATTCTTGAGAAATGAATGGTACCAGTTAGAATTTAACTGAGGGAAGACTGTCTGTAAAACACTCCACAGATAAGTTATATGCTAACCAGGCCTGTTAGAGATTAGGATCCCGGGATACGCATGCTTGCTCACCAGGATTATCTAGAAGGCAGAGTGAGGCTTTTGTTTGTTTGTTTGTTTGTTTGTTTAATTTGTAACTTCCCAACGTGTATTTATTAATTTATGAATGTGAGTGAAAACAGACCAGATTGGTGGGTGTACAGTTTAGGTCAGATAACTTGATCCAGTGAATGTTGAATTTTGACTCTCCTATGCCCACATGTGCAATCCTCATTGACACAGTTCTGTCAGTTCAAATTTGAGACACAGGTTATGGGCTAAATCTGTGTCTGTAAGGTTACAGGTCTCGGCAGCTAATATTGTACACAGGGACAACATCAAACAGTATCATTTAATGGCTTTCCCTCTACAAGAGAATGGCCTGTGTTTTTTCAAAGTGTGTTTTTCAACTAAGAGGTTAAGAGCACTGGCTGCTCTTCCAGAGGTCACAAGTTCAGTTCCCAGCAACCACATGGTGGCTCACAACCATGTATAATGAGATCTTGTGCTCTCTTCTGGTGTGCAAGTGTACATGCATGCAGAACACTGTATACATACTAAATAAAGAAATCTTTTAAAAAGTCAGTTATTGGGGTTGGGGATTTAGCTCAGTGGTAGAGAGCTTGCCTAGCAAGCACAAGTCCCTGGGTTCTGTCCTCAGCTCTGGGAAAAAAAGCCAGTTATTGGTATTGTTAAATTTTATTTTGCTAATGCATCATTGCTCTAGTCTCTTGTTACTTAATATTCTCTGATAATCCCCAGTCATTAAGAATTTCATTCATTTTTTTCTCTACTGCTTTGCTATTTGTTTTTCTTTAAAGCAATGTCTCCTGTAGATCAGCCTTCCACATGTTATGTAGTTTAGACTTTATTTGAACACTGAATGCAACCTGTACTGCCAGTGCCTAGAACATAGTCCTGCAACTGTTTTCAGGTGGGCCCTGGCTGGTCAGTGTGAAGTAAAAGAGACCAGTGAATGAGTGTCCACTCATATTCCTGCTTTTGTTTGTTTGTTTTTGAGGTGGGCAATTACAAATAAAGAGGGACCTGTGTAAGAATTGAGTTCACTGACCTACTTTGCAGCTGGTGTATTTACAACACAAAAAGGGAGGAGAAGGAGGGAAGATGGCAATGAGTCAGGTAATCAATTTTAGACAGTCAGTAAAAGTGAAAACTGGACATTTCAGAGGATTCACAGACAACAATATCAACTATATGGATTAGGAGCTGAGCTTTTTTCTGGAAAGCAAATTTCTATAGTTGAACCAGTTAAAACAACACAGAAGTTCTGGAGAAACTGATGTGGTAGTGCCTAACAGGTATGTTTCCCCCGTGTTTGAAAATGCACAACCTAAGAGAAAAGGTGTGAGTAATAATTGATATTCCCTAACACATAACTGAAGTCCCAGAAGAATATTGGACCATAAGGCAATTTTAAACTTTTAAAAATTATTTTTGAGATTACAATGAAATAGTTTCAACCTCCTAATTTCTCTCTACTCTTATGTCTCAAAAGCTGGGATGAATGGTTGAGGTGCCTACTTAACAAATCAAAGCAGATGTGACTGTCAGGTCCTCCCAGCACCTCTCAGTCCTTACCTTTTACAAGGTATGAGTATCATACCCAGATCTCTAGCCCAGAATTTGAGCTGCCTTCCTCCCAGCTTTCCTTCCTTATGTATTCCAACTGTGTTGGTTACCTGGTCTTTTTCATTTACATCTACTCTCTTGTATTTTGGTTTGGTTCTCCACTCCCCTTTCTCCTCTCTTCTCACATCTCTCAGGGTAATGTCAACCCTAGACTGTCCCAGAAGTTCCTGTGTCTGACTATGTTCTCTCTTCTACCTATAATAAACTTTCTACTCCAACATACCTAGCAATAGCCACATTCTTTTTCTTTTATTTTTCATTTTCATTGAGCTCTCAATAACTACTCCTTGCTTTCAAGTTAATGGCTACTTATTTCTTTAATAGTTGTTACTGTTTGGCTTTGACTGAAGTTTGGCTGAAGGACTTCTCATCTATGAGGTAGAGATGACTGCACTGCACACTGAGTATGTAATGGAATGTGCAACATAAATGACCTGTATCTTGGAAGATAAACAGGTGCCCTGGGAGAGTGGAAGATTGTATTTTAAAAAATTTCCAAGATGAGGGTGTTGCAGGATATTTGATCCCAGTGTGATCCCTTAGATTGTTAACTGTAAAATGCTATGCTTTGTTTGGTCTGGTTGAGCCCTAACATAAACCTTAAGTCCAAGAACTTTCTGTTTATCGTAAACAGGTGATTATGGTGTAGTTCCGTCAGCCCTAGAATATACCTTTAATACAAAAGCTCTCTGTGCACAGGATTTAATAATGTTAACCCTAGGTCAAGAGGAAAAGCAAGAAACCAGCTGACAGGGATTAAAGAGTAAGTGGAAGTTTCAGCTGAAATGCATTTAAGACAGAGTGTAAAAGTAGAAGGAGTTTTAGATTGGTAGCTTTTAGGCTTTTTTGAGCTTTGAGCTAGAAAGCCTTTGGCCTTGGGTTCTTTTGGCCTATCCCCCCCCCCGAGCTGTCATCTAAACTGGTGAGCTTTTGGAGCTTTTTCCTCTTAGATGTGAGGTGAGTAGCAGGGTCAGATGTGTGCTTTATCTGACTTACTGAACTAGCAGGTTTTCTCCCCAGTACCTAGCTGCTGGGTCTGTATTGGTAAACTCAAACAATTGGGATTTTCATTTTTTTTATAACAACACTAGGGTTCTGTGAGACCCTAGGGGTTGGGACAAAGCTAGAATACCTCTGCTATCTGCATCATTTGATCTTTGATCAACTGGTAGAAGAGCTACTACTGTCCTGAGACTCAGCTGTATTGTACAAGCTAATGAGGGAGTCTGCATGGGACTAGGAGTCAGGAACAACAGTAGGAGGTAGCTTATGGGTTTGTTCTGGGATTGTCCTCTGATGTAGCTGCAGGGAACTGTGAATGAGAGCAGAGCCCATGCCATGGTGAGTGTGGGGCCATTGTTCCCAGGCCAGGCAGAGCAGGTCTGCTGAGCTATTACAGCCTGATATGCTTTGACCGAGATGGGCTGTGGTTCAGACTCTGGTTTTGTTGTTTTCCATGTGGTGACCTCAGCAGAGATCCTTGTCCTCTGACCCTTCTTGAGTGTTGACTGTCCAAGGAGGAGGGGACCCTGTGGCTTGGGCAATAGAAAGTTGTGGTGCTTATGGTATCACTATCTAGTGTGCACACCCAGGCATTGCTTTTGCTGTGCATTGGATAGATAGATTAGAAAACTGAAAGTCTCATTTCTAGAAATGCCTCATGCTATATTCCACACATGGTTTTGTGTAACAAATTTTATAAATAGTTTTGAAACTGGTAAAAAAAAAAAGTGGTGGTGGTCATCATTAAGCAACACTTGCTTATTTTTTTTTTTAATTTATTTTTCACCTTTCAACTACCACTGGGCACAATGATGTGATTCAGGGAAATTCAATTTCTGGGTTCAAAAGGATTTTCTGAGATGCAAAATTTTGTCAGTGTCAGGTGTGCCTGGTTTTAGGTAAGTGAATAGGGCAGATTACACATCTTGTGACATAATCCATGCTGCAAGAAACAGATACTAAATTATTCTTCAACTTTTTTTGTGTGTGAGTGTTGGCAAGGCTGGGCTGTGCCTAAACTCACAAGTGGACATGAGGGACTGCAAGACATAACCCAGGTTTATGATCACCTCCATTTTCCAAGAGACTTTCAGAGCAAAAGGACTCTCTGTAAAGGAGGTTAGTAGTAGGTGGGGGGTCAGAAATATAACAGTTTAGGTGTCATTTTATGTTTGTCTTGTAACAATTGTGGAATCTGTGTTCAATTAATTTGTATTAGTTAGAAATAAAAGGTATCTCTGGTCCAGTGCACATTTTTCATACTAGAGTTTCCTTATGTCTTTTCATGTAAACTTGACTATATTTTAGGCTTATGTTTTTGGCTTTTTCTCTTACCCCCTCATTCTTTCACAAACACTGTACACATTCTTGATTATTGAAGTTTGTGGTAAGTACAGAAGTCACATCATGCCAGATTATGAGATTTGTGACAATAGAATCATCCCTTATTTTTCTGTTTTCCTTTGTTTCTTACCAGGTGGCTTTTCTGATATGAGATAGAGTTTTGGATTGTTCTTTAGCAATCACATAAATACAATTTGCACTATGTCTATAGAATGCAGAAGAGATAACATGAAGGTGAGTTATATTATTTGGCCAGTTTACTCCTCTTTTGACATTTTCTTTTGGTGATCTGTCATTTTCTTCAGAAATTTCATGTTTCTAGTGGTCTCCATAT
Source organism: Meriones unguiculatus (assembly GCF_030254825.1). NCBI lineage: Eukaryota > Metazoa > Chordata > Mammalia > Rodentia > Muridae > Meriones > Meriones unguiculatus. Next base: position 763,814 of record NW_026843657.1, read on the forward strand.
TCTTTAGCTGTATGATTTTATTCTCCTGAAAAGATTAAATCAAAACCCTGCCCCATCCCTAATTCAGGGGTGAAGATTATACCTTTTTAGGCATGTGATATTTTTTATAGGGCAAAATGTTTTTTTGGAAATAGAAAAAGTATAATATCTCAATTAAAGTTAAAAAATCTGTGAACGTTTACAAATATACCTTAAAGTGTATTTATTTCTAGGTAATAAAGGGCATTCACTTTCATTTTCAGCCTGCCTTTTACAAGCAGCTTTTAAATAAAATCACTGTAAATCCTATGTGCCTGCCTCTGCCCCCCAGGTAGTATGTAAAAGGCATGTGGCTCCCAAATGCTGGGATTAGGGCTATGAACCACCAACACCCTGTCATTGTAACTCCTGAATTTAGAAAACAACTAATTAATAGAGAACTGCTTGTCTCTGCTGGGATTATAGGCACTGTCTATCACCACACTGCTCAAATATGTTATATTCACTCCAAATTATTCCAACTCAAACAAGTTTATACCTTTCATTTTACTTAAAACATTTTAAACCTCTTAACTCTTTTTAATATGAAACAACAAAAGTATCTTTTTTATTTAAGAAGAAAACACTAGTCTTGATAATTTTTTTTTTTTTGATTCAATGACCAAGCTGTCTGATGAACAGTTACCTCTGCTTATTCGGGAAATCTCTACTATTCAAATCTAATCATTATCAATTTTGATAGGATCCACCATTTTTTTCCTGTGGAAACATTCGGTTTTACTAGTGAAGACACAGTTCAGTAGTTTCTCACTGTCTACTCCTTTTAGTTATTTTTACTTCTTTTTGTTCTAGAGTATTTAGGTGTGCTGTTAAGTTGCTACTAAGAGATCTTTCTGACTATTTTTTTTCTGAATGTGCTCAGTGGTATGAACTGTCTTCCGATCAACACTTCCATTGTGTATTATGAGTTTTGATATGTTGTGTATTCATTTCATTGACTTCTAGAAAGCCTTTATTTTCTTTCTTTGTTTCAGTTTTGATGCATTTTTATTCAGTAGATAGTTGTTCAATTTCTATGAGTTTGTAAGCTTTCTATTGTTTTTGTTATTGGTGATGTGCTGCTTTAAACTTTAGTGGTCTGATAGGATGTAGAAGGTCATTGCAAGTTTCTTATATCTTTTGAGACTTCCACTGTTCAAGTATATCATCAATTTTGGAGAATAATATATGAGTTGCTGAGAAGAGGGAACAATCTTTTGTGCTTGGATGGATGTTCTGTAAACATCTTTTGGGTATATTTAGTTTTTTGATGTTAGTTAGGTGGAACATTTCTCTGTTCCGTATGGTCAGGAGGACCTGTCCATGATATATTGAAGTCTTCTATCAGTTTATAAGGGCCAGGATGTGATGCAAGCTGCAGAAGGGTTTCATTTATAACTTGGGTGCTCTTATGTTTGGGGCATAGATGTTAAGTATTGAAATGTTATACTGCTGGATACTTTTTTCAATATGTTATGTCCTTTGCCATCTTTTGATTAGTTGTTTTTGAAGTCTGTTTTGTTAGATATTAAAATTGCTTTACAAGCTTGATACTCTAATCCATTTATTTGGAATATCTTTTCCAACCCTTTACCCTGAGATAATGTCTATCTTGATGTGAAGCTGTGTTTGATGTATTTAGAAGAAGGGTGGATTTTGTTTTATCATCCATTTTTGTGAGCCTGTGTCTCTTTATTGGTGAATTTGGGTCAATGGTATTAAAAGATATCAACAGTGATTGTAAATCCTGGTATTTTGGTGGTGGTGGTTTTAGCACCCTGTGTTGGGCTATATTTTAGATACATATTGTTTAAATTTGACCTTATCATGAAACATCTTATTTTCTTCATTTGCTGATTGAAACTTTCTGGGCATGGTTAGTAATTTGTCTTGGCTTCTGTAGTTTTTTTAGAGTCAGAAGCACTCTGTCTAAGCCATTCAACTTCTAGCATTTTTTACTGAGAATACAGGATTAATTCCAATAGATCTGCCTTTTTTTTTTTTTTTTTTTTTTTGGTTTGTCTGATTAGTTGGTTAGTTTGGTTTGTTTTTGTTGTTGTTGTTTTGTTTTGTTTTCCATTGCAGCTTTTCATATTCTTGCTTTGTTATGCATGTTTTGTATTTTAATTATTCTGTGCCAAGTGGACTTTATTTTCTGGTCCAGTCTCTTTGGTGTTTTGTATGCTTCTTGGTTTCTTGTGCCTCCATAGACATCTTCTTCTTTAGGTTAAGAATTTTTTCTTGTATGATTTTGTTGAAAATATCTTCTGGACCTTTGATCTCATCCTTCTTCTTCTAATCTGATTATCAGCATGTTTTGTGTTGTCATAATGTCCCAGAGTTCCTGGATATTTCCTGAAAGTTTGTATGTAGACCAGGCTAGTTTTGAACTTACAACTCTAACTCCAGTCAAGTGTTGGGCTTAAATCTAGGCCAACATGCCTGGCATCAACATCACCATCATTGGCTGCTGAGCATGGAATATAGAGTTTTAGGTATTTATTTTCTTTTGTTTTGTATGTAAGCATAGGTTATTGTGTTGATCTTCATCAACATCTTGCATTTGAAATTTGACAGGGAGTATATTTAAATTCTTAGGATGCCATTTACTCATGACACTAACATGATCTGAGCTTTCCGAGTCATTGAATAGTAGGTGTGTGACACTCTTCTTACCTGTTGTATTTGCTTTTTTTTAATTTTATTTGTTTGTTTTATTCACATTTAATTTATTTTTAATTTAAATTTGTTTTTTTTTTTTTTAATTCTCTGACATGAACTCGAGTCTTTGATCACCTCCTCCTGGGTGGTGCAGCCTTGCAAGGCCACAGAGGAAGATGATGCAGCCATCCTTGATGAGACCTGATAAGCTAGAAGGGAAGGCATTCCTCCCCAATTGGGAGACTAGAGAAAGGGCATAGGGGCAGAAGAAGGAGGGTGGGTGGGACTGGGAGGAGATGATGGAGGGGGCTATGGCAAGGATACAAAGTGAACACATTGTAATAAATAAATTAATTAAACTAAAAAATAATTTCTCCACTTATTGCAATTGTAATCTTCTCCCTTGACTCTTCCTTGTCTCACCATCCATTCTTCTTTCCTCCTTATCCCACTTCCTATATCTCAGATACAGGGAACCCTCCTCTCCTACCATCTGATCCCAGCCTATCAAGTCTCACTAGGACTTCCTGCATCCTCTTCCTCTGTGGTGTAGCAATGCCCCCTCCACCAAGGAGAAATGATCAAATAGCAGACAAAAGAGTCCATGTCAAAGCCAGCACCTTCTCCCCTTACTATGGATTGAACATGGAGACTGAGCTGCCTATCAGCTATATCTGAGCAGAGGTCTGGTTCCTCTTCATGAATGGTCTTTGGTGGGTCCATCAGTCTCTGCAAGTCCCAATGGCCCCAGATTTGTTGTCCTTGTTGGTCTTCTTATGGAGGTCCTGTCAGATATGGGTCTTTCTATCCCCCAAGACTTTCCTATGACCCCCCTGTGCTCTGCTCAAAGTTTGGCTGTGAGTCTTAGCATCTGCTTTTATCCCCTGCTTGGTAGAGACTTTCAGAGGACATGTATGTTAAGCTCTCACTCTGTTCCCTCTCTTTAGTCACTTCTGGTGTCGATTCTATTTGCCCTTTTGAATGAGAATTGAGCATCCTTCATAGGGTCCTCCTTTTAATTTAGCTCCTTTAGGTCTGTGGATTGCAGTACATTTATCCTGTATTCTGGCTATTATCCACTTACAAAAGATTATATACCATGCATGTCTTTCTGCTTCAGGGTTACCTCACTTAGGATGATCATTTGTAGTTCTATCCACTTGTCTGAAAATTTCATGGTTTCCTATTTTAAATACATGAGTAGCATTGCATTATGTAAATATACCACAATTTCTGTCACCATTGTTCAGTTGAAAGACATGTAGGTTGTTTCACCATTCTGGCTATTATGAATATAGATGCTATGAACATAGTTGAACAAATGTCTTTGTTAAATGGTGGAGCATCTTTTTGTTATATGCCCAGGAATGGTATAGCTGGGTCTTGAAGTAATACTATTTCCAATTGTCTGAGAAAGTATCAGATTGATTCCTAAAGTGGTTGTATAAGTTGCACTCCCACCAGCAATGGAGGAGTGTTCCTCTTTCTTCACATTCTAACTAGCACATGCTGTCATTTCAGGTTTTTTTCTTAGCCATGATGGGTTTAAGATGGAATGTCAGTGTAGTTTTGATTTGCATTTCCATGATGACTATGGATATTGAGCATTTATTTAAGTGTTTTCCACCATTTGATATTCCTCTGTAGAGAATTCTCTGTTTAGTTCTGTACCCCAGTTTGAAAGTGCATTATTTGGTTTGTTGGAGTTTAATTTATAGCGCTATTTATATATTTTGTTTGTTATTTATAGAGCTCTTTAGAGAGCTCTCTGTTGTTTGTAGTGTTGGAGAATGTCTTTCTCAGGCTGTAGGTTGTCATTTTGTTCTATTGACAAAGTTCTTTGCTTCATAGAATCTTTTCATTTCATGAGATCCTATTTATTAATTGTTGATTTTAGAGCCAGTGCTCTTGGTATTCTGTATAGGAAGTTATCCTCTATGCCAATGACATCAAGGCTCTTTCCCACTTTTTCTTCTAACAGATTTTGCATATCTGGTTTTATGTTGAAAGTCTTTGATCAACTTGAACTTTAGTTTACTGCAGGGTGATAAATACGGATCTACTTTTATTTTTCCACATGTGGACTTCCAGTTAGACCTGCACCATTTGTTGAAGATGCTGTCCTTTTTCCATTGCATGGTTTTGGATTCTTTGATGAAAATCAAGTGTCCATAGGTGTGTGGGTTTATTTATGGATCTTCACTTCAATTCCATTCATCCACCATTCTGTCTTTATTCCAGTACTGTGCAGTTTTTATTACTATTGATTTATAGTAGAGCTTGAGATGAAGAATGGTGATACCTACTGAAGATCCCCTATTGTACAGGATTGTTTTAGCTATTCTGTCTTTTTTATTTTTCCATATAAAACTGAGAATTGTTTTTCTCGAGTTCCTTAAGGAATTGTTTTGATATTTTGATAGGAATATCATTGAATCTGTATATTGTTTTTGGTACCATGGCAATTTTTGTTATGTTGATCCTACTGATCCATGAGCATGAGAGATATTTCTATCTTCTGGTATCTTTTTCAATTTCTTTCTTCAGAGACTTGAAGTTTTTTTTTTTTCATATAGGTTTTTCACTGGCTTGTGAGGATAACATCAAGATATATTATGTTGTTTTTTTTTTCCTGGCTATTGTAAACTGTGTTATTTTCCTAATTCTTTCTCAGTCCATTTGTCTTTTGTATACAAGAGTGCTACTGATTTTTGTTTTTTAGTTAACTTTATATCCAGCTACTTTGCTGAAGTGTTTTTCAACTGTAGGCATTTCCTACAGTAGAATTTTTGGGGTCATTTTTGTATACTGTCATGTCATCTGTGAATAGTGATATTTGACTTCTTCCTTATCAATTTGTGTCCCCTTGATCTCTGTTAGTTGTCTTATTGCCCTAGATAGGACTTTGAGTACTATATTGAAGAGATTTGGAGAGAGTGTGTAGCCTTGTCTTGTCCTTGAGTCCAGTAGAATTGATTTAACCTTCTTTTCATTTAGTTTGATGTTAGCTATAGGATTTCTGTATACTGTCTTTACTATTTTTAGATATGTGCCTTTGTCCCTGGTCTCTCCAGGACTGTAAACAAGAATAACTGTTGTATGTTGTCAAATGCTTTTTCAGCATCTAAGAAACTGGTCCTGTGTTGTTGTGTTTTTTTTTCAATTTGTTTATATGGTGGATTACATTGATGGATTCCATATACTTTACCACCCCTGCATGCCTGGGATGAAGATTACTTGGTTATGGTGGATGATATCTTTGATATGTTCTTGGATTTGATTTGCGAGTATTTTATTGAGTATTTTTACATCATTGTTCATAAAAGAGATTGGTCTGAAATTCTCTTTCTTTTTGGGGAGCTTTGAGGATTCATCAAGGTGACTGTGGTCTTACAAAAGGAATTTGTTCATGTTGCATACATTTCTATTTTGTGGAATAATTTGGAGAATATCAGTATTCGCTCTTCTTTGAAGGTCTTGTAGAATTCTGCTCTGAAATGATCTGGCCCTTGGAATTTTTTGGTTGGGAGTATTTTGGTGGCTGCCTCTATTGTCTTAAGCACTATAAGACTATTTAATATCTTTACCTGAATTGATCCAACTTTGGTAAGTGGAATCTAAAGAGAATTGTAGATTTTCAAATTTTGTGTCATATAGGCTTTTGACATAAGAGTTAATGGTTCTTTGGATTTTCTCAGTGTCTGTTAGATCTTTCTTTCAGACTTTGTGGATTTGGATAGTATCTTTCTGCCATTTACTTAGTTTGGCTACGAGTTTGTCTGTGTTTTTGATTTTCTCAAAGAACTACCTCTTGGTTTCTTCGATTCTTTGAATTATTATCTTTGTTTCTAATTTATTGATTTCAGTCCTGAGTTTGGTTTTTCCTAGTGGTCTACTCCTGCTGGGTTTGCCTGCTTCTTTTTTCCTAGGGCTTTTAGGTGTGCCATTAAGTTGATTGTATGGGATGTCTCCAATAGCTTACGAAGGCCTTTAGTGCTGTTAACACTCCTCTAAGGACTGCTTTCATTTCATCCCATATGAAGTTGAGAAATCTTCTATCAAGGTCTGCAAAGTATTCTGTTGGTATTTTGATGGAAATTGCATTGAATCTGTTGATTGCTTTTGGTAAGATGTCCAATTTTACTATGTTAATCCTGCCAAACTATGAACATGGAAGATAGTTCCATCTTCTGAAATCTTCTAATTCTTTCTTCAGAGACTTGAAATTTTTTTTCATACAAGTCTTTCACTTGCTTGGTTATGGTCACACCAAGATACTTTATGTCCTTTGGGGCTATTGTGAAGGGTGTTGGTTCCCTAAATTCTTTCTCAGCTCTTTTGTCTTTTGTATACAGGAGGGCTACTGATTTTTTTGAGTTAATTTTGTATCCAGCCCCTTTACCAAAGGTGTTTATCACCTGTAGGAGTTCTCTGGTAGAATTTTTGGAGTTACTCGAGTATACTATCATATCATCTGCAAATAGTGATAATTTGACTTCTTCCTTTCCAATTTGTATCCCCTTGATCTCCTTCAAGTGTCTTATTGCTCTAGCAAGGACTTCCAGAACTATATTGAAGAGATATGGAGAGAGTGGGAAGCCTTGTCTTGTCCCTGATTTCAGTGGGATTGATTTAAGTTTCTCTCCATTTAGCTGGATATTGGCTATAGGCTTGCTGTATATTGCCTTTACTATGTTTAGGTATGTGCCTTGTATCCCTGATCTCTTCAAGACTTTAAACATGAATGGATGCTGGAGTTTTTCAGATGCTTTTTCAGCATCTAAGGAGATTATCATGTGTTTTTTTCTTTCAATTTTTTAATATGGTAGATTACATTGATGGATTTTTGTATATTGAACCACCCCGGCATACCTGGCATGAAGCCTATATGGTCATAGTGGATGATATATTTGATGTGTTCTTGTATTGGGTTTTCAAAGTATTTTGTTGAGTATTTTTGCATCAATGTTTATAAGGGAGATTGGCCTGAAATTATCTTTCATGGTTGTGTATTTGTGAGGTTTAGGTTACAAGGTGACTGTGGCTTCAGTGAATGAGTTTGGTAGTGTTCCTTTTGTTTCTATTTTGTGGAATAGATTGAAGAGAGCTGGAGTTACCTCTTATTTGAAGGTCTGGTAGAATTCTTCACTGAAACCATCTGGCCCTGAGCTTTTTGTGGATTGGAAACTTTTGATGAATGTTTCTATTTCCTTAGTGGATACAGAAATATTTTATTGATTTACCTGGTCTTGATTCAGCCTTGGTAAGTTGAATCAACCAAGAAAATTGTCCATTTCATTTAGATTTTCAAATTGTGTGGCATAAAGACTTTTGAAATAAATCCTAACGATTGTTTGGATTTCCTCAGTGTCTTTTGTTTTGTCCCTGTTTTCATTTCTGATTTTGTTAATTTGGATAGTGTCTCTCTGCCTTTTCATTAGTTTGGCTAAGGGTTTGTCTATCTTCTTGATTTTCTCAAAGAACCAGCTCTTGGTTATATTGATTCTTTGAAATGTTTTATTTGTTTCTAATTTACTGATTTCACTCCTGAGTTTGATTATTTCCAGGTTTCTATTCCTTTTTGCTGTGTCTGCTTCTTTTTTTCTAGGGCTTTTAGGTTGATTATTAAGTAAATTAATAATTATTAATCATTAAGTTGATTATATGAGATGTTACAAATTTCTTATTGAAGACACTTCGTGCTATGAACTTTCCTCTTAGTACTGTTTTCATCATGTCCCATATGTTTGGGTATGTTGTGTCTTCATTTTAATTGAATTCTAGAAAGACTTTAATTTCTTTCTTTATTTCTTCCCTTACCCAGCTGTCGTTTAGTAGTGAGTTGTCCAGTTTCCATGTGTGTGTAGGCTTTTTACTATTTCTGTTGTTGTTGAGGTCCAGCTTTAGTCCATGGTAATTAGATAGTATACAAGGGATTATTTCAATCTTTTTGTATCTGTTGAGGCTCACTTTGTGACCAACGATATGGTCTATTTTGGAGAAGGTTCCATGAGGTGCTGAGAAGTAAATTCTTTTGTGTTTGGGTGTAAGGTTCTGTAGATGTCTGTTAGGTCCATTTGATTCATGACCTCTGTTAGAGATATATATATATTTTTTTTAATTTCTGTTTTGTTGACCTGTACTTTGTTAAGAGTAGGGTGTTGAAGCCTCCACTAGTAATGTATGGGGATCTGTGTGTGGTTTAGGTTTTATTAATGTTTCTTTTACAATCGTGGGTACCTTTGTATTTGAGGCATAGATGTTCAGAACTGTGATTACTTCTTGGCAGAATTTTCCTTTGATGAGTATGAAATGACCTTCCTCATGTCTTTTGATTAATTTTGGTTGAAAATATATTTTATTTGATATTAGAATGGCTACTCCTGCTTGTTTCTTAGGTCCATTTTCTTGGACCCTTCCAGCTCTTTACTCTTATGTAATGTCTACCTTTGTGACTTAGATGTGTTTCTTGTATCCAACAGATTGTTGGGTCCTGTTTACGTATCCATTCTGTTAGTCTGTGTCTTTATTGGAGAGTTAAGTGATTTGATGTTGAGGGAAATTAACCTGCAGTGGCTGTTAGTTCCTTTTATTTTGATATTGGTTGTGATACTGTGCTTGTGTGCTTGGTTACTTTTAGTTTTCCTATAATGACATTATTTATTCCCTGTCTTTTCCTGAATGTAGTTAGCTTTCCTGGGTTATAGTTTTCTTTCTAGGAGCTTCTGTACCTCTGGATTTGTGGGTAGGTATTGTTTAAATTTGTTTTTGTTATTAAATATCTTGTTTGCTCCATTATAATGACTGAGACTTTTGCTGGGTATAGTAGCCTGGGCGGACATCTGTGTTCTCTTAGGGTCTGCATGATAACTGGTCAGACACTTCTGGCGTTCATAGTCTCTGTTGAGAAGTCAGGTGTGATTCTGATAGGTTTGCCATTATATGTTACTAGGCCTTTTTCCCTTGAAGCTTTTAGTAGTTTTTCTTTGTTCTGTATACTTACTGTTTATTATGTGGTGTGAGGATTTTCTTTTATGGTCTAATTTATTGGGTATTCTGTAGGTCTCTTGTATTCTTACAGGCCTCTATTTTAAGTTGGGGAAATTTTCTTCTATGATTTTGCTGAAAATATTTTCTGGGTCTTGGAGGAGGGAATCTTCTTTTTCCTCTATTCTTATTTTTCTTAGGTTTTGTCTTTTCATGTTGTCTTGGATTTCTTGGATGGTCTCTGTCAAAATTTTTTTAGATTTAACATTTTCTTTGATGGATAGATTGATTTCTTCCATTGTGTCTTTCACACCTGAGATTCTTTCTTCCATCTCTCAGAGTATATTGGATATGTTTACCTCTGTAGTTCCTGTTTTCTTTCCTAACTCCTTTCTCTCCACAATTTCCTCCATTTGTGTTTTCTTTAATTTTTCCAATTCTATCATCATATCTTGAGCCTTTTTTATTGATTTCCTTCACCTTGCTGACTGTATTCTCCTTCAATTCCTTCAGCTGTTTGTTTGAACAATCATCTGTTTCTTTAACTTCTTTCAGTGATTTAAATATTTCCTCTCTAAAGGACACAATTGTTTGGCTGCAACTTCCTGTATTTCTTTTTGGATGTCCATAATCTGTTTGACTTTATCTTCTTCCATTTCTTTGCAGATGGAAATAATATGTTTGACTTTATCTTCCTCTAGATCTTTACGCAGTGTATTTGTTTCCTCTATTTTCCTGTTCATAAGCACAGATGTAAGGTCATCTTCTTGAATTTCATTTACACTGGGGTATCCAGGGCTGCTTGCTCCTGGATAACTGGGTTCTGGAGATGCCACATTGCTCTGTCTTTTGTTGGTTGAGCCTTTACACAGGCCTCTACCCATTTGGCTATCTTAGGTATTGGGTGTTTGTTTCTGTTACTTCCTGGAATCCTGTTGTGGGTCAAATCCCCTTGGCAGGAAGATGATTTTTCCCAAAGGAGACCTCCTCAGCTTTTTGGGTATGGTCACTGAATGGCAGGTGATTTTCAGGAATTGCCACAGCTCACCACAGGCATGCAGACCTGAATAGTAATTGTGGCCTTTGTTAGTAAAGGGGACTATCCTCTCATCCAGAGAAGTCCTGGAGACAGCTGCCCTGCTGCTGGGTTTCTTGCTGTAAATTTAGTAAGCTGCTGCTGTAACCTGGTTGCCTTGTGGTTTAATCAGTTTAGTTAGGGAAAACTGGTTGTCCTTTGGAGCTGTATCTGGGGGTTGATCTTGGGGAACCCAGGCTTCTGTAGGTCTGAGTTTGGAGCTCTGTGCCCCAGTACCCAAGTGGTAATCAGTGGCAGGCGAGCACCACTCTCATGTGTACAGCAGGAAGCTAGAGTCTGGAGCCTGTGGATAACCAGAAATTCTGGGCTAGAAAAGTTTCTGGCCCTGAGGTAGGGCCAGATATTTTCCCCCAACTTTGGGTTTTCTCCCTACAGGAAGACCCAGTCTATACTGTTCGGGGGTGTGTAGAGTGCGTAGGCACTCGCTTGTGAGTTGTTGCTCCAAGCTGGTGACTGGCAGGAACCTGAGAACTTTTCCTGAGAACATTCCTGTGTGTGGTGGTGGTAGTGGTGGTGGGGGTCATCTGAGTGCTCTAAGCTGGGACCTGCTGTTTCCCTCTTTGTGGAATTTTCTTCCAACAGAGAAACCCAGACTCTAGTGCCCTGGGGCACACAGTTCTGTCTGTGACAGAGAGTCAGGTGCGCAGAGCTGGCAGCTGGAGCCCCACTCAGGGCTGGCTGCTGTACACCCACAAGTCTACAGGACCTTTTCCAGCGATAGACTGGGTGACCTGAGGTCAGATCCACTTGCTTCCTTCCCTGTGGGGTTTTCTCAAGACTGGGGATCCCAGTCTCTGGTGCCCTGGAGTGCACAGTTCAGCCGGGAAGGTGATCAGGACATGCCTCTTGGGTCTATTTGCTTGAAAACCTTACTCCTGCCTAAACAGCCCAGGAAATTTTCCAGGGATTAGCTGGGTGCTCTGAGGTTGAACCCAATTTTTTTTTCTCATCATTGGGTTTCTTATCACCTGGTAAACACAGTCAATGGTGTTTGGGGGCCAACAGTTCCAACTATTTGTCACTGTGCAGTCTCTGCTACCCTGCTGATTAGTCACAGTATGCAATCAGCTCTGCAATCTGGGATCTGTTTTTAATTTTTACTGAATATGAGTATTTTGATTGCATGCATGAATATGAACCTCTTGTGTGCCTGATTATCACAGTAGTCCAAAGATGCGTTCAGAACTCATGAACTTATAGCAATTGATAGTAGTGGGTCCCAGTTAAACACTGACAATTGAGACCAATTACTTGCAAGAGCAGCAAGAGCTCCTCACTGCTGAGCCATCCCTCCTGCCTTATGTTGCTTACTTATGATCATTATTTACATTACTAATATTTTCATCTTTCTATTTTTAGCTGTTTAAGCATGCATTCCCTTATAGTAAGATCTTATTAAAGTTTCAGTTTGAGCTAGGGCAGTGCAGATTTCTGGAAAATGAATACAACTGGAGTGAATGTATAATTCCTTGTAGAAGCTTCAGTAAAGACCTCTCAGTTCTTTCAATCTTTTGTGTTCGTTTGATTGACTTTTAGGGGAAGCTCTGTCTTACTATATAGGTCTGGCTGTCCTGGAACTCTTTGCATAGATCATGCTGGCATCTAATTCAATAAGATACACCTGCCTCTACCTCCTGAGTGATGGAATTTAAGGCATGACAGAATACAGCCAGCTTGTCCATCATTTTTTGTCATTAGTAACTGTTCATAAATTTCTCTGCTGTGTACTTAGTACTGTCCATCTCTTAATTTCTCTCTGTATGTCTCTGTCTCTCTATTTCTATTTCACTCTCTTCTCTGATTGTCTTTGTCCACATTAATTGGCATGTCTACTCCAAAGCTATATCCTATTCAAAAAGTTCAGATATGACACAGTTAAACCTCATTATTGAGTTTTCTTCTAAAGTGACTTAGTGATAATATTAACACTTATTTTTTAATAGAAAAGTTTTAATCTTTATTTTAAACTATAGACTATACATAATTTAGAAAGGAAAGTGTACAAAACAATGATCAAAGAATAATTGTGTGTTGTATGCCTTTTCTTTTGTTTGGTTAATCAGAAATATGATGTTATCAGCTATGATTATTGTTGCTTGCCACTCACATTATAGTTATCCATCTATTCACTGTAGTCCACTTTCCCTTCCACAAATATATGAGCCCCCCTTTTCATATACTGATATGCCACATCTCTAAGCCCTGGTGAAAACATGATATTCAGTACCATGTAGTCTTTTGACTGATGTCACCCATCTTTTCACTGTTCCCTGATATCCACATCTCATTTGTTGCTAGATAAAATATGATGACTGTGTTTTTTCCTTCCACCTGTCTCATGACAGGGTTCTGACCTACTTGCTCAAGTAACTGAAGATGATTCATACATTACTCAAGAACCCAACTAATGTCTAATTCATATTCATGCCTTACAAACTAATGAAACTCCTTTAACACAGGTTTCCAAAGCATGCCTTTGGTTTTCCTTATGATCTAACCTTTAGGCTTTTTCTTCTCCCCTCCTTCACCTGATGCACAGAACCCAACTATCTAACACTGGCACTTCTGTGTCAGAAAATAAATGGAAGCAGCACTAGAATTATATGATTCTATTGCCAATGAAGTATAAATTTATATTGTTGCCACTCTTTCTGTTGTACAAATGCATGGCATATTTTAGAATTCAGTGACCTTCAATGATGTGCATGTGAAATTCAGCCAAGAAGAGTGGGCTTTGCTGGAACCATCACAGAAACAACTCTACAAAGATGTGATGCTAGAGACCTGTAAAAACCTCACTGCTATAGGTAAGACAGCAAATTTTCTTTCACTTTTAAAATAAGGAGACAAGTCTTACTTTGTTATTGATCCTTTTCTATAATTCCAATTGAGAATGAGGAAGAATGAGGTGAATAAGTCAGGCATAGTTCTAAGGGTCATAGAAGATAGTGATTTAAGTTTTGCTTTAATAATAACATGATATTTCCAGTAATATATATTTTCTTGTACTCTATTTTAGGCTACAATTGGGAAGACCATACCATTGAAGAACATTTTCAAAGTTCTACAAGTAATAAAAGGTAACTTTATGTGCACACTCATACAGATATAAATCTTAAGAAATTTTAATGTGTCCTGAAAGTTTGTTTTTTGTTTCTTTGTTGGCTGCTTTTTATTTTCTGTTTTTGAAATAGTTTTTTTTCTGTGTAGCTGTGGCTTAACTTAGACTTGCTTGTTAGTCCAGTGTGCTCTCAAAATCACACAGATCTGCCTGCTTCTGTCTCCACAAATGCTGGGATTAAAGGAATGTACCAGCATAGCTGTGTCCTGGAGGTTTTAAAGAAAAGCAACAGTGCAAAAAGAGCACTGCTTCTAAGTGTACTGATGTTCATTAAAATCTCACAATTCCATGTACCTCAATGTGAGGTATCTGATTTGTGTTTGCAAGGCACTCCCCTAAGATAGAAGAAAATAATATAATGTTGTAACAGAAAATGCCCTTTACATCATATAGACATTACAGCTACTGAGTTGAATTGCCAATCTGTTTAGTCTCATTCTATCTAGTCAGATATTGTAAGAGGTATACCCATTGAATAGGTGATCAGTATGTGTCCAAAACCTTCTGGTAAGCAAACATTTCATAGTACAACTAGTGTTACTCATATTCATGCAGTAACATTGTAAAGTTTAGTGAGAGGAGCAGCTTATGAGAGTCAAGAATATTGTTGTGGAGAAACCTTAATCCATATATGACATGTCTATGACGAACAAAAACAAACTGTGTTAATTCAATGTGGGAATCTTTTATTATTCTTGTAATTTAAATAGGTATATCATATGTCACAATGTTTCTAAGACACATGAGTATAGAGATATTGAAAGAAGCAGTGTACCTGTCTTTCTACAAGAACAGTTGATTTTGTAGAAATCCCCAATTTGAGCAGATTTGCTGAATGTGATAAATGGTTACTGTTAATTGGTTTTGCATGTAGTAACACTGTAAAGTTTAGTGAAAGGAGCAGCTTATGAGAGTCAAGAATATAATTGTGGAGAAACCTTAATCCCTATATGACATGTCTATGATGAACAACAACAGAAAAAAAAAGTGTTAATTCAATGTGGGAATCTTTTATTATTCTTGTAATTTAAATTGGTATATCATATGTCACAATGTTTATAAGACACATGAGCATAGAAATATTGAAAGAAGCAGTGTACCTGTGCTTCTCCAAGAATAATTAATTTTGTAAGAGTCCCCACTTTGAGTAGATTTTCTGAATGTGATAAAAGGTAACAGTTAATTGGTTTTGCAACTTCACTGAGAATTCATCAGCAAAGTCATACTGCTGAAAATACCTATGAATACTAGGAATTTGGAACTTCTTCTGCTTGTCCTGGCTCACTTTGTAAATGAAGTGTCATTCATACAGTACAAAAATTTGTGAAAAGGACTGCTGTGGTAAAACTCTGAATTCTTACAATACTCTTCATATATATGAGAAAACCTGTTATAAAAAAAATGATGCCATAATAGTGAATCACATAACAAATGATCTTACCATCACAGGGATCTTCAAAAATACCCATAATGAAGGGAAAAAACATGAAAGTAAATAAAGTGATAAAACTTTAAAATTTTATTCTTCTTTGCCATTAGACTGAATTACAAAATTCATATAGATAAATATATTTATTAGTGTAATGCAATGACTGTGGTAAATCTTTCACATGTTCCAATTATCTTTGCAGGCATGAAAGCAGTCATATTGGAGAGAAACCTTCTAAATGCACTCTCTGTGGTAAAGCCTTCCCCTATACCACTGATCTCATATAGCATAAAAGAACACACACAGGAGAGAAGCCTTACAAATGTAATCAATGTCGTAAAGCCTTTGCAAAAAACAGGCATCTCATAAACAATAGAAGAACACATACTGGAGAGAAACCTTATGAATGTAACCAGTGTGGTAAAGCCTTTGCAAAGAAGAATAATCTCCTAAGGCATAAAAGAACACACACTGGAGAGAAACCTTATGAATGTAACCAGTGTGGTAAAGCCTTTGCACAAAACAGTCATCTCATACGGCATAAAAGAACACACACTGGAGAGAAACCTTCTGAATGTAACCAGTGTGGTAAAGCCTTTGCAGAAAACAGTACTTAAGCCATAAAAGAACACACACTGGAGAGAAACCTTATGAATGCAACCAGTGTGGTAAAGCCTTTGCACAAAACAGTAATCTCATACGGCATAAAAGAACACATACTGGAAAGAAACCTTATAAATATACTCAACATGATAAAGCCCTTGCACAACAGAGTAGTCTCTGAAAACATGAAAAAAACACACACTGGAGAGAAGCCTTCTGAGGTTAATTAGTGTGATAAAGCCTTTGCATGTAACAGTAATCTCCTAAGACAACAACACATTCTGCAGGGAAACCATATGAATATAAGTATGTGGCAAAGCCTTTGTACATAACATCTCCTAATACATAAAAGAACACATACTGGAAAGAAGCTGTCTGACTGTTACCAATGTAAAAAAAAAACTTTTGGACTTCAGAATCATCTTCACACTCATGAAAGAAATCCTAATGGATAGAAAGCCTGTGAGTGCTTTTAAACATGGTGAAACCATTCCACATTATAATCTTCATCATCTTGAAAGGATTCATACTGACAAGAAAACTTATGAATGTGTTAAAATGGTGAGGCCTTGCACAAATCTAGAGTCATCGTCATCATAAAAGTATCCTTACTGGAGAGGGATTCTGTGAGTATAAGCAATGTGGAAAGGTCTTTGTGTTCTTTGGTCCACTGAGATCCAACAGAACTGAAAAACTAGCTCAATTTGAAATGACCTCACTTTTCTGAAGGGGAAAGGGAATAGGGGCAATAGGAATGGAGGGTAGTACAGGGGGGAGAGAAGGGAGGGGGACTACAGTTGGAATTTAAAGTAAATAAACTTATTTTTAAAAAGAATACAATGAATGATGAATATCAAGTACATGCAGCAGTATTATATAATAAGTTGTTTACGGAAGACTTCTTGATAATCCTGATTCTCAATATTTACTATTTTCAGTTGCCTCACTTTACACAAGAAACTTTTAGTCCAGTGGATGAATGTGTAGGGAATGGTGAACTAACACCAGCCAGGAAGTTCTCTGAGAGTATCACAACAGTGGTAGCCTGTAGAAGTTTCTTTGTGTACACATAACTATTGTTCCAGGGGTTCTATTGAAAAACATCACAACCCACACTGAATTTTGAGATATGAGGGAGGAGGCTTTCTTTTCCATGTATGACTCTGTTTCTGGATTAGATTTAGACATTGACACCACCAATCAAATTTGATAGATGGCCTTTGACACAGATCCCTGATAACTCTCCCCTCCCTTCAAATATAGGATAATTTGGTTCTGTGTCCTTGTTCTTATTCATATAATAGGAATGTGCTGTTTAATGCAAATTGGGCATCCTTGAATTGCCTAGCGTTAAACAATTATCTACACCTATGCTTGGAGCATCCCAGGCACTCCCCAAGGGATATAAGCCTCTGTTATCTGTTTTCTGGAATTAAAGTTGAACTTACTTTCTGAGGTGGTTCCCAGAGTGGCTGACCACTGTTATGCTTGCGGGCTTTCCAAGCTTTATACTACTCATCTTCTTCCCCTCATGCCTTCCTGGGCTGGTGGGAAACAGCCCTACAGGCAGCAAGAGAACCACATTGTTTGAAATGCCTGTGATAAAATGTCTCAGACTTCATAGCATTTCAAATTTCACATGTTTCTGGATGTGAGATGGTCAATCAAACAGTGTCTTGGAGTGGGACTCTTTAAAATGAGTTATACTTAGTGTTTAGTTCACTGTAAGGTTGTAGGCAAGCTTCATAGTATGAAATCTTCTAAAGTGAGTACAGTGGCCTATGGAAAATAAATAAGTGCAGGAATTTTATCTTTGTCTTTAATAGCTTAGTAGTGTTCTGATAACGTATTGTTGGATGGCAGAGGAAAGAAACTCCTTTTTGGGTGGACTAGGGAAAGGGGATGGGGGAAGATGGAGGGAGGGTCGGACAAGTAGGAGTTGACAGAGTGACCTTCAATCAGCATATATAATGAATAAATTGTGAAAAATAAAAACAATTAATAAAATAAAAAATAGTAAGAAAAACAAAACAAAAGAGCAAAAATTTGAGTCCAGTTTGGGTAACCACCCTCCTTCAAAGAAAAGAAAGAAGATATATACAAAGAAAAGAAAAACAGAATCTTTGTCTTTGCCACCTTTCTTCCCTGTGGGCTCACTTGGTAATCATTATCCAATGGAGAACATGCTTCTCTCTCTGAAGATTATGTTACCATAGAAGTAGGATTTGAACCTGGAACTAATGCCAGAGTTTCATAGTTAACATCTCAAGTCAAAACTACCTGCCATTTTCTCCCAGCAATCCTTCAGTCTATCCATGTTATCTGGTCCTCCAGACTAGCACAGCCCATGAAATACCCTGAATTCTCCTTCCCAGGGCCTGAGCTAACCTCACTCCCCTCTCACTCATCCATAGGCAAACTATTTTGGCTACCTGTTCCTGTCAAGAGCCATGCAGGAGCAACAGTAAAACAGCTGTAGAACTCATAGAATGTGGCTCCCTGTGAGCATAGGCATGATGAGTTTGTCTTGGAGAAGCATAATCCCAAGAACTGATTTTCCTGAGGACTTTGTGCTCTCATGTAGCATATCTCTGCTTGTTGCCCTTATGATGCCCATATACCTCATAACATGAGTTGTATGAAAACTCTAAGGAGGCTTCTAGCCCATCACTGGGCAATATCACTGGCATTTAAAATTAACAATGCTTGATCTCCTTTCACATGTTTACTGGAGCATATTAATGAATTAACCAGTGCCCTTGAAAGGAACCATAGATGTAGATTGTTAGCAATGACCATTATACTTAGAAAGAATTTGGAAAAATAGATTGTTTAACAAGGTCAGGGAAGATGTTTTTGCTAATGGCTCTGATGTAAAAAATCTTAGAGAACAATTTAAAGTTAAGAAAAGTACACTATTAATAGTAAAGCCATGGATGTTTTAAGGTTGATGAGCTGAAACAATAGCCCAAGGAAGCATTAGACCTTCAAACTGGGTCTAAAACTGAGACAGCATTTGATTCCCCTATATTTGTTTTTCCCCTTAGCTTCTTGATATGATTTAATAAAAATGATTAATGAGTAGATGCACACCCCTTTAAGATTTAAAGTACAGGTGCCATGGCAGTACCATGCCATTTTTTATTACTGTTGCGCTATAGTACTACTTGAGATCTCGGATGAAGATACCTCTAGAAAATCTTTTACTTTACAGGCATTCTTTTAAAATCAATTCTGTTTTTTTTGTTTTTTGTTTTGTTTTGTTTTGTTTTGTTTTTCTATATGAAATTGAGAATTGTTCTTTCAAGGTCTGTAATGAGTTGTGCTGGTATTTTGATTGGAATTGCATTGAGTCTTTAGATTTCTTTTGGTAGAGTGGCCATTTTTACTATGTTAATCCTCCAATTCTGTAGTATGGACAATCTTCTGATATCTTCTTTGAAGTTCTTTTTTTTTCATACAAGTTGTTCACTTGCTTGATTAGAGTCACACCAAGGTACTTTATGTTATTTGTGGCTTTTGTGAAAGGGTTTTGTTTCCCTAATTTCTTTCTGAGCCCATTTGTCTTTTGTATACAGGAGGACTTCAGTTTTTTTTTTAATTTAATTTTGTATCAAGCCATTTTGCTGAAGATGTTTATCAGCTGTAGAAGTTCCCTTGAAGTTTTAGGGATATTCATATATATACTATCACATCATCTGCAACACAAGCTGGACTTCTATGGAGAAAAGTGAACCCTCCTCTATTGCTGGTGGGAATATAAACTTGTACAACCACTTTGGAAATCAATCTGGTGCTTTCTCAGAAAATTATGAATAGTGGTACAGAATATTCAGTTATACCAACTGTGGGCATATATTCAGAAGATTATCAACCATACAACAAGGACATTTTCTCAACTCTACTCATAACAGCTTTATTGAAAATATCCAGAATCTGGAAACAACTTAGAGGCCCCCAAACCGTGGAATGGAAACAGAAATAGTGGCACATTTATACAATGCAATACTATTCAGCAATTAAAAACAAGGAAATCAGCAGGTAAATGGATGCAACTAGAAAAGATCACTCTGAGTGAGGTATCCAGAAGCAGAAAGATGCTCATGGTATATACTCACTTATATGTGGATATTAGTCATACACTATAGGATTAAAATACTAAAATCTATAGTCCTAAAGGATCTAAACAACAGGAAGTACCCTAAGGAAGATGCTTAATCCTCATTCAGAAGGGCAAATGGGATAGACATCGGTAATGGGGGAAAATAGGGAACAGGGAAGGAAACTAACACAGAGGGCCTCTGAAAGAATCTACATAGCAGGGTATTGAAGCAGATGGTTAGACTCATAGCCAAATTTTGTGCAGAAAGCATGGATTAATATGGAAGATTCAGGAGCTAAAAAGGCCTGGATGGGAGAGGTCCTCCACAAGGAGGCCAATTGAGCCAAAAAATTATGGGCCCAGGGGGTCTTGTTCCAACCAAGGACCATGCATGAAGAACACCTAGAACCCCTGCTCAGATGTAGCTCATAAGTATCTCAGTTTCCATGTGAGTTTCCTATTAATGGAAACAGAGGCTGTCTCTGACATGAATTCAGTGGAAGGCTCCTTGATCACCTACTACTGGAAGGTGCAGCCTTGCCAGGACTGCAAGGAGGAAGAAGGTGCAGTCATTCTTTGTAAGACTTGATAAGATAGGCTAGCATAATATAGTAGGGAAGTAGGACTTCCCTTATTAGTGGACTAGGAAAGACGGCATAGGTGTAGAAGAGGGAGGTAGGTTGTAACTGGTTGAAGATGAGGGAGGGGCTTACAGCCAGAAAACAGAGTAAATTGTAATAATCATTAAAAAAGAAAAAAATATTTTTTTTCCTGAGATGGCTGGACTCAGGCAACTGTCTCTTAAAAATAACTAGAAAGAATTATATTTTATCTCTACACATTTTCCTTTTTCCTATAATACTATATGTAATAAATATCCTTGATAAAATTCAGTGGTTTGTTATATATTCCTAGTATTATAATATTATAAAATATTTTAAAAATCAAATTTTGATATTTTAAGTCTGTAAAAATAATTTATGAAAAAGTGGCTTGAATTTTCAAAAGAGCAAAGGATGATTACTCAAAACTCAGGAGGGTGAAAATGGAAGGAAAATTGATGGAAGAATAAATAATATATAAATAGATTAATATCTCTTACACAGTAATTATAACATTTGGTCATTGAGATTTAAAAAATATACACAGAATATTTCTCAAGTAAACAATGTAAGCTATTATTAGCTCTTATGCATGCATGCTGAAGTATTTCTTTATATTATTCCTCTTGTCACTGAATGTGTTCTTTGACAAGTCATGCCACTACACCCTGATGATCAGGCTCTAATACTGACTATTCAGTTCTTATTTCAGAGGACTGACTGCTTTTGGCCCAATTAGGACTGATGTCAAACAATGTTTGATTTCTGTGTCTAGCTCAGGTCATAACTTTTGATGATACATTTTTGAGTTAATCCACAATTTCAAAATAAAATAATTGCCCTTCTTGAAATGTTAAATGTTCTCTCTCACTCTCTCACATACACATACACACATGCACACACATGCATGATACATGTAATAGCAGTTATTGCCACCCCAAGACTTGAAATTGAAAAAGCCAAAAGAGGGATATATGAGAGATTTTGTAGGAAGGGCAGAAAAAATGAGAAATAATGTGATTATATTAAAAATTCTCAAAAAACAAATGTGCATGTTTTCCATGAATAAAAAATTGAATAATATTATATTTTGCACTCATGTGATTCAGGACAATCAAGTCCATTCTATCTTAGCACATGGTAAGCTTTGCTTCAGTAAACATGAGTGTAGATGTGTGCTGAACCTGCCCAAGTCATCTGTTGTTTTCATATGGATAATGGTGGAACTCCTCATTCAGTGCGTACAGTACATACTCTCTTTTAAATTGACTCAAGAATTTTAGTATTTGTTTGTGTGAACATTATAAAATAAAGTTCCACTAAACTTCTTTTTTGGCCCACTTTCTTCTACTGTCTCCTTCCATCCTTTTACACAGAGATGCTGTCCAACCTGGATGATAAAGAGTGTTCAGTAAATGCAGCAGAAGAATGGACATTGTTGTCTAGTCCATTCTGTTAGTTCCTGTCTTTCTATTGGAGAAGTGAACATCCAAGTTGAGAGATTTCAATGAGCAATGTTTATTATTTCCTTTTATTTTGTAGTTATAGTGTGGGGTTTTTGCCTTCTGCTTTGATGCTTGGGATTATTCATTATTTGTGTTGTCTTGGGTGTGGTTAACACTTTAGATTGGAGTATTTCATTGATTGGCTTCTGTAGTGAAGTTTTACAGAGATACTGCTCATATTTGGTTTTATTATGCAGTATGTCTTTATTCCTCATTTATTATTGAAAGTTTACTGGATATAGGAATAAGGGTCCCTCAAAGATTATATATAATCTGACTCAGCCATTCTAGGTTTAGAATCTCTCTTGAGAGATCAGGAGTTATTCTAAAGAGCCTGACTTAAATGCAATTTACTATTTTCAACTTTTACTCTCCCTTCTTTGTTTAATATACTTTTCTTTACATTTAATGTTTTGATTTTATGTGCTGAGCACAATTTCTTTTCAGTACACTTTAATTGTTGTTCTATATACGTTTTGTACTTTCATAGGCTACCCCTTCTTCATCAGGTTAAGGATACATCCTTCTATTATTTTGCTGTAAATATTTTCTAGGATTTTGATGTTTTTTCTTCTTTTTCTATTTCTATTATTCATAAATTACTTTTTTGCACTTTTTAAATTTTCTGGATCTTTTGTGCATGGCTATTTAACATTTCTTTGGACACAATTGTTGTTGTTGTTGTTCTTCTTCTTCATCTTCTCATCCTTCTACTCCTCCTGCTTCTCTTCTTTCTCTAACTCCTCCTTCTTTTTCTTTCTTTTCATCCTCCCTTTCTCCTTTTTTTTTTAAAAAAAATAGTCACTTTACTCATATATTCATCCGGATTAAAGTTTTCCCTTCCTCTAATCTTGACAACTCTTTCCCATCTCCCATTCTATCCTGTCTAAATTCACCCTCATATTAAAAAAGGAGGGGTATAAGGTATAATAAGAAAATAAAATAGCAAAAAAACAAAAGCCAACACATCTGAGTAGGAAAAAAAAAAGAAAAAGAGCCCAAGTTGGGAAATGATGCAGACTTGTTCATATATGCAGGCATCTCATAAAATATTAAACTTGAAACAATAGAAGGTGGGCTAAAAAGATAGAATTGAAGGGGATTGGGAAAGAAAGGAAGAGGGCAATGAAAAGGTAACATGAGGAAAGACAGGTAAAATTAAGGGTCATTTGTTTGGTATAGTGGAAACCTAATGCAATAGAAACTTTCTAAAATATATATATAAGAAGCCAATATAAATGAAATCACCACACAAGACTTGAATACACACAGAGGACATGTAGCTTTAAAAACAGAAAAAAAAATCTTCAGCAAATTAAAATGAGAACTATGATAAAAAATTTTTTTAAATGCATGCCATAATTCTAGGACATGATAATCCAAACTTGCCAGTGAGGGAAATTTTTAGCCATCTACCTATTGGAATGTACTCTTAAAAATACAATTAAGAGTAGTCCCTTGGATAAAATGAGTGTCCCTTGGAGAAAACTACATTTTCATTTGCAAGCACTTATCAATTAGAGATAGGGCTAGGGACAGAACACTAAAGGCCTAGTGCATGCTGCCTCAGTCTCTCACAGTTTATCTATTCTATAGTCCTCTTAATTTATAGTGCTTTGTTCTTCGATATCCTCTTTCCTTTCTGGCTCTTACACTCTTCTGGCTGAATTACTGACGAGCCTGGAGGACATATTCTGAGGCCTCTCACTGACTGTCTATTTTCTCTATGGGTCTCTGAATTTGTCTCCATCAGATGCAGGATGACATTTTTTGATGGCTGAACAAGATACTGGTCTATGAGTATAGCAGAATGGTGTCAATGGTCATTTTATTACTTTTAGTAGAATGTAGTATTTGCTTTTTTCCTAGAACCTTGGGGTATGTAATTTATTTTTCTTGATCAATAATCCGGTGTCAGGTGTGGATTGCATCATATGAAGTGGGCCTTAAGTCAAACTATAGATTGGTATTTACTCCTACAACTCACACTAATATGTCTTACAGGTAGAACATTGTTAAAGTTCAAAAGTTTGGTAGCTGGGTTAGTGTTTATATTTCTCCTCTTGTAGTTGCAGAGTACTTCCCATATCAAAGTTGCTAGAATGTAAGTGTGAAGGTTCTATGTAGGCACAAGCTCTATCTATGTTCCATGTAGGTGTAAGTGTTGTCTCCAGCAATACTGCATTTCAGTCAATTTATGGAGAGCAGCCTATAGTCTTGGCAAAAGCCTGTATTGTTTTGGCATTACAATCACACTACTTTGGCCAATACCTCAGTTAAATATAAACTATTACCAGTACTGGATGCTTAATTTAGTGCCAAGAGATTTCCAGTTGGGACTTTCTCCTTGTGTGGTGATTTCATTTATATTGGCTTCAAAGTTTCTATTGCATTAGGTTTCCACTGTACCAAATAAATGACCCTTAATTTTACCCGTCTTTTTTCATGTTAACTTTTCATTGCCCTCTGCCTTTCTCAATCCCCTTCAATTTTATCTTTTTAGCCCACCTTCCATTTGTACCAAGTATTTTATTTCTCATTCCTATGGAGAAATCTCAGGCTTCCCTAACCTCCAGTTCTTAATCTGTATGTATCCCCTGCAGTATTATGTTCAGTTGCTTGCATATCATATATCTTGCAACTAATATATATGTAAAACAAATACATACCCTATTTCTCTTTTGGGGTCTAGGCTCTCTTACTCTCAGTTACCTGCAAATGTGCATTTACCTTCAGGTTTCATGATTTGATTATTTAAATGTCTGAGTAATATCTGATTATGTAAATACACTAGTACTATAACAAAAATAGAAATACACACTGGAAAAACATAAAATCTTTACCAATGATGCTGACCAAAATAGATGCCTATATATAGAAACATGAAAATAGATGCTTATTTTCACTCAAAAGTCACCTCCAAATGGATTAAAACCGCACCAAAGTTTATATACAGTTAAAGTCTTGAAGTCAGCACAGCTATTTGACAAAGATCCAGCACAGCTGAGCTGCATGTTACAATAGCCTTCATGCTATCTTTCAGGCTTGGTCCTGATCTCCACTTGCTACATGCTTAGAGGGTTTTCAATACATGTACAACCTGGGGACATTGGAGCAACGGGAATTTTTTTTCATGAATCATTTATGCCTTCACTCTGTGATACTGCTTCTAAGCTACCCCAGAAAAATCCTGAGCATACTGCTACTCTCATTTTAGGGGGAATATCAATTATTTGGCCCTACATGAATGTCTTCCTCATGGAAGTTGTAACTCACATAAAAATGGCAGATAACTCCTTATGAGACTTCAGCTCCAAGATAGTCTTGCAAAATCTACCCTTGTGTTTCCTCAAGAAGAAAATAATCAGAACAACATACTCTTAAAAAGGCAAACAAAGTTTCTAGAGCTAGGAGAGTTGATAGTATTTGATATTAAAAATACCTTGTACTTCTGTATCCTCACATGATTACTTGGCATATAAGATTAGGAGTTACATATGGTATGTTCTCAATGATTAGATAAAGATGTAAATGAATGGCTGGAGACATCTTCACATTACACTGGGGTCTATAATGTTGGACAAAGAATGTTTCATAAAAATGATTTTTACAGTGAGGTATTAGGGCCTCCTTTTCCTAGAAATATCAGCTTTCACGGTATCACTGTGGTGTTGTATGACCAAAATAATGAAAGAATACTTAAATTTAGCAATAAGTAAATTCTATAAAGATATGAGGTATAGACAGTACATTATGCCCAGAATTTAATAATAACTGTTGTTGCTTTGGCCTAAATTGTTTTTCTTGAGGCTGTCCATTAAAATATGACAATATAATTCTTGGGACAAAGCAATATGCCCACACTGGCTTGAATATTTTCTATCTATTGCTATTGAATCTGAGAATTCTTCCAACCTGAGAATGGGCTTTCAGGCTTTGGAAAATATGCCTCCAGATTCTCAAAAATGTCAGGTTATGGGATTGATGAAGAAAAATGATAGTAAAAGATAAGGTTTATCAATGATGACTAAATTTATGACCAAGAGACAGTTAAAACACGTGTCTGGGAACAAAAAAGATATCATCTATGTTTTAGAACAATGTGAATCTATCTGTTATTATTAAGTTCTGTCTAAATAAAGAAGCACTCTGACTGCCAGTCAATCAAGACTCTAAGTTTCTTTGGACAACCATGTCTGACTCATTTCTGCCCTGCCTTATCCTTCCCTTTTCTCTGGATACTATCAACTTCTGGGGCTGGTCCCCAGTCTTTTGCCACACTATTTCTTTTCTTTCACACTATGGTGAATACTCACAACTGAAGATCTAGAGCTATATGGTTCAGAGTAGATAGGAAATGTGAAATCTATTTTCTGGATTTGAGTTACCTAAATCAACATCGTCATTTATATTTCTATCTACTTATGTGCCTACCATTTCACTTATCTATATCAGTTGAAGGATATTTAGGTGTTCCCATTCTGTACCTATTGTGAACAGAATAGCAATGAGTATGGTTGAGAAATTTTTTTGAAGGAGTATGTTGAGTCCATTGTGCATATGTCAAGGAAAGTTAAAAGTGGTTCATATGGTAGATTTATTTTCATCATTTTGAGAATTCTGAACACTGATTTCTGCTATGGGTGTACAATTTTGCAAACTCCCTTTGCCAGAGATCCAGGTTTTTGCCTGTCCAACAGAAGATGTCAACTGTCAACCTAATTACTGTTTCCTCCAGAAAAACAGAATACTAAGGGAAAATATATAGTACTTGTATTATTTATCACAATTACTATTATGTAATTAAAATTTGAATACTTATATTGTCCATAAATTAAAAAGTAACATGTATAACTTACTAAAATGTGTTTTCAGAAGTAGTTTCTATTTTGAAATAGAGTGTATCTATATAACAATGCTTAAATGAAGGGCTCTTTTAATTATGGTTAGATATACACTTTATATAAACTTACTAAAAGTAGGGATAAATAATTTCATTTGAAGACACTAAGGTATTTTATTGTAGTCTGGTTATTGGACTTAATGATGGGTAAGTCATGGTGCTTGAGAAAGATCCCCAAAACTATAGCTGTGCTGACAGATAAGCACAGAGCCATGCAGGCCAGGACCAAGCCCAGAGGATCTTCAAAGGACAGGAAAGTCACTGCCATGGGCAGACACTTGTTTCTCTCAGGTTAAGGTACTCTTGAATTCAGCAAGGGATACATTCCTGCTGATCTGTGGGGAGAAAGTAAATCAACATCTCAACTCCTACAAGTCACTCCATGTTCATTCCATGAAGAAAGATTTCCAATGATATTGTATGCATCCTGTCACATTCTTTTTTACTATAGTGCCAAGAAGGACACTAAACATACATTATTTGTCATTTGAGGTAATGGTTGCCTAAGGTTTTTTTTTTTTTTCTAGCTAGATCTATGATTAAAGATGTGAGTATTTTTGTATGTTTCTCAGTAAATTGTGTCTTATTTATGCTTCATTCTGTCACCCATGTTTATCATTAATTTTTACAATTTATTCACTTTCTATCCAAATTGTAGCCCCCTCTCTCATCTACTCTATGTCCCACTATCCCTCCCTCCTCCTCCCCTATCCTTCTCCTGTATTCCTCTGATAAGGAAGGTCCTATCAGACCCTAGCTTATCAAGTTCCATTAAGACTCCCTGTATCCTATTCATCTGTAGGCTGTCTAGGTGGTCCCACCAGGGAGAAGTGATCAAGAAGCAGGCAACCGATTTCAGAGACTGTCTCTTCTCCCCTTACTAGGAATCCCATATGGAGACTGAGCTGTCCATGGGCTACATCTGAGCAGGGGATGTAAGTCCTCTCATACTCTTTGGTTGATGCATCAGTCTCTGCACGGCCCCAGGACCCAGATATTTTTGGCTTTGTTGGTCTAATTGAATGACTCCTGTCCCCTTTAGGTCCTTCTATCTCCCACTTCTTCAATAAGACTTTTTGTGCTCTATACAAAAGTTTGTTGTGGGTCTCTCCATCTGCTTCAATCACCTGTTAAGTGGAGTCACTTAGTGCTCATCCTTGGCAGGCTCCTATCCTGTTCTCTCTCTTCTATGTGCTCTGGCATCTATCCTGTTTTCTTTCCTGAATGAGAATTAAGCATCTTCCCTATGTTTCTCCCTGTACTTTAGCTTTTTAAAGTCTGTAGATTTTAGTATGTCCAATCTATATTGTATGGGTAATGTCCACTTATAAGTGAATATATACCAAACATGTATTTCTGCTTCTGGGATACATCACTCAGGGTGATCTTTTTTAGTTCCATCCATTTGCCTGCAAATTTCATGATTTTCTTGTTTTTAATACCTCAGTATTATTTCCTTGTGTAAATGTACCACAATTTCTGTATCCATTCCCCCATTGAGGGACATCTAGTTTGAGTCCAGTTTCTGGCTATTATGAATAAAGCTGTTACAGTCATAGTTGAGCAAATACCCTTGCTGTATGGTTGAGCATCTTTCTGATATATGCCTAGAAGTTTTTTAGCTGAGTCTTGGAGTAGCAGTATTCCCAGTTTTCTGAGAAAGCACAAGACTGATTTTCGAAGCAACTGTACAAGTTTAGATTTTCACCAGCAATGGAGGAAGGCTCTCCTTTCTGCACAGCTTCCCCAGCATGTGTTTTCCCTTGAGTTTTTGATCTTAGCCATTCTGATGGGTGTGAGGTGGAATCTCAGAGCCATTTTGATTTTCATTTCTCAAATTTTTAAGGACGTTGAGCATTTTTAAGTGTTTCTACACCATTCAATATTCCTCTGTTGAGAATTTCTCTTTATCTCTGTACCCAATTTTTAATTGGATTATTTGATTTGTTGGGTTCTTTATATATTCTGGATATTAGCCTTCTGTCAGATGCAGAGTTGGTGAAGATCCTTTCACAGTCTGTAAGCCATCATTTTGTTCTGCTGACAATGTCCTTTGGTTTAGAGAAGATTTTCAGTTTCATGAGGTCCCATTTATTGATTGTTGATCTTAGAGCCTGTGCTGCTGGTGTTCTGTTCAGGAAGTTGTCTCCTGTTCCAATGTGTTCAAGGCTCTTCCTCAATTTTTTAAATAACAGATTAAGAGTGTTAGTTTTATGTAGAGTTATTTGGTCCACAAAGACTTTGCTTTTGTGCAGGGTGATGAGTATTGATCTATTTCTATCTTTCTATATGTGGACATCCAGTTAGACAAGCACCATTGGTTGAAGATGTTCTTTTTTCCATTGAATGGTTTTGGCTTCTTTGTCAAAAATCGGTTGTTGTAGGTATGTGGGCTTATTTCTGGGTGTTTGATTCAATTCCACTGATCCACCAGTATGTTTCTATGAAAGTACCACATCGTTTTTACTGTTTCTCTGTAGCACAGCTTGAGATCCAGGATGGAGATACCTCCAGAAGTTTTTTATTGTACTGGATTCTTTTAACTATTCTGGCTTTTTTGTGTTTTATGTGATGTTGACAATTGTTCTTTCAAGGTCTGTAAAGAACTGTGTTGGTATTTTGATGGGAATTGCATTGAATCTCTACATTTCTTTTGATAGGATGGCCATTTTGCTGTTATTCCTACTGATCCATGACTATGGGGGATCATTCCATTTTATGATATCTTCTTCAATTTCTTTCTTCAAAGACTTGAAGTTTTTTTATACAGATTTCTCACTTGCTTGGTTAGAGTCACACCAGTGCACTTTATGTTATTTGTGGCTATTGCAAGGTTGTTGTTGTTTTTTTCCTAATTTCTTTCTCAGCCCTCTTGTCTTTTATATACAAGAGGGTTTCAGATATTTTTTAGTAACTTTAAAATGTATCCAGCCACTTTGCTGAAGTGTTTATCAGCTGTAGTAATTATATGGTAGAATTTTTAGGGTCACTCATGTGTACTTATCATATCATCTGTGAATAGTGATACTTTGACTTCTTCCTTTCTGCTTTGTATCCCCTTCATTTCCTTTAGTTGTTTTACTCCTCTAGCTAGAACTTCCAGTACTATGTTGAAGAGAAAGGAGAGAGTGAGCAAACTTGACTTGTCTCTGATTTCAGTGGGACTGAATTAAATTGCTTTCCATTTAGTTTGATGTTTGCTATAGGCTTGTTGTATATTATCTTTACTGTGTTTAGGTATGTGTCTTTTATCTCTGATATTTCCAAGACTTTAACCATCAAGTCTTGGTTATGGTTATAAAGTCATAAATCCAACTGAGCTTGGATATATGAAATTGTTTCAGCATCTATTGAGATGATCATGTGTTTTTTTTTCTTTTTCAATTTGTTTATAGATTTCTTTATATTGTACCTCCCCTGCATGCCTAGGATTGAAGCCTACTTTGTCATGGTAGATGAGATCTTTGATGTTTTCTTGGATTCATTCTGCGAGTATTTTATTGAGTGTTTTTGTTTCAATATTCATAAGAGAGAATGGTCTGAAATTATCTTTCTTGGTGTATCCCTGTCATTAATTAGCTTTTGTGAGGTTTAGGTATCAAGGTGAATGTGGCTTCATCAAATGAGTTTGGTAATGCTCCTTCTTTTTCTGTTTTGTGAAATTATTTGAAGAGTATTGGCGTTACCTCTTCTTTGAAGGTCTGGTAGAATCCTTTGCTGAATCCATGAGGCTCTGGGCTTTTGTTGGCAAGGAGATTTTTGATGACTACTTCTATTTCATTAAGGCATATAGGTCTATTAATTTAGTTAGCTGATCCATATTTAACTTTGATTAGTGGAATCTAACAAGAAAATATTTCATTTCATTTAGATTTTCAAATTTTGTGGCATATAGACTTTTAAGGTAAAACCTAATGATTTTTTTTAATTTCCTCAGTGTCTGTAATTATACCCCCTTTTATTTTCTGATTTTGCTGATTTGTATAGTGTCTCCCTGTGTTTTAGTTATTTAGGCTAACGATTTGTCTATCTTTGTCATTTTTTCCAAGAACCTGCTCTTGCTTTTGTTTATTCTTTGAATTGTTTTCTTTGTTTCTTATTTATTGATTTCTGCCCTAAGTTTGATTATTTATACTCCTCTTGTGTATGTCTGCTTCCTTTTGACTAGGTCTTTCACATGTGTTGTTATGTTGATTTGAGATGCTTCAGACTTTTTTATGAAGACACTTAATTCTATGAACTTTCCTCTTAGAATTACTTTCATTATGTCTCATTAGTTTAGGGAAGTTGTGCCTTCATTTTTGTTAAATTCTAGAAAGTCTAATTAGTTTATTTCTTCCATAATCCAGCTGTCATTCAGTAGAATTCAGTTTCCTTGCATATACAGGCTGTTTACACTTTTTTGTTACTATTGAGGTCTAGTTTTAGACCATGTTGTTCTAATATGATACAAGAGATTATATTGGTATAATATTCTTTTTTGGAATGTATACAATTTGCCCCTGTTCATTCAAATGGTGATTTCTCTCCTCTGTTGTCTGGTTTCAATCCAGATACTGCATTGTGATACTTTTTATAGGCATCACCTGTCTCAAGTTTGCATAAACATGCCACCATTTGTTCTCTATATTGTCAATTAAAACAACCAGCCCCAATACTGAGCAATGGAGAGGACAGGGTGAGACATCCTAGTCCAGAGTGGGAGGAAGAGGAAGGAGGCAGGAAAGGAGAAGAGGAGAATCTGCAGGAGAGGTCTTGTCACCACATGCAGAAATGAACTCGAACTACGATATCACTAAAAGCAAGTATGTTGGGTGAATCTGAATGGTAGGAAACTCCGTGGGCTTAGAGGTTTAGGATGGAGTAACTGTTGGCCAGCATTGTGCTCTAAGTTAATTAAATAAATTCTAGTCTCTGTGTGGTGATTTGGTTATACAGCTGTTTAAGAATAACCAATACTTAACTAAAAGATTTATCAATAGTAAATATTTATAACCTACAACAAATGGCACACAACTAAGCTAAGTATCTACACCCTTTAAATCCAACTTTAATATAATTTAGTGGGGGAGAGGAATAAGCTCCCAGCGATACAACCCAAACTTTAAACCTAAAAACTCCCAAATAAATTACTGGCTCTTTAAAACAGACTCTTAGACGAGCCTCAGAGCAAAAGACAGCCTACTTTGGGCAGAACTGAGACTGTACAAAACTGGCTGCCATTACATTCTAACAGGATGAGAGAAACATTAAAACAGACTTCTCAGAGCTTGGCTGATAATCTCTTCTATGATTTTAAGACAGAAATAAAGAAAGTTTAGAAATTATGACTATGGTTACATTCATATTCTTCTATTTAACTTTAATAATTGATTTAGCCTTTTATGTGTTCTCAAAGGCAAAGGCTTTAGAAAAGATACTGGAACAACACAAAAAACAAGTAGAACAATATAAAGGAAAAAATGAAGGTTGAAAACAGGACATAAAACAAGAGACATAAAAACTTACAGAACATAAGAAATAACAGGAAAATAGGTTGGAGGTTTTAGAAAAGATAATGGAAAACACAAACAACTAGAACACTATAAAGAAAAAAATTAAAAGTTAGAAGAGAGGCATAGAACAAAAGATTGAAGAGATTATTGAACAAAACAAACAACAGAGAGATAGTTGTGAAATATGGGTACAGACCTTAAAAAATAGTTCAGAATACTAAGTAAAGAAAATACTCAGGCAGAGGCAAAAGATAATAGTAAAAAAAGTCAAACAAAGGTGGTTAGAAAACAAACATTAGCTTATCCAGTCAGTGTACAACAGAGACCAGCAGAAGATGATCACCCACAGGATTACCATGAGGCTGAATGGCATCCTGTGGAAGTGCTAGACCTGAGAAAATTTAAAGAAAGTGTCACCAATTTTGGAATGCATTCAGCATTTGTAAAACAAATGCTGACTTCCTGGCCAATTAGTAGAGTAATCCCAAAGGACTGGGAGGATATGGCAAAGGCAATAAAAGAACCTGAGCCATATTTACAATTGCTATCATGGTGAAGAGAAAAGCCTAGAGAGATAACATACAAAAATAGAGCCAGGGCTCTGTTTAAGGAACAACTGCTTGGTGATGGCCAATAGGCTGACACAGAGATACAAGCTGTATATAATGAAGAAACCTTAGCATGATGTCACTTAGCAGCCTTAAATACCTGGGACAAGGTTGAGGAATCAGGAAAAAGGCTTGAGCCATTCTCTCAGGTCATACAAGCTCCAAGTGAAATATTCATTAACGTTTTACAAAGATTGACCTCAGCTGGGGATACAGGTATATCAGATCCACTAGCTAGAAAAGCACTAATAGAATCTTTAGCTTTTGAAAATGCAAAAGATTTTTGAATGCAAAGAGGTAATACAGCCATTAAAAGCAAGGTGTGCACAAATAGATGAATGGGTTATAAATAGGATTGACATCAGACCTCAATCACCAAATTTGGCCTTGATAGGAGAAGATACCCCTAAAGACATTTTGATGGGCAGGGTTGTTGCAAATGGAGTTACCAGAAAAAAAATAAACAAAATAATTCAAAAAGGGAGCCTATACTTCCTAGAATATGTACAGAGTAAGTATGATTTGGAGCTTAAATATCACACAAATGACCTCTAGCTTAATTTTCCATGAAGTCTGTTGTCCTATGATATAGACTTCCTCTGTCTGCATTATTCTCAACACTATGATTTTCTAGGTCTTACAAGAACAGCTGATGAAGCTCTGTATACAGTTTTCTAATGCTTTTGACATCTTAAATCATAATGTTTATGTTTTCCATAAAAAGAGAACATGCCAAGGTTCTGTCCAGCAGTGAAATCAGTCTTTGCATATAATTTTTGTTCCAATTTGCCATTTTGTTGCTGTGACTAAATCCCCTAACCAAAAGCATGTCAGCTCATGAATGGGTTTATTCATTTAGTTTGGTACTGTCAGATCACAGTCCATCATTTTGGGAGCTTAGCATAGGCAAAGCCTATAAAAAGCAAACCTGTCTGAAAAGAAAAGAAAACAATAGTAAAAAAAAAAAAAAAGAAAGAAAGAAAGATGAAATAGCTAAATGTGTCAAAGAAAATGTTAAATCTAAAAGTTCCCTACCACAAAATATCCAGGAACTCTGGGACATTATGAAAAGACAAAACATGCTAATGATCAGATTAACAGAAGAAGGATGAGATCAAAGGTGCGCATGATATTTTCAACAAAATCATACAAGAAAAATTTCTTAACCTAAATGTCTATCAAGGCAAAAGAAGCATACAAAACACCAAAGAGACTGGAACAGAAAAGAAATTCCTCTTACCACAGAATAATCAAAACTCTATACATACAGCACAAAGAAAGAATAGGAAAAGCTTCAACAGAAAAAAAAAATAAAATAAAATAAAACAGACCACACTAACCAACCAATCAAATAGACAAACAAAAAACAACCAAGAAATAAATAAAGGCAGATCTTTGAAATTAATCTTGTATTCTCAGTAAAGATGCTGGAAGTTGAAGGGCTTAAACAGTATGCTTCTGACTCTTAATAAACTACAGAAGCCAACACAAATTATTAAGCATGCCCAGAGACTTTCAATCAGCAAATGGAAAAAATAAGATGCTTCATGATAAGGTCAAATTTAAACATATGTATCTATAAATGTAGCCCAACACAGGGTGCTAAATCAACCAACACCACCACCAAAATACCAGGATTTACAATCACTGTTTGTTGATATCTCTTAATACCTTTCACCAAAATTCACCAATAAGAAGACACAGGTTCACAAAATGGATGATAAAACAGAATCCATCCTTCTTCTAAATACAACAAAAACAGCTTCACATCAATCATAGACAGTATCTCAAGGTAAAGGGTTGGAAAAAGATATTCCAAATTAATGGACTGAAGTATCAAGCTGGTATAGCAATTTTAATATCTAACAAAACAGACTTCTAACAAAAACTAATCAAAAGATGGCAAAGTACAATACATATTCAAAGATATCCAGCAAAATAACATTTCAATACTTAACATCTATGCCCCAAACATAAGAGCACCCAATTTATAAAAGAAACACTTCTGCAGCTTGCATCACATCCTGGCCCTGATGAACGGATAGGGGAAGACTTCAATACACCACTCACACCAAAGACAGGTCCTCCAGCCCAAACAGAACAGAGAAATATTCCAGCTAACTAACATCAAAACTAAATATACCCAAATAATGTTTACAGAACATTCCACCAAACAAAAATATTATTCCCTCTTCTCAGAAACTCATATACTGTTCTCAAAAATTGATGAAATACTTGAACAGTGGAAGTATCAAAAGATATAAGAAACTAGAAATAACCTCCTGCATCCTATCTGACCACTATGGTTTAAAGCAGGACATCATCGGTAATAAAAACAGTAGAAAGCTTACAAACTCATGGGAATTGAACAACTCTCTACTGAATAAAAAATGGATCAAGACTGATATAAATAAATTAAAGACTTTCTAGAAGTCAATGAAATGAATACACAACATATCAAAACTCACAGTACACAATGGAAGTGTTGACGAGAAGACAGGCCATAGCACTATTTTTTCCATTCAGAAAAAAAAAAAAAATCAGAGTGATCTCTTACTAGCAACTTAACACCACACTTAAATACTCTAGAACAAAGAAAGTAAGCATAAGCAAAAGGAGTAGACACTGAAAAACTATTGAACGGTGTCTTCACTGGTAAAACCGAATGTTTCCACAGGAAAAAAAATGATGGATCCTATCAAAATTGATATTGATTAGATTTGAATAGTAGAGATCTCCTGACTAAGCAGAGGTAACGGTTCATCAGACGGTGTGTTCATTCAGTCCAAACTAACTTAATAAAGACTAAAGCTTTTTTTTCTTAAAGAAAAAAGGATGCATTTGTTGTTTCATATTAAAAACAGGTAAGAGGTTTAAAATGTTTTAAGTAAATTGAAAGGTATAAACTTGTTTGAGTTGGAATAATTTGGAGTGAATAGAACATATTTGAGCAGCATGGTGATAGACCATGCATTTAATCCCAGCAGAGACAAGCAGTTCTCTATTAATTAGTAGTTTTCTAAATTCAGGAGTTACAATGACAGGGTGTTGGTGGTTCACAGCCTTAATCCCAGCATTTCGGAGGCACATGCCTTTTACATATGGCCTGGGAGGCAGAGGCAGGCACATAGGATTTACAGTGATTTTATTTAAAAGCTGCTTTTAAAAAGCAGGCTGAAAATCAAAATGAATGCCTTTTATTATCTAGAAATAAATGCACTTTAAGGTATATTTGTAAACAGTGAAAGAGTTTTTTAAACTTAATTGAGATATTATACTTTTTTCTATTTCCAAAAACCATTTTGCTCTATAAAAGATATAATATGCCTAAAACGTACAACCCTCACCCCTGAATTAGGGATGGGGCAGGGTTTTGATTTAATCTTTTCAGGAGAATAAAATCATCCAACTAAAGAATATGGAGACCACTGGACACATGAAACTTCTTAAGAAAATGACAGATCACCAAAAGAAAATGTCAAAAGAGAAGGAATAAACTGGCCAAATGGTATCACTCACCTTCATGTTGTCTCTTCTGCCTTCTACAGACATAAGGGCAAATTGCCTTTATGTGATTGCTAAAGAACAATCCAAAAATCTCTATCTCATATCAGAAAAGCCACCTGGTAAGAAACAGAGGAAAACAGAAAAATAGGGGATGATTCTATTGTCACGAATCTCATAATCTTCTGGCATGATGTGACTTCTGTACTTAACACAAAGTTCAATAATCAATAATGTGTACAGTGTTTGTGAAAGAATGAGGAGGTGAGAAAAAAAGCCAAAAACATAAGCCTAAAATATAGCCAAGTTTACATGAAAAGACCTAAGGAAACTCTAGCATGAAAAAAATGTGCACTGGACCAGAGATACCTTTGATTTTCTAATTAATACATATTAAATAAACACATATTTAACAACTGCTACAAGCAAACACAAAGTGACACCTAAACTGTTATATTTCTGACCCTCTATCTACTACTAACCTCCTTTCCAGAGAGTCCTTTTGCTCTGGAAGTAGAAAATGGAGTTGATCATAAAGATAAGCTATAGCTTGCAGTCCCTCATATCCCCTTGTGGGTTCAGGCACATCCCAGCCCTTGCCAACACTCACACACACAACAATGTTGGAGAATAATTTAATATGTTTCCTGATGCATGGATTAGGTCACAAGATGTGGAATCTGCCCTATCCACTTACCTAAAACCAGGCACACCTGACAAAATTCTGCATCTCAGAAATTCATTTTGTACCCTGGAATTGAATTTCTCTAAAGCATGCCATTGTGCCTGGTGGTAGATGCAAGGTAAAAAAAATAAAAAACAAAAAATCAATTATTGTTGAAGGATGATCACCACCAAGTCTTTTCTTCCAGTTTCAAAACTATTTGTAAAATTTGTTACACAAAACCGTGTGTGGAATACAACATTCATCATTTCTAGAAATGAGACCTTTAATTTTCCAATCTGTCCACTGCAAAACCAATTCCTGTGTGTTCACACTAGATAGAGATATTATAAGCACCACAACTTTCTACTGCCCAGGCCACAAAGTCCTCACTTCTCGGGACAATCAACACTCAGGAAGGGTTGGAGGCCAAGGGTGTCTGCCGAGATCACAACATGGAGACCAATAGAACCACAGCCTGAACCACAGTCGGAACCATAGTCCATCTCGTTCAAAGCTGATCAGCCTGTGATAGCTCAGCAGCCTGCTCCTCCTGGCCTGGGGACAATGGCCCCACACTGAGCATGACATGGCCTCTGGTCTCACTCACAGCTCTTTACAGCTACATCAGAAGAAAATCCCAAAACAAACCCATAAACTGCCTCCCACTGTTGCTCTTGACTGCTAGGCCTGGCCAGAGTCCCTCATTAGCTTGAACAATAGAGCTGAGTCTCAGGAGAGTAGTAGCTCCTCTACCAGTGGATCAAAGATCAAATGATGCAGATAGCAGAGGCATTCTAGCTTTGCACTAACCCCTATGAGCACATAGAACCCTAGTGTTGTTATAAAAGAATGAAAATCCCAATTATTCGATTTTAAAACCTTCTAGCGCAGAGAGGCAGAGAAAGCACTCATCTGACCCTGCTACTAACCTCACATCTAAGAGGAAAAGGCTCCAAAAGCTCACCAGTTCAGATGACAGCTCAGGGGGGATAGGCCAAAATAATCCAAGGCCAAAGGCTTTCTAGCTCAAAGCTCAAAAATCCCCAAAGCTACCAAGCTAAAACTCCTTCCACTTTTACACTCTGTCTTAAATACATTTCAGCTGAAAGTTCCACTTACTCTTTATTCCCTGTCAGCTGGTTTCTTGCTTTGCCTCTTGACCTAGGGTTAACATTATTTAATGCTGTTCACAGAGAGCTTTTGAATTAAAGGTATGTTCCAGGGCTGATGGAACCATATTGCAATCTCCTGTTTACAATAAACAGAAAGTTCTTGGAATTAAGGGTTGTCTTAGGTCTCACCCACACCAAACAAAGCACAGGTTTTTACAATTTGCAATCTAAGGGATCACACTGGGCTCAAATATCCTGCAACACCCTCATCTGAGAAACTTTTTTTTAATACAATCTTCCACTCCCCCAGGGCACCTGTTCATTTTCCAAGACACAGATCATTTGTCCTGCACATTCCATTACACACTTAATGTCCAGTGTAATCATCTCTGCCTCCTAGTTGGGAAAGATGAGAAATAAAACAAAAACAATGTGACTGTGCCTAGGTATGTTGAAATAGAAAGTTTATTATATATAGAAGAGAAAACATAAACACAGGAACATCTAGGACAGTCTAGGGTTGGCATGACCTTGAGCCATGTGAGAAGAGAAGAGAAAGGGGAATGGAGAACCAGGCCAAAATACAGGAGAGTAAATGATAAATGAAAAAGACCAGGTAACCAAAACAGTTGGAATACATAAGGAAGGACAGCTGGGAGGAGGGCCGCTCAACTCCTGGGCTAGAGACCTGGGTATGATACCAATACCTTGTAACAGGTAAGGATTGAGAGGTGCTGGGAGGACCTGACAGTAAGGTCCTCAACCATTCATCCCAGCATTTGAGAACTAAGAGTAGAGAGGAATGAGTAGGTTGAAACAATTTCATTATAATCTTAAAAATTGTTTTTAAAAGTTGAAAATGGCCTTATAGTCCAATATTCTTTGGGGACTTCAGGTATATATTAGTGCACATCAATTGTTACTCACCTTTTCTCTCTGGTTTTGCAATTTCAAATGGGGGGGGAACATTCCTGTTAGGCAGTACCACACCAGTTTCTCCAGATCTTCTGTATTGTTTTAACTAGTTCAACTATCAAAATTTGCTTTCCAGAAACAAGCTCAGCTCCTAATATATATTCTTGGTTTCATTGTGTATGAATCCCCTCAAATGTCCAGTTTTCACTTTTACTGACTGTCTGAAATTGATTACCTGACTCATTACCATCTTCCCTCCTCCTCCTCCCTTTTTGTGTTGTAACCAGCTTCAAAGTAGGTCAGTGAACTCAATTCTCACACAAGTCCCATCTTCAAACAAACAAACAAACAAACAAACAAACAAACAAAAACCAGGGCTGTCAGTGGACACTCATTCACTGGTCTCTTTTACTTTACAGAGACCAGTCAGGGCCCACCTGAAAAGACTTGCAGGACTGTGTTCTAGGCACTGGGCAGTAGTGTTGAAATAAAGTGTAAACTATATAACAAGTGAAAAGCTGATCTACAGGAGACATTACTTTAAACAAAAACAAATATCAAAGTACTAGAGAAAAAGGAATGAAATTCTTAATGACTGGGGATTATCAGAGAATATTAACTAATAAGAGACTAGAGCAATGATGCATTAGCAAAATAAAATTTAACAATACCAATAACTGGCTTTTCTACGTATTTATTTATTTATTATTATGTATACAATGTTCTGCATGCATGCACACCTCTACACCAAAAGGGGGCATCATATCTCATTATAGATGTTTGTGAGCCACCATGTGCTTGGTGGGAATTGAACTCATGACTTCTGGAAGAGCAGCCAGTGCTCTTAAGCTCTTAGTTGAAAAAAACACATAGGCATACAGACTATGAAAAACACAGGCCAGTCTGTGGTAGAGGGAAAGCCATTAATAAGATACTGTTTAATGTTTCCCCTGTGTCCAATATTAGCTGCTGAGACCAGTAACCTGACAGACACAGATTCATCCACTAGCCTCTGTCTCAAATTTGAACTGTCAATGAGGATTGTACATACAGGCATAGGACAGTCCCTTAATTTGAAATTCAATATTCACTGGATCAAGCTACCTGACCCAAATTGTACACCCACCAATCTGGTATGTTTTCATTCGCATTCATGAATTAATAAATACACGTTGGAAAATTACAAATTAAAAACCTCATCCTGCCACATTTCTAGATAATCCTGGTGAGCAAACATGTATCCCGGGATCCTAATCTCTAACAGGCCTGGTTAGCATACTACTTATCTGTGGAGTGTTTTACAGGCAGTCTTCCCTCATCTAAATTCTAACTGGTGACACTTGTTTCTCAGCAATAGTAAATACTTTACATCATCAGTTCTAATATTCTATATCACAGCTTAATATTGGAGTGCTCTCTGACACAGGACATACCATTTACAACCCCCACAAAATCCAAATGCATCATTAGAATTGAGAGAACCAGACCTGACACCTCCAAAGGTAACCATGAATTAGACCTAAAAATGGTTACCTAAAGGTCACCAAACTAGTGGCCCCTTCACAAGGTCACCAGGAACTAGGTGATGGGTCACCAATTCCATAAATAAGGTCATAAGATTCCCTACCCAAGGAACAGTCTGAGGATAACTACAAGAATGTGAAAGTATCTTATCTCAAGTTGGGATATTTGT
This sequence comes from Meriones unguiculatus, assembly GCF_030254825.1. Classification (NCBI taxonomy): domain Eukaryota; kingdom Metazoa; phylum Chordata; class Mammalia; order Rodentia; family Muridae; genus Meriones; species Meriones unguiculatus. The sequence continues at coordinate 804,835 of NW_026843657.1, forward strand.
GCTGAGCAGCCCACCAACCTTATAGTAGAAAATTCCATGGCACAGAAATTAACTAACATTCCTGAAGCCTATAGCTACCTCACTCAATGTTAGTTATGTTAGCTAGCCAATCACTTTGTAAAAAGTTTGCCCTCACTGAATGTCACCCAATCCTGTAACTGTTAAACTGGAACTTCCTGTTCCTTCCTCAGACTCCAATCAAAACCCTGCCATGCAATTGCTCAGGGCTTTCCTCTCTGGTCTGCTGTGTTGGTGATCATGGAGGGACCGTGCTTAAGCCCCTATAAAGCTCTCTGCTCTTGCATATCTGGTCCACCTCTCGGTGATCTTTGAGGACCCTATGATCTGGGCATAAAAAATGGGGGCTTGTACCAGATCCCCAAGGCTCCCAAGCACCCCAGGCACATGAAGGGGAACACCAGCCAGTAAGTGAGCACTCTCTTCGTGTCTGTTTGTCTGAGTCTGCCTCTGTGTTTCTCTAGTTTCAGTTTTCGGGCCTTGAAGCAAAATCTGTAATCTGTGTGATCAGAAAGGTAAGAGCTGTTTTCACAGGGAGACTGGAAGACATTCCAGACTCCCCTCCAAGAGGTGCATATGTAAAGAGAGTTGAGCACCAAGTTTTCGGTGATCTTTGGATCTCAGAGATGATGAATGTGCCCCTATCTGTAAAGGGTGGGAGAGAACCCAGTTTTCTGTGATCTCTGAATCTTTGGATAAGGACAAGACAGATAGCTTCTGCAGCACTGATTCACTGATGTCCTACTTTCTGTTTTTCTACAGCATGAGTAGTGAGATTTGTTCTCTGGCCCTGTGTTTTCTGCTGCACAAGTAGTGGGATGTGGCTGTTTGTGTCTTTTTGTTTGACTATCTTGTCTGTTGCTGCCAGCTGACTGTTTTGTTTTGTTTTTTTTAATGGGACTGACTGAGGACATGGAACAGAAACCTTCTATCCCCCTAGATTTGATTCTTTCCCATTTCAGGAGGCTTGAGCCATGCTCCACAGGCTCCAGTGACAGTGGCAAGGAGACACCAAGGGATGGATAAGGTATGTGGAGCCCCAGTCTTGGCACCTCTGCAAATGTTCTCTGGTCTCTGGTCTGTCAGAAGTTAGCCTCTGCTCTGGCCTCTGGTCTGGCAAAGCTTGGCTGCTGCTATTGTCTCTGGTCTGGTAGAGATTGGCTGCTGCTTTGGCCTCTGATATGGTAGAGATCAAAAGATATGTTGCTGCTCTATTCTATGGTCTGGCTGAATGCAGTCACCTTTCAAAACTCTGGTGTAGTTGGGTGGAGCCTGATTTGGTGGTAGACCACCACTAATGGAACAGGATAGATGGCCAATAGAGAGATAGGCCTGTTCTGAGTTTTGGTATTTTCTTCTTCCATTCTCTTTGTGCACATTGTACCTGGTACATTCTTTTCTTGTGTTGTTCTTTTGTGGTTTTGTTTGTTTTTGATGGTCTCAGTAGGCCAGTGACCAAACAGCTGTGCTTCTTGGTGACTTTGCCTGCCCCATGCTCCCAGTACTACAAGTTGGGGCACCTCTGGTCGCTAGTGGGAGCACACATTTCTACATGGTTGGCTGGGAAGGCTCAGTTGGAGAGGGGTCTGTGTGCAGAAAATCTTGCTGGGCTGGACCTCTTTGCCTCCTTGCTTCTTCTCTGAGGAAAGTTGGTGACCAGAGGTTAGGTCTGGCTTGGAACAATGATTGCCAAATATGCTCTTAGCCAAAATGTATTGTGGTTATTACTATTGTAATTATTTGGTTAGGGTCCCTGTAGCCCATCCTGACCTGAAACTAAACAGCTATAAGATGAACTTGAATTTCTGATCCTTCTTCTCCACGTCTTATCAACTGAGCTACACCCCCAATCCCTCAAACTTCTTATATTGAACCATAGGTGGCTTCAACAAGGAAGTGGACTGAACCCAAAAGGAGAAGGCTTGGATTCACTGAGATCCTGGGCTGTGCCAGTGTACTGACACTGTTCTAAGAATACCCACCTGAGCACCTTGGCACATGGTTTATTAGCCTGACTGCACTTATAAAATTGTCACCTGAGAACTAAGCCAATTCTTTTTCTTTTTTTTTTTTAAGATTTCTTTTTTTTATTTATACAGTGTTCTGCCTGCATGTGTGACAGCAGGCCAGAAGATGGCACCAGATTTCATTATAGATGGTCATGAGCCACCATGTGGTTGCTGGGAATTGAACTCAAGACCTTTGGAAGAGCAGTCATTGCTTTTTAACCTCTGTGCTATCTCTCCAGCCCACCCAATTCTTTTTTAGGTGAGCTCTCAAACTGGCAACTATAAGAAGTTTGTTAGAACATTTGTGGTTTGCTTGGGTGGGGATGTAATACCAGGATCACACAACCCTCAGAGACCACCAGGAAATGACTTGATGCAAGAACAAGAGAGCTTTATTATAAGGGTGATTGAACTCGAGGCCCAAGTCTCACTGACACAGCAGTAGAAAACTGAGACCTTGAGCCCTGACTGAGCAGGATTTTTAGAGGGAAAGACTCTAAGTAGGTGGTTTAGAGCTCGGCTCTAAACCGTAAAAAAAGCTCGGCTCATAACAGCAAGCAGGGGGATACATGTTTCCATGAGAGAAAGCAGGCGGTTTCATGCCTTGATGTTACAGAATTGGGTAGAAGCCATAGGGGAGGGGTGACCATTTACATAATCACAATTACCCGGGAGATTGTCTCTATTTTTTTACTAAACATTTATTCTGTCATATTTCCTGGAGGCCGTTGCTTGGAGAGGTAACTTTGTATTCTGCCAGGTGGACTTCTGTGATATTTCTTGGTACCTGAGTTCATCTCCTTTTCAAGATGGTGCCTTATTTTGAAATGGAGTCACACAGGCTAACTTAAACTCCTCAGGGAACTTCTGTCAATGTGCTCTCCAAAGTACAAAAGGACGTAAGTGGAGGGTGTGGTGGAGGGTGGGGAGAGGGATAGATGAGTAATTCACCATATCTGGGTATCTACCCCTCCCCCCAGAAAATGAGTTGATTTACTTAATCACTAGTGCATGAAAAAAATAGCTAGAAAGTATTTTAAGTTCAAGGTCTAAAAGTGAGGCTGCAGGGGTCCTTTTGGTAATGCTTTTGCAGAATTGCATCCATTCACCTGCAATGTTTGTAAATTCACACTGAGCAATGAAGGAAAAGAATGGGAGGAAAGTAAAGGGGAGGAGAGAGTAGGGGAATGGAGGGGGAGCGAAGGAACATGTTTAAAATCTTCCTGGCAAGAAAACAAAAAGGAAAAAAATCCTGCTTAATGAATTTCCACCTTTTGTGTGTTCAGGAATTCTTAAGTTGTGTTTATTTGTACATCCTTTCATCATATTTACATATATGATGGAAAAGCTTGCTGAATAATGGTGTTTCAATGTCTTCCTTACACTTCAACTGAATTATTTTTGGGCCCTAAATCTAGACCTAATTCTTATCAATATTTGGAGGTTTTGCTTGCTTTGAATGTGTTGTTTTATTTTCTTAGTTAATAGTGTGTCCACAGTCCATTATACCAGGGTCATCATACTTGGATCTCTAGACAAGTAAAGAAAAACAATAAACAGTACTAATAATGTTAGTGAGTAAAATGAAAGTAAGTGAGTGCATCATATAATGATCTCAGATGATCTTTTCAGACAGGTCATTTTATGATGATGAAATCTTTTCATGAGGAACAAAATGCCTGTTAAGCTTAGGGCTTGTTTACAGCATGCTCTTGAAAACAAGATTCAAGATGCATCCTGAAGTCATAACATCTAATGATGTACAGAGAGGACACAATCAGCTTTGTGGATATGGTCTCCTAGTGATGAGTATGGCAGGATGCAAAGCCCAGTACATTTTCTGGGGACCTGATCTCTCATAAAACCTAATGAAAATATAGATTCTTCTCAGAAAATGAACATGTACATAAAACCAACTATGTATTAGCACGTATACAGTGAATGTCAGGAGAAGGACCAGGATAAAAACTAACACCAAATAAGTAGCACTGTTGCTGTACCTGTAATTTCTATCTTATCTGGAAGGCAGAGACTGCAAGACTGTTAACCCCTGTATTTAAGGCAGAGCATCTGCATAAAGAAAAGCAATGTTTTGCTTCTCCTGTTCTTTTTCTTCCTCCTCCTCTTCCTCCTCTTTCTTTACCTCATGTATGTGAAGGAAATGTTGTACCTCTGAGCTGTATTTCTAGCTTCTGTACAAAACAGACAGATATAGATAGTCTTTGCATATCATAAAGCCAGATGCTAAATCTCACTAAAGCTGAAAGGACATAACTTGTTATGGGATAAATGAAAGACAACATAGAGAAGGCAACAGGCATAGAGGAGGCTGTCCTGGTAACAGCAGTAACAGAACAAGATAAAGACTTCAGGAGAAGTTTATTACAGCTGGTACAATGGCTGGCATTAACAAATAAAATGCTACGTGCTCCCATACTCTAGGTGGGAATTCTGTATTACTATTAGTTTATGAAGAGTTTGTTACAGGCATTTACTTGTTAAAAGGTTATTTGCCCTTCCCCAGATAGTTACTGTTTGTGAATTAGGTACCCAGTACTGGGGCTAATTCCTGAACACACAAAAATGATTAATGCAAACACTATTCTTTCTCTATAAGCTTACAGTCTTCTGGGGTAATCCACCATAAACAAACCCATAGACCATGCATAGAAATGTATACATCACTATAAATTCCACTATGAAACCTAAAGAAAAGCAAGAGAGACCTAACCCCCGGGAATGGATAAAGAACATATGTATTCAAAGGCAGAGAGTTGAGAACATTTTAGTTCAGTAGGTGAAATGAAAGAAGGTGAATTTGTTTGGAATATACTAGGGAAGAAGAAAGGAATTATAATAATAAAAACAATAATAAAGATTAAAGAGGAAGCCAGAGGAGCTGAAGATATGGCTCAGTGATGAAAATTACCTCCTGTGGGGCTGCAAAGATGACTCAGCTGCTCTTCCACAGGTCATGAGTTCAATTCCCAGCAACCACATGGTGGCTCACAAACATCTATAAGGAAATCCGGTGCCGTCTTCTGGCATTCAGGTGTATGTACAGATGGAACATTGTATATGTAATAAAAATAATTCTTAAAACAAATCAAATCATTCTCTGCTTCTTTTTTTTGCAGAATTTCTAGCATGTCCATGGTGGCTGACTATCTTCTGTACCTCCTGTTTTAGGGAATTTGATGCCATATGACCTCCTGGAATATAAGGCACTCAAGTGGTATGCTTATATACATGCAAGTAAAGTATCTATGCAAAAGATAAAAATACCCCTCTCCCCCCAAAAAAAAGAAGAAGAGGTCAAATACACCAGATCTCTGTGAGTTCGAGGCCATCCTGGTCTACAGAGTCAAAGTTACACAGGGAAACCCTGTCTTGAAAAGCAAAACAAAACAAAACAAACAAACAACATCATAAATCAAGTGTGGTGACACATGCCTGTAAATGGAGCATCAGGAAGGTCAGGAATGATGGTCAACCTGGACTATATGAAACTGTCTCAGAAACAAAACAGCAGCAACAACAACAAAACCTCACAAGAATCTGAGTGCCTGGGATGATTTGGGACATTGACATTTTTTATCTTAATTCTTGGCTACATAGGAAGCTATTGAGGAGTGAGCTGTTTGAATGAAAATGACCCCTACAGTCTCATATGTTTGAAAATGTGATCCCCAGTTGATGGAACTGTTTTAGAAAAATTAGGAAGTGTGATCTTGTTGAAGAGGTATGTCACTGTGGATGGGCTTTGAGGTTTTAAAATCCCACACCGTTCTCAGTTAGCTCTTTGCCTCATACTTGTGGATTAGGATGTAAGTTCACAGCCACTGTTCTCTCTGGTGCTCTGCATGCCATTCCTGTCTGCCTGCCACGGTCCCTTCCATGATGGTCATGGACTTATCCTCTGAAACCCTAGGTACCTAACCAACTGTTTCTTTTATAAGCTGTCTTGGTCATGATATCTTAGCACAATGATAGAAAAGTAACTAAGACAAGGGGTTTGAAAACAGGAGAGAAATGCTTGGATGTACACTTATCTCAAAGATCCCTTTGTCCTGTAAAATTAATAACAAGATTTCAGAAATTTCAGGCCTTAGAGCGCCCTGACCCAGAAGGTCTAGCCCTCTAGGGTGGGGCGGGGGAGTGGCTTGCGCGAGGCGGAGCGCAGGCACAGTGGGCGCAACCATTGTCAAGCATGACGTAAGCGCCGTTGCTATGGCTACAGACACTGAAGGGAAAACGCAGAGCTCGACCCGGGCCTGGGGGGCGGCGGTGAGGGTTGGCAACAGAAACCTGCTTCCTGGGCGTGGTGGCAGCAATCATGGCTTGGCTAGGTGAATACTTCGTCTTGATAGACTAAGACCTAGAGAAGCCAGGTAAGGGTGTGGGGCGGGTGCCGCCTCCGGGATCTGCCTCCCTCTGCCCCCAGGCACCGCCTCCAACCCCGGGCTCCGCCTCTGCCCCACCAGGCTCCACTTCCCTCTGACCCTGGGATCTGCTACCCCCACTTTCCGGCTCCGGCTCCGCCCCCACTAGGCTCCGCCTCTGCTCCCCCGGACTCCGCCTTCCTCCTACCCCGGGCTCTGCCTTCACCTCCCAGGGCTCCGCCTTCCTCCGCTTCCAGGCCCCTCCCCATCCCCGCTCTGAGCTCCGCCCCTGCCTCCACTAGGCTCCGCCTCTGCTACTGCGGGCTCCGCCTCCCTCCTTTTCCGGGCTCCTCCCCCTTCCCCGCCCCGGGCTCCGCCTCCGCCCCCTCGGGCTTTGTCCCTGCCCTGGGCTCCTTCCCCTCCTCCGCCTCCGCCCCTAGCAGCCTTCCATTGAGCTAGGTGGTGCTTGGCCTGGCGTCCCGGCTGGGAGGCAGGGAGGAGAGAGGGTTGGGTCCTGTGGTGGAGGAGCAGCGGATCCACGGGTGTCGGCCATCGCTGAGCGGTTGAGTCTGGCTGGCTGTGGGCATGTGTGAGGGACCCACAGTACAGCGGTTGCGGGGTGAGGCCAGGGCTAGGCCGTGGGGTTGCAGCTGGCGGGCTGGGCCGGTCGGGAGAGCCTGCCCGAGTTCTGCCAAGAGCTTCTGTGGAGGCTGCTGGTTCCCGGGACCGCGCCCTAGGGCCGCAGGGTTTGGGAGGGTGGGAGCACAGTGTGTGGAGTTCCTAGGGATACACTTTGAGCCCTGCATCTGAGGAAATGTGATGCAGGGCCAGGCCTCCTGGAAAGGAAGTACAGAGAGTCCAGTTCTGCCTCCTGCCTGCCCTGGGGTTCGTGGGGTGGGGGAGCTGGGACATCCGGGTTGAAAGAAAGCAGGGTACTTGGAAAGTCCACAGAATCCATGCACATTTCTAGGAACATTTTTGAGGACCTATGTGCAGGCATTCCAGAATGAAGTGACTCTTCTTAAGTAAAGACAGCCACTGCAGGTGCTCTCTCTCTCTCACTTAGCTTTCACGTGATTTGATTGTTCTCTTTATTCGCCAGAGAATTCTTCATAAGGAACAGTTTGGCAGATACATTGCTGTTTATACTTTGATGGACTTGCACAACCAGGAGAATACACGGTTCACGCAGGCTTATTTTCCTATTTGTATTTCTTTGTGTTGCTATGTGTAGATACTCAGGATGTAATAACAAGGTTACTGTAGAGCTGGGAAAGCTCTTTTAATTCAGGTTTATTCCAGTTTTACACTTGCAAGGAATTTTAGCTACCAGCCCAGCAGCCCCTTGTCTCAGGAGGTGCTTAGATTGTGTTTGGATGATTGTTAGTCGTTGGTAGCACTAGTGTAGTAATATTCTACTCATCTTTTTTATTATTTATTCATCCCCAAGAAATTGTTTAAGAGAAGGGACCCTTCACATTTTTTTCTCACTATTACCTAATTGAGGTCACTTAAGAGAATCGCTTGCAGGTCGATAGGATGGCTTAGCAGATAAAGGCTCTTGCTGGGCAAGCCTGGAGACCCGAGTTTGATCCCTGAATTCCTGAAAAGGTGGAAGGCAAAAATGATTGCACAGGGTTGCCATCTGACCTTCCCATGTGTTCACTAGTATTCATCCTTTGCACACATCATGAACACTTCCTCCCTCACACACATACACAATAAAAAAAGAAGACTGTGGGCTGTATTTAGAGAATCTTCTTGCTGCTCCAAAATGTCATGTCATTTCACTTTTCAGTCTCTTACAGACATAGTCTTACCCAGACTGCCAGTGTGGAGAATCAGCTTTGTTTTTAATCTTGTTCAGTTTTCAGTTACATTGTTCTTCTCCTTACAACAATTTTATTTAGTTTGGTTTTTTTGACACAAATTCTCTCTACAGAGACCTGGTTGTCCTGGGCTTCCCTATGTAGACCAGGCTGGCCTTGAACTTACAGGGATCTGCCTTCCTCTGCGTCCCAAGTGCTGGGGTTAAAGACTGTTCCCAGCTTCCCCAACAACAATTTTGAAACAATCACAAACTTAAAAATGTTCCAAGTATGGTACACAGTTAATTGCTGCTTTACTTTGAACATTTTGAGAGGAAGCTGCTGACCTTATGCCCCGTCACTTGGAATGGTTTATTTACAATTTTATACAAGAATGTTATCCTACATAATGACAGTGCAGTTATCAAAATAGTAAATTCATGCTAACATAGAATTCCATTTAATTTTGGTTTGGATGACTATGTTATTAAAAAAATGTCAAAAGTTGGTACATTTAAGTGTTGCATTGTTTCATTATCTCTTTAGTCTCTTTCAATATGGAACAGTTCCCTCATCTTTTTCATGATCTTGTCACTTTTGATGACTACACATCACTTCATTACTTTATGTGTTTATTTCATATACCACTCAAAACCCCACTTCTTCTTCTCCTCCCAGTCCCACTCTTTCACCCACTTTCCCCATATACCCCCCAACAACCTACCCTGGCACATCAAGTTACATCAGGATTAAGTACCACCTCTTTCACTGAGGCAAGACGAGGCAGCCTTGCTAGGGAAGTAGGATCCAGAGTGAGGCAACAGAGTCCAAATGAGAAATAGCTCCTGCTCTAGTTGCTAGGGAACCCACTTGAGGAAAAGCAGCCCATCAGTTTCATATGTGTAGAGGGGCTACAACTAGTCCAGGAATGCTCTTTTGTTAGAGGTTAAGTCTCTATGAGGCCCCATGGTCCCAGGTTACCTGGTTATGTAGGTCTTCTTGTGGTGTCCTATCCCTCCAGCTCCCTCAATCCTTCCTCTTCACTCTTCCACAAGACTCCCCGAATTCTGCCTAATGTTTGTTTGGCTGTGGGTCTCTGCAACTGTTTCCATTTTCTGCTGGATGAAGCCTCTCAGATGACAGTTATGCTAGTCTCCTTCTACCAGCATAGCAGAATATTATTAATAATGTCAGAAGTTGGGTCTCTCCCATGAGTTGGGTCTCAAGTTATGCCATTCATTGGATGACCATTTCCTCAATCTCTTATCCATCTTTTATCACTGCATATATTGTAGGCAGACAAAGTTGGGTCGTGGTTTTGTGAGTTGGTTGGTGTCCTCCTCCCTCCACTGGCTACATGATGTGTCCACTTCAGTCCTAATAATCCTGCTGCTAGGAGTCTCAGCCAGCATCACCCCCATATCTTACCAGTCACCTCCAAAATTCCAGGTCTTCATCTTGTCTCACAGATGCCCCAACACAATTTTTTCTTTTCTTCTAGTCCTCTCATCCCCACATTTCCTACACCTGAAACCCCCTCCTGTTTTTTTCTTTATCCCCTTCTCCTACCAATTCCTCTCTCCCTCCACTTCCCATGTCTGTGATGTCTATTTTATTTTCCCTTCTTAGTGGTAGTCAAATATCCTCTTTTGAACCCTTCTTGTTACTTAGTTTATTTGGGTCTGTGGGTTGTACCATGGTTATCCTTTACTATATGGCTAATACCCCAGGTTAGTTATTTTTGTAGAATGTCTTTCAGCTCTCTGTGCTCTCATGGATCATGGATAGATACATACACTTAGACAAGGGTATCACAACAGTGGCACACAGTGTCTTGTCAGGTGGTGCATACTTTCACCTTGATTACTTGTAATAAGTGTCTGCCAGGATTTCCTATTGAAGAGTTAATACCCTGCACCCCCATGAGAACCTTGATATTCTGTGTCTTGGTCCACATTAGAATGTTAATGCACTTGCCATATGCTTACATCAATATGGATTCATGATTTATGTGCCTTCTGTAGTGGACTGTACTGTTATTGTTTTAGTTTGCTGGGGCAATGTGAGAAATGATTTATAAATAAAGGCTTTACTTTTCACAGTTGCAAACTCTGGAAAATCTAAAGTTAAATTATGAGGTCTAGTTGGGAGCATGCTTATCTACAGTCCTTTTCTCACTTCAAAATCAGTGTTATAAAGGGCCACTTGATTTTATAGGATCTCTTCAGTAAGGTTATGAACCTGTTATAAGGACTTCACCCCAAAGACCTAAGTACCTCCCAAAGATCTCATGCAGTTCTATTACTTTGGGTCTTTGGACTTCAATGTAGGAATTTTGGGAGGACATAGATATGCAGATCATTTTGATGTTTGAATTGTTTTGTCATTTGACCAATGAGAGCTTATATATCTGGCTTCCGTGTCTTTTTTAAAAGAATTTTTATTACTTATACAGTGCTCTGCCTGCATATATGCCTGCAGGACAGAAAGAGGGTAACAGATCTCATTATAGATGGGCTTGTTGTGAGCCACCATGTGGTTGCTGTAAATTGAATTCAGGACCTTTGAAAGAACAGCCAGTCCTCTTAACCTCTGAGTCATCTCTCCAACTCTTTCTTTGTCTTTTTGACATGTTCTATTTCCATCATTGTTTGAGCATCACTACTTTTGAGCCAAGATATTTCTGGCATACATACACACCCATTTGTTCTCCTTTGTGGTATTAAGTCTCTGACATAGGGCCATTTACACACTAAGCAAGTGGGGCCCTGTAATCAGCTATTCCTCTAGGGATCCCTGCTTTCCCTCAGTGGAGGCTAATTTATACTTTCCCTTGCAGCTCAGGCAAACCTCAAATTTATGATATAGTCAAGGATGACCTTGACCTTGAAATTATCATCTTCCTGCCTATATCTCCAGTGCTATGATTATAGTCGTGTACACACAAGGCCAGTTTCTGTGATCCTAGAAATGGAATCTGGGGCATACTACATGCTAAGCAAGCATTCTTATCAATAGAGCTGCATCTCCAGCCTTAGCAATAACATTCTTAGTTTATATTGAGATGTAAAATACAGTTTGTTCATTCATTCATCAGTTGGTGGATATTTATGTTTCCAGATTTTGGTTATTCGGAATAAAATAAATATTTGACAGGATCTTTGAATATTGGCATGTTTTTATTTTTCTTGGGTTAAAACAGAAAAACTCGGGGAACAGAGCTAAACAGAGAATTCTCTGGAGAGGAATACCGAATGGCAGAGAAGCACTTAAAGAAATGCTCAACCTCACTAGCCATTAGGGAAATGCAAATCAAAACAACCCTGAGATTTCACCTTACACCCATAAGAATGGCCAAGATCAAAAACTCATGTGACAACACATTCTGGAGAGGTTGTGGAGAAAGGGGAACCCTTCTCCACTGCTGGTGGGAATGTAAACTTGTACAACCACTCTGGAAATCAATCTGGCGCTTTCTCAGACAACTAGGAATAGCACTTCCTCAAGATCCAGCCATACCACTACTGGGCATATATCCAAAAGAGGCTCAAGTACACAAAAAGGACATTTGCTCAACCATGTTTGTAGCAGCTTTATTTGTAATAGCCAGAAGCTGGAAACAACCCAGATGCCCCTCAACTGAAGAATGGATGCAGAAACTGTGGTACATCTACACAATGGAATATTACTCAGCAATGAAAAATAAGGAAATCATGAAATTCGCATGTAAATGATGGGATCTGGAAAGGATCATCCTGAGTGAGTTGTCCCAGAAGCAAAAAGACACACATGGTATATACTCACTCATATAGACATACAACATAGGACAAACCCACTAAAACCTGTGCATCTAAAGAAACTAAGCAAGAGAGAGGACCCTAACTAAAATGTCCAATCCCCATCCGGAAAGGCAAAGAGGATGGACATCAGAAGAAGAAGAAAACAGGAAACAACCTAGGAACCTACCACAGAGGGCCTCTGAAAGCCTCTGTCCTTCAGACTATCAAAGCAGATGCTGAGCCTGATGGGCAACTGTTGGGCAGAGTGAATGGAATTTTAGGTAAGAACTGGGAAATAGTAAGAGCTGGAGAGGACAGGGTCTCCACAAGGAGAGCAACAGAATAGGAAAATTTGAACACAGGGAACTTCCCAGAGACTCATACTCCAACCAAGGACTATTCATGGAGATAACCCAGAACCCCTGCACAGATGTAGCCCAGGGCAGTTCAGAGTCCAATTGGGTTACATAGTAATGTGAAGAGGGACTGCCTCTGACATAATCTGATTGGCCTGCTCTTTGATCACCTCCCTCTCGGGGGGAGCAGCCTTACCAGGCCATAGTAGAGGACAATGCAGCCACTTTTGATGTGAACTGACAGACTAAGATCAGAAAGGAGAGGAGAACCTCCCCTATTAGTGGACTTGGGGAGTGGCATGCAAGCAGAGGGAGGAGGGAGGGTGGGATTGGGAGGGGAGGAGGGAGGGGCTTATGGGGGGATGCAGAATGAATAAAGTGTAATTGATGAAAAAAAAACAGAAAAACTCTTAGATCATGGGCAAGTATCTGCTTAAGTTTATATGAAACTGTCAATGGGTTTGTCCCCTCTTACCCAGGAAGCCTCAGAGTTGATGTTCTGGCTTCAGCTGCCCCTCTGCTCAACAATTTTGTCGTTTCAGATCCTGTGCCCCTCAGATCTGGTGTGTGTTGGACGCCAACATCTTGGATTACCCTCCTCTTCACTTTCTTATAATGAATCTTAAAGTCCATGGAGCATTCACTCTGAAATTTCCCAGGGAACAAAAATAGGCCAAAAACCAATCTTCTCATATGTAAAGGCAAGCCAATAATCAAGCACTTTATTTGAACAATTTCCCACAATTTTCCTTCTATATCTTGTTCTTTTTATTTTAGTCCTTAATTGAAATAATAAGCAATAACCATTACTTGTGTAAATTTGATGTCTTCATTTCCTGTGCAATAGTAATTGGTCTGTTACTTTTTAATTCATTCTTACACAATTTTTGAAGACAAGAACAGCATGCAGTAGTTCTATAGCAACACAATATGTATGACAGCTAGATAATCAATGTTCTTTCTGTGCAAACATGACAACATCAATTTGATTCTCATAACTTAAAGAAATGTGAAATACATGTGTTAAACAAGATGGCCTCTGCCTTCTACGTGTGGCTGTCATTGCCTTGTGCAAAGACACCATGAGGTTAATTGCTTAAACAAGCTTAAGCATGTGTAAATGTATTGTATTATTTATTGTGCTTTCACACAGGAATGCATCTAGAAGTGCACTAAACTAACAAGTTTAGTGATGTATGAAAACACCTTAAACAAACTTTGCTAACTGCCTTTAGTTCATGTTATAAAGGAGTTTATTACCTTGTGCAGACACTCCATGTGGTAAATTGCTTTAAAAAGCTGTGTGATGGTAAACTGAAATCTTAGGAATGGATTTTAAACATGTGGGATAGTGGTGAATGAATCCAGTACCTCTTGAATGAAGGGACTACAAGGTTTCCCTGAAGAAGGAGCCTGACAAATCCCCTAAAAGTTTTACTTTTAGCCTTTCTGCAGTCCTTGCCCAGAAGGACCCTACTACCTTTTACAAGAGTAATTTCATCCAAGGGTAAAGGAAAAATCAAACTTTCTTGTATCTATTATATGCTAGGTCTGAATTAATATGGATTCCTGGAGATACCAAGAAATATTGCAGCACTTCACATAAAGTAGGGGCCTTTGGAGGTCAGGTGTTTAATAGAGTTTTGGTCAACACCCAAATTAAAATTGGTCCAGTGATCCAATGATATTACCCAGTCTGAGAAGGTATAATGGGGGTAGTTTACATAAAAGCTAGCAGAATTTTCACATTGGCACCTGTACCTGTGGAGGTGTTATAGGTTCAGGAATAGCCACACACTAACCACTCAAACGCCAAACTCAGACTGATGGAAGTTATTGAATGCTAAACAAAAATTGACCATTCAGGACCATAATCTCGAATCAGGAGCCAGAATATGATGCTGGTTTGTTTCTAAGTTAGGCTTTTTATTCATAAAAATATAACCAGGTAACCAGGTGTATGAAAAAAGTTTGAGCCACGGACATGGGAAATCTTTCCAGTTCTTCTTCTTCTTCTTTTTTTTCATAGACTTAAAGTTCTTGTTATACATGTCTTTCACTTGCTTGGTTAGAGTTACAGCAAGATATTTTATTTTATTTGTGACTATCGTGAAGGGTGTTGTTTATATAATTTCATTCTCAGCATATTCTTTTGTATACAGGGGGACTACTGATTTTTTTAATTTAATTTTGTATCAATCACTTTGCTGAACATGTTCATCAGCTGTAGGAAGTCTCTAGTAGAATTTTCAGGGGTCACTTTTTTATACTATCATATCATTTGTGATTAGTGATTGTTTGACTTCCTACTTACCAATTTGTATCCCAATAATCTCCTTTAGTTATTTTATTGCTTTGGCTAATTTTGTCTATAGAGCTGTCTTTGTACACATAAACTCTTTTAATAAGTTTTCTACCATAAGAGAAAACTCCTTCAATTTGGTACATACCTTTGCTGACTAAAACATCTTGACTAACAATTACGATGTTTTGGGAGTTAGAGTATATCTTTTGATTTCCTTCTTATGTTAAAGTTAATGTCAAACAGTTTGGTATTATTCTAATAGGCTTGCAGCATGAGTAAGTTACTTGATCTTTGTCAATGCACCTTTTAATAACAGTTTTTAAGATTTTGTGTTTCTAATGTTTTAACTATAATACATTGTTAAGGTTTGCAAGGCAATCCAGGAAACTGACCAGGAAGAATTATTCAAAGGAAAAGAAATAGGGGAGGGAGCCCAGTATTTCTTCTCTAGAATTAGAGACTGGCTACACAGCTGCTAAGGAGGAAAACGAAAACTGACCACTTCTTTTTCCCTTACTAAAAAACAAAACAAAACAAAACAAAACAAACAAACAAAAAAAACCCAGCATGTAGCCAAAAGTTCAAAGGGTTATAAAACAGGGGCCCTTTGTTCTGAGATTAGCTCCTGACATAATTAAAGGAGACCCAAGGACCCCTTCTCCAGCTACCAGGGACTGGGCATTTTAATGTAGTAACAGGAGCAATAAAAACAGCAGCCAAGCGTGTTAACTTATGGGACTGGGGCGAGGAGTAGACGTCACAAAGCTCCTGCCCAATTGTGATGCCAGGGACAGTATGGTGTGAGAGAGAGATTTACAGACACCAGAACCAGGGGAAAGGCTGTGTAAGGTCTGAGGACAAAGATGTGCCACAGCGGCCTTCAGCACCTAGAAGATGCTTCCAGAGCCTTTTTCCAGGGTCCTAGCCAAGCCACCAGGTGAGAAGCTTAGGAACAAAGGCTTATGATGGTGGGAACAGCACGCAGGGGATTCTGGGATTTGTAGGCAACACCTGGGCCACAGTCCAGACAGCCGACAGGGAGAGACGCAGGCTCGCGACTACAAGCAATCCTAGGATGCATCGCGCCGCCTGGACGCCATTTTTGTAGTTCTCAGATACAATTCCAGAAGTCCTAGCTCCGAAGCCTTGTTTGTAGTTCTCAGGCAGGGGGTGGGGGGGGGTCTCTGGCGTGAAGCATCTTGGGATCGTTGGGACTTACGTGACCAGCAAGAGCTCCGAAGTGAGAAACAAAGGGGTAAAGGTCTGTCTGTGACTAGAGGGTTTGCGTTTACATCCCCGTGGCGGAGGCCAGGGAGATGGTAGGGCGGCCTCGATGTCTCTGAGCCTGGAAGTCTGCGGGGCGGATACGGAAGCGAAGCCATAAGGGGCGGGACTTCCGCCAGAAATGCCCTGCTACCCGGAATGGTTTTCCCAGGTCAGCAATCATCTTATCCCAAGCAGTTATGAATACATAGTCCTGCAAACACGTGGGGTGGGGGCGGGGAGGAAGGGGAGTAGGAGGGATTTGGGGTTCCCCCCCTTCCTCTCTTGTCCACCCCTCGCCTTCCATCCATCCGCCTGGAGTTCCTGAGCGGCCACGCAGGCAGGGGCATGGCGGGAAAAGAAAAGGCACAGAGTCCTCTGCTCCCACCAGGCCTGCGTGCTTCCTGGGGGAGATGGTGCACCCAGCCCGGGGTGAGGCTGTGCACGACCTTGTATATGTTGTTCTGGCGTCCTCTGATGAGGAGGAAGAAGAGGAAGGAAGAAAAGAAAGAAAAAGAGAAAATAAAGGAAGAAAGAAAAAGACTCCCAACTAATTGAAACTTGGGTACTATTTGCTGAGTACCCAAGTTTCTGGTGCCCTCTGCTGGGCCCGCGGGTGCACGAGCGAGGTGTGGGGGCTGGGGGTTGAGTAGGTAAGGTGCACTGGGCTTAGTTGATAGGGTGCTGGGGACTCAGTACAGAAGGATCTGGCCACCTCTGCTGGTCTAAAGGCATATACATATGGGCAAAGAAAAAGTAAGAGATGGAGGAGGAAGAAGAGGGAAGGAAGGAAGGAGAAGAGAGAGACAGAGAGAGGGAGGGAGGAAGAAAAAAGAAAGAAAGAAAGAAAGAAAGAAAGAAAGAAAGAAAGAGAGAAAAGAAGAGAGAAAGGAAGAAAGAAAGAAAGATCTTTGTGGCTTTGCAGAAAAACAGCCAGCTAATTGAAACTTGGGTAATATTTGGTGTTGATTTGCTGAATTTGAACCAACATACACAGGTAAAAGTGCAGGTATTCTGTACTCACATAAGTAACTGAAGTTTTTCCACATGGTAAATAAATTATTTTCAACCAGAAGGAAGGTGTAGAACATGGCAAACCAACACATTTTATTTTGAGTCCCTATCAAATAGTAATGACTTGATGAACTTTTTCAGAGGAAGCTTCTCATATTTGAAAACAAGAGCTATCCCTGACTTAATGATCTATTTCTAGTCTTCTACAGCCTCCCAGTACCCAGGAGATTTTTACTTCCATAAATTCTGGATTGACAGGTTTGATTGCATCTCCTGCTTTGCTATGTGAAAATCATGACCCATGCCCAATTTCTATAGAGATTAACAGAAGAAAATGATGTGGTGACCCTTTCTGAGCCCAGCTATTCCATATGGAATGCAGTTTCCTGTGCCCTCCATAAAACGCTGTTGAACAAATTTGAAATGGGATCTAAAGCATACAGAAACGTGGACCGGCTTTTTTCATGCCAGGTAAGCCTCACTGGTAAGCAAGGGTAGCATCATATCTTATATTATTGCTAAGTAATTCACTGTCATCAAGCCAATAAAACATTTTCACCTTATAGTTGAAAGTACAAATTAAAATGGAAAAAGGTTCTGTCAACGTGTATGTGTATATATCTGTATCTTAAATGATTTGGAGACTGAAAGCACTCATTTGAAGACATTTAATTTGAATGTCTTTCAACAAATGCTTTCCTAGTGTGAGATGAAATCCTGTAAGATATATGTGTAAATATGTAAAAATATGGCAAGTTCAATAACCAAAATTTTTATGATTTCATGGAATATGTCCAGTGCCATAAGATATATATACAAGAGGACTGTATCCAAAGCAACCATTTCAAATAAAATAGAATCTATATTTATGGCAAAAAACCATAAAAAAAGATTCTTTTGTGGACAATAAATAGCCTGTCTTAGAGTCAAAAAAAAATTCTGCTCAGTTCCCTCTCTTCATCCACTTCTGCTGTCTATTCCATTTTCTATTCTGGGTGACATTCTGGCACCCTCCTGTGGACCCTCCTTGTTATTTAGCTTCTTTGGATATGTGGATTGTAGTACAGTTATCTTGTATTATAGGTCTAATATCCGCTCATAAGTGAGTATATACTATGTGTTTCTGTCTGTGTCTGTGCTACCTCACTCAGGATTTTTTCTAGTTCAATCCATTTGCCTGCAGTTTCCATGGTTTCTTATTTTTAATAACTGATTAGTATTCCATTGTGTAAATATACCAGAAGTACTTTATCCATTCTTCTAGATTTGAGGGACACCTAGGTTGTTTCCAGTTTCTAGCTACTATGAATAAAAAGCTATAAACATAGTAGAACAAATGTTCTTGTTCTATAATGGAACATCTTTTAGATATATTCCCTGGAGTGGTATAGCTGGGTCTGGAGGTAGAACTATTTCCAATTTTCTGCGAATGCACCAGATTGATTTCCAGAGAAGTTGTACAAATTTGCACTCCCATCAGCAGTGGAGGAATGTTCCCTTTTTACCATATCCTCACCAGCATATGTTGTCACTTGAGTTTTTTATCTTAGCCATTCAAGTGGTGTAAGATGGAATCCTGGAGTCATTTTGATTTCTGTTTGATGACTAAGGACTTTGATGATTTCCTTTAGTGTTTCTCAACCATTCGAGATTCCTCTGTGATGAATTCTCAGTTTAGCTCTGAACCCCATTTTTAAATTGGATTAGTTGATTTGTTGGTGTTTAATTTCTTAAGTTTTCTTTGTGTATTTTGGATTTTTAATACTCTGTCTGATGTAGGGTTGGTGTTGCTATTTTCCCAATCTGTTGGCTGTTGTTTTGTTCTTTTGATAATGTCCTTTGACTTACAGAAGCTTTTCAGTTTCTTGAGATCCCATTCATTAATCGTTAATCTCAGAGCCTGCACTGATTTGTTCTATTGTCTCCCATGTTACTGAGTTCCAAACATTTTTCTACCTTGTCTTCTAAATGATTTAGAGTCTCTGGTTTTATGTCAAGGTCTTTGATCCACTTGGACTTGAGTTTCTGCATGGTGATATACAAAAGGGTCTATTTGCATTTTCCTACAGGCAGACATCTAGTTAGACCACAACTATTTTTTGAAGATGCTGTCATTTTTCCATTGTATGGTTTTGTCTTGTTGAAAGTAAAGTTTTAGTAGGAGTGTGGGTTTATTTATGTGTCCTTATTCCAGTTGTACAGGATTTGTCTTCTCTCAAGGGTGTTTTTTGGTTCTCTGACCATTATTTCTTACCTTTTTCAGACCCATGAGACTTTGGGGATTTGTGGGCACTTCTTGCACAAACAGCCAATGTGAAGGTATTTGGGGGAAATCCTAATTAAAAAACCTATTGTTTTCCTGAGCATATCTTAAATGATAATATAGGAACCATATGCTGAAATTTGGTTGACCTCACTGTTTGTCCTTGTGAAATATTGAAGACTCTGGAAATCAAGGCAGGGCCATCATGGCTCCTGTTATTATGCTTTGCCATACTTGATTCACTTTAAGACACCATCCTAGGGAATTTACTCTTTTCCATCTTCTCTGGAGAGGTGCACCAGCTTCGGTGACCCCATCAAAAAGGAATTCACCAATTCCATTTTGATAACTACGTTTGCTCAGGAGGAAACAAACAGCTGTTGGGTTATAACATTCATTTTGGTTTGAGAAGATATTAGGATTGTAAGAAAGGAACTTTGGGACCTAGAAAATCATAGCTACACTGAGAATTTGCTGTGATGAATGAGAGAGGAAAAAAAGCAACAATACCAAGTTACATTGATGCTTCCTGTTGTGTGTTTTGGAAGATGTCACATTATTTAAACATTTTGTATGATCGTGGTGAAAGCCATGCAGTTACTAAATCCAGGATAATAACAGACATTTTCCTGGCTGGTTCAGTGATGTCAAGCACCCATCAGGAAGTGTTCATGTTCTTGGAACTGTTGGAGATGCTTCACTGTCATTTGGAGCTAGCTGGAAGGTAGGGGTGCTGATTGTATTCTGGGTTTAGGCTGAGCACAGTTTGGGAGAATGTGAAGATTGGCAGGAAGAGCTGAGCTTCATGTCTCTTTCTGTGGCTGGCTGCTGGGAGTGATGCTACCCTCACAAGCACAAGTCACCCTCACTGACTCACCTGGACAGTCTACCATGCAGAGTGATTATTGGGTTAAAGACTATAATTTTATTTGAATTCCACTATAACACTGGTCAGTGGGCAGCCTCTCTGTGATGGTCTGTTTCATACTGGCCATTTTGGTAGATGATGATGGTCATTGTATCAAAGGTTCTTATACTTCATGAAAGGTGCATGTATTCTGGGTGCTAGCTAGTGAGTTTTTGGCAGTGTAGGCTCTTCAGAAATTATGATTTTGTCAGACATGGGAAAAGAATAATGCTGGTTTTTTTTGAGTGTGTGAAAGTGGTGCATGTAGGGGAGGGAGAGTCATTTTAGAAAACCTTCCACATGTTCCTCAGAATATGAATTTTCACCAGAGATGAAATTGAGTAATAGGAATAACATCATCATTTGCTATTTAAAGTACACTAAATAATATGATAGTCTTTTAAGAGGCCATGACTGAAGGCATATGCATCCTCAGATATTCCTCAAGAAATGGAGATCAGTGGGAATTTGGTCTCATTTGATACCAATCAGGAGCCAGAACCAAATCCCTGGCCAAAGTTTTATCTGTATGTGGGCCATTAAAATGAAAATGAAACAAAACTTGTTCAAAACTACATCTGGACCTGGATCCCTTATTATTTGAGAAGGAATGAATGGGTACTCAAATGTGTGTGTGTGTTTGTCCATTTGCACATCCGGGAATGGCTTGTTTGGTCCTTATCCTTTGTATCAAAGTTGCTGCACCTTGCTCCTTTATGTACCTGGGTGGCTACACCTGATCACCCTATGTGTCATTACCTGTGGGATCATAACTGTCACAGCACTGCAGAAAACTCAGAAACACAAAACCAGCCCAAAGCACAGCCATGTTTTCCTCCAAGAGTGAAGTAGCGTCATGTACAGTATAAGCCTTTTGTGTATATGAGCAGAGGAGAGGAACTGAAATTGTTGTGCATGTATAATACAGGTCAATTGCTTGTTTGTATTAAAATTTGGAACAAATTCTCTCGGGCTTTTTTGTTTGCTAAATTAAGGGAAAACCTGTGTCCTCCATAGCCCGCAGCAACAACTTTTAGAGGTTGTATAGAGGTTGTATACAGGTGCAAGGGCCCAGGTAAATTAGTATCCCCCTCCCCTCCACTCCGTTGAGCTTAAGTCTGGCACAGGGTCCCTCCATGCTTAGGGCGGAATAAGGCCTTTTATCTTTCAGTGGTTCATCCAACGATGCCACAGGACTAGAGCATGTGGGCTCTCGAGACAGTTCTGTCTTTACTAAATTAAAATATATAGTATTAAAATTAACACATATATAAATCTAGCTATTAGGTGCAGGAGCGCTCTGTCTTCATGGACACGTGCGCATCACCGGAGGGAACCAGACATTCGTGCACCACCCTGTTGTCCCTGGGGATCCAACCTGGCACCTGGGAAAGAAATAGGGATTCTGTGTCCCTGTCTGTCCTGGAATTGCTTTCTGGAGCACGCTGGTCTGGAACACACTGAGACCCACCTGCCCCTGCCTCCTCAGTGCTGGGATCCTAGGTGTATGCCACTGGGTCGCCTTTTGGTGTTGTTGTTGTTTAATCTTTAAAAATATTTATCAGGGTGAGCGCATTTCTGCCTTCCCGAGAGAGCAGTGCTGCTTTGACTGGGAGGGCCGCAATTACAAAAAAAAATGGGGGCCGAGACCCCAGGATTCCTTTTCCATAGACCAGCTGGAAGGCCTCTGAGCAGGAAAATGCAAATTGCACATTCTTTCTCTACACAAGCGACTTCCAGGAGCTGGTGTTTACTTCCATTACCAGTGGGCGGGGCTATGACGTCACAGAGATGCTCCTAGAAAGGTCTTGTTTCCTAAGACGGTGAGGGGCAAAGGGAGGGGACATTTACAGAACCTTTGGACTGGGGGAAACGCTGTGTGCCCTGGTCGGTTGGTGACTTCCCAGACAGGGGCCTCTGCAGTGGTGGAAAAGAGCTTCCAGGCGACTTCTGGTCCAGGCTACCCTACCAGTGAGGGAAAAACGACCCAAGATGGCTTGTGATGGCATAAACAGTGCCCACAGCATTCTGGGAATTGTATTTCTGCGCCCGCACCACGTTACAGCTTGGCCATAAGCTGAGATGACTGCAAACAATTCCAGAAGTCTTTGCTCTGCAGCCCGCCATGTTTGTAGTTCTCATTGAGACATGCTTGTAGTTCTCACAGAAGCTTGCTGTGGGCACAATGCATTCTGGGATTGTTTGTAGTTCTCTGACTTTGGTGAGCTCTGTATTGATCAACGAAAGGAGTAAATGGCTCCTGTGCTTTGCAGGTTTGTGTTTACAGTTCAGAAACATGGTGGCCCGGGAGATAGTGGGGAGGCCACCGAGCCAATGTCCTAACTGCTGAGTCATCTTCCCAGCTTTTTGTTTATGTCTCAGGAATGCCACGGAGTGAATATGCTCATAGTTTAAAAACCATTGACAATGGAAATTGCATTACCTACCCAATTTCTCATCTGCACTCATTCAATTTAAAGCCGAACAGTACACACCATGAGCATTTAAAAATTCGCGTGTATCTATGCGGTGTCCTGTGACAATCAATTGTGTCTGCAGTGCTCCTGTTGTGCCAAATGCATTCTTCGGGAGTCTGAGGACACCTGCACTCATTTGCATAGACCCTTCTGGCCTCAAACTCATACATGCTGCCTGAGCTTCCCTCTTTGCTAGCTCTTCAGTCTTGCCATTTACAGTTCAGGGGAACATCTACTGACACTTGCGGGGAGACATTGACTAGAGAATGCATTAGCAGGGCTATGGGTCCCTGTGAGTCAGGATGGCAATTTCACCACTCATACTGATTTCCAGGGCAACAGAATTTCTTAATCTATAAACAGATTTGGGATTCACAGTGTGACTGTCTTAAGGTAGTGGTATACAAATAACACAGAATTTAGGCTCATTCTGGCCTTTTCAGTTTGTTTGTATTGAAGGAACTGAGGATGGCAGGGGTGGCGCCATTTAGTTTCTCAGACTCTATCTTAAGTTGACTGACCTTGGAATGATTTGGTCACCACCTTTGGGTTCCGAAAAGGGCCACATGGCCCTCCATCCTGCAGGTTTTGTGGAAACCACAAAATGTGTAAATAGATAATTATAACCAGACCTCCACCCCACATGTTATCATAAATGCCACAGAGTGTGTTAGTGGATCCTCCACTGCACCCAGCTGGCTATCATACAGATTGCTATCTGTTGGTTTGGCCAGGTGGCTTGGAACAATTAACCAAAAGGTCAGTTCGATTACTGAACCCCCTACCTAAAACTTATCCTTCTCTGTAACTCTAAGGCTTGGAATCCCCCACTTGTCGTTTTTTTTTTTTTCTTTAAAAAGTCTGCCTCCCTGAGATTCAGGGCCTCACTCTCTAACCTGCTATGTTGGGGAAGATTGGTGGCCTGAGATTTAGCTTGAATAAAATCCTCGTGTGATTTTCAATGGACTGGACTCCTAGTAGTCTTTTGGCATTTCTCAAATCAGGCACATCACACCTACCTTGTCCTCATAGAAAACTGGGTGCTCTCCCACCCTTTACAGATAGGGGCGCATCTGTCCCCTCCAAGATCCAAAGATCACAGAAAACTGGGTATTCTATCACCCTTTACATATAGGGGCACATCTTTGGTCACTCAAATGGGTAACTGTCTAGGAAAGAAATAGTCTGAGATAATCATTTTGGAAAATTTTGGTAAAGTCTGCCTCTGTAGCAAGAGGTAGGTGAGGTCTGCCTCCACAGCTAACAAAGAGGTCATTAACAAATTCCACTCCCAGCCTTTTGGATTGAATGCAGGTATTTGATCTAATGCACTGAGAAAGAGGCCTCTGCATGTTTAACATTCCTGGTTTCCCTAGTGATCTGTGGGTACAAGGACCTTTGTGGTTCAACATCTTGTTGTTCATTGAAGAGTGGAATTTTCCTGAAAGTAGGATAATTAGCATCAAACAAGGATGAGCTCCCTAATTTCTTTTCCAATACAATATGGTCAGTCCTGAAACCATATATACACAATCAACAGAAAGGGATTCAGCAAGTTTAATTCAAATATTTGAGCATGCTTATTCACCCATACTTAGCATGGAAGAAATCACCTGGGAAGAATAAGAAGGGATAGAGAAAGGACAAGAAATGGGTAAAGCAATGTAATATATTTTAATTAAAATATATAAAAATACATATTAAATTAGAACATGGCTATAGAGATAGTTTAGCAGTTAAGAACAATGGATATTGGTACAGAAGATAGAGGTTCCATCTCCAGAAATCACATGGTAGCTAGCCATTTGCTCTAATTCCAGTCAATGTCATCTCCTGCCATCTTCTGGCTTCTGTTGTTACTGAACATAGACACACACAGAAAAACACCCAGTATATAAAATAAAAATAAAGCTTAAAATTGTAGTAATCTCTACAGAGATATCACAGCAGTGAGACAGACAGCAGCCAGGGCTAATTAAAATGAACTCTTTCTACTCCTGTATGAAAGTAGCTGCATAATTCCTCTGAACCAGCCATCTCATAGGCAAAATCAGGCTCATTGTGAGGTTAGACTAGCTCAGCAAAGCTGTTTCTCTAAGAATAGTGTCCATGGTGCTGATTGGTGACTTCCTTGATATTTTCTGAATCTGTATTCTCTGTCTTTGTATGTGTGAGAAAATGGCCTTGATACTTCTATCTGTGAAATCATACAACATGATTGACAGGTAGCACTGGCCGCATGCAAACGATACCCAGTGTCCCTTATTTTCATCTAAGACCTTGTGGTACAAGATGAATATTCCAGAGGCATTTCTGTCCACTTTTATAATTTACGTATGTTTCTGCATGACTTTGAGTCAAGATGCATTTAAATATATCTCCTTATCTACTACCACCATGTTACGAAAAGGATTTAACTTAGCATGCTTAAACATAGGCAAACCTATAATTGAACTTTTCCAGATTCCCTAAGTAAAACATCAAAGCTTCCTTTGTTGAAGAAAATCATGCTTTGGAAAAGACTCCCATGCTCTCCTTTCCTGCCACAGGAAAAAAAAAATCTCAGCTCTTCTGTTTTCACTGTTATGATGGCTATTCTAGGCAGCCAAATTGACTCTGTGTCTGGAATTAACTAAAACCCAAACTGTTGGGAAGTAGAAAAATTCTTCAATCTAGATATAGATTTTTGATGTGATAAAACCCACCTTTAATCTCATCCACAGTCTCTGATGGTAAGATACATACATATATATACACACAAAATACATACATATAATATTGGAGATGGTAGCTCTTTTTCTTTGTCTGCTGGCCCTACCTCTGGCTAGCAAGCTCATTTTTTTTAAAAACTGGCATTAAAGCTTATTTCTTAAGAATTATGGTATATACTGAAGACCATCTGAGACATCCAGTTACATTGGCTGAACCATTACTATATTTTTTTTTTGTTTTTAAGCAAAATCCAAAACATTTGATGTCACCAATAAAGATGCTGGAGTCAGATGCCTGGGTGAAAACTTGCTATCTCAGGGAGGCAGCCTACCTTCCTACTCAGCCAAAGGCTCAGAAAACAAAACAAAACAAAAACTACTTCTCCTTCCATGCTTTTTAAAAATCCTCTCAAACT
Organism: Meriones unguiculatus; assembly: GCF_030254825.1. Taxonomy (NCBI): domain Eukaryota; kingdom Metazoa; phylum Chordata; class Mammalia; order Rodentia; family Muridae; genus Meriones; species Meriones unguiculatus. The sequence goes on from NW_026843657.1 coordinate 830,543, forward strand.
GAATGTCCCTACATTCCACTTCATGTGAATCTCTCCCAACTGGTTGCTTGCTTGGACTCATGACCTATGGTTGAGTTTATCCAAGCCTGTTTTAACAGAGAACTTGTGGATTAACGGTGTATGCTTACACTAAACCACTCCACAACTAGAGACAGATTTTTCCAGGATACCATCTCAGGGTTCACAGTATAACTAAATAATCCTGCAACATGGGTTCTTCAACTTTCCATTGGTAGATAGGTATTGTTGGACCAGTTGGAACACAGCCTGTGAGCCATTCTAATAAACACACTTTCTACATATGTACATTCATTCCATTTGTTGTGTTCAGCTAGAGAATCTTTACTAATACAGATGTTTTGTTTTGTTTACCTTCCCATTTGGGAAGCTATGGCTTCTAAAAACACTGCTCCATAAAGTTTGTCATCTGTTAACTGTTTTTCTCTCAGGATGTTCACAGGTACCAGGTGAAACGTAGGTGCAGTTATCTTAGCCCACTATGAAGCCACAAAACACAAATCTTGTCTCTTGAAATTTCTCTGATAGGGAAGGTCCTCCCCCCCTTTCATCTGACCCTAGCCTATCAGGTCTCATCAGGACTGGCTGTAATGTCTTCCTCTATGGCCTGCTCCCCATTCAGGAGGAGGTGATCAAAGAGCTAGCCACTGAGTCATGGTCAGAGACAGTCCCTGTTCCCGTTACTATGGATCCCACATGGATACTGAGCTACCATGGGCTCAGTTCTAGGTTATCTCCATGCATGGTCCTTGGTTGGAGAATCAGTCTCAGAAAAGAGAGATGGAGTGGGGCATGGATGGAAATGAGGGAAAAATGATGAGACTGGGAGGGATTGAGTGAGGGGGCTACAGCTGGGATACAAAGTGAATAAATTTTAATATAAAAAATTTAAAATATTCATAACATTAAGAAATGAAATATATAAGGAACACACAGTCCCAACCAAAATTCTGTTATCAGCTTTTATACTTTTTGCCTAGCATGCATTTTGCATTTATTACAAAACACAATTCATATTGTTTTCTGAGAAGAATATATAACTCCTGTGAGAGTCATTTATAAAATCTAATAAATTCCTTTGTGGTACTTGTAAATCACTATAAACTAGACATTCCACCAAAGATGAATGTGATTTAGCACAACTTAAGAATCCTGCAATCATTTTGTCAGAATTGTTTGATTGTACTGAATATGTTCTCTAGATATGTTAATCATCTAGGAATGGGTTTCTTGGAGTATGTGCTTCAAACGTTTTATATTTACATTATATATGTGTATATTACTGCTAAAACATTTAAACACCATGGTAATTTAATAGAGAAGTCACCTAAATTTGTATTTTGTTCTTTAATTATAAAAAGTATAAATAATTAAAAATTGTCTTGTTAATATTCTAGGATCCCTTTCATTTGTGGGACAGATGGGTAACTTCATTGCAGTTGAGTAATGGGCTATGGAAGCCTGATCCACCAGGAGGAAGAAGCAGAACTGCCTCCTGAGTGCTGCTGTGTGGGAGCTTAGGCATACCCTGAGATCTTAAGTTGGGGAGCCTAGGGTCCCCTCCCACAGAGGGGAGCAGCAAGTGGCTGAGTGGCCAGGGTGGGAGGGCTGGGCGATCTGGAGGCTGGGTGTGCAGGCAGACATAGGCTATCGGAGGACAGGCATTAGTGCTGCTGAAATGCGAATCTCCGCTGATCTGGAGAAGGCACAGTCCTGGACTGGAAGTCAGTGTCAGGGACTAAAGAGCTGTGCCCCTTCCGCACAGTCTAACCCTAAGGGAGACACCCTAGCCCTAAGGGAGGGGCTCCTGTCACTTAAGACTCTCTGGCCAATCAGGGTCTCTGAACGGACCTGCCAGTCAAGAGAGGGGGCGTGTCCTTCCGGATGCCTTTCTGCTGATTCAGGTACCACTGCTGAGTAGGCTTGCGTGGTTCCCTTTGAAGTGCTCTGAGCGCTGCTGCCGCCGCTGCTTGGGTACTGTGAGAGAAACTGAGGCAAGCTCCGAAGTCGCAACATGGTGAGTTCAGGGAGGAGAAAGCGGCTGAGTGGCGGGAGCTGCTGTGTGGGGTCTCTTCTGGAACTGGCTGGTCAGCGGCGGCCACTGGGGAGGGAACTTGTGGTCCTGAGCGCTCCCTGGACCCAGCGGTTGTATCTGAGTCACTTCACTGAGGGGGCCGCATCCATGCAGAGCATTTGCAGCAGGGGTTTGTGAGCAAAATCATCCTCATGGTGGGACGCCAAACTCGGAGTACTTAATTTGTCTTTGGTGTTCCAGTTTTTCTTGCATCCTCTACAAGTTCTGCTCTTAGCATTTAATCTTTAAGTGTGAGATCCATTCGGAGGTAGTTTTGTGGGGGTTGTAAACGCCATCTCATGTGTTGGGTAGCACTCCAATATTAAGCTGTGATGAGGAAGAGTAGAATTGATGATGTAAAGGATAGCCAATACTTGGGAAATAATAGGTGTCACTAAATAGAATTTAGCCAGGGGGAGGACTGCTTCCAAATTACCCCACAGGTAAATAGTATGCTAACCAGGCCTGTTAGAGATTAGCATAATAGCATACACATGTTGACCAAGCTTGTCCAGAAATTTGGCCCCAACCGTAGCAAAGGAGAGAGAAAACTCTGATTTACAACCAGCTACCAGGCCGATCCTCATATCAAACAACAGGCCTCTACCAAACTGCTCAAGGCGATCCTACAGGGTCACTACCAACATTACAGCCTGTGGTGACATAAAGGTGTTAAAGTAACTTTTATTCCCCTGAAATAATTGTCCTCCAGGCGCTTAGTGCCTTCATCTGCTAACCTAGGCCTAGTCCTGCAAGCCTCTAGCCTCCATACAATGTAATCGAGAATGTTTTCATCCTTTGAGACTTAGTGCTGAATAAGCTCATCCTTTCTAGTTTTTTCCTGAATCTTGCTGGCCTGTTCAACTCAGCTGTTCTGACTCAGACTTCCCTCCAAGGTGACTGAATCAATTTGGCTTTTCTTAGTTTATGACTGAATTGTTCTGCTTGGCCTCATACTAACTTTGGCAATATGTTATAATCTTCTGGATGATTCTCATTCTCTGGCTCTGTCTGTCTTCAACCTGTGCCTAGTTTCTCTCTTCAACCTGTGTCTGTAAAAGCCCCCCAGTAAAACTTTTTCTGAATTCTGCAAACTCAAGTTGACTGCATTGCCTCTCAACTCACTGACTCAGCTGAACAGCCTGAGCAGAAATGGCTAGAACTCAATCATCTGCATCTCTCTGTTTCCTTAGGGCTATGATTAAAGGTTTGTACCACCACACCCCGACCTAAGCTTTTCCATATCTGAAGCTTGCTCTATACCTGACTGGCCTTGACCACAAAGATCTGCTTATCTCTTTCTCCTGGTATTAAAGGTGTGTCTAAATTCCAACTAGATCCTATACCTTTGGATGTGATCTCTTGCCAGAACAGCCATGTTCTGAATTAAAATTCATTTACCTAAAGGTCCAGTTTTCTTTTTGAGAAAAGAATAATTTTTCCACAGGGGCAAGTCTATACTGGTTGATAACTCTTTGAAAAGGGAAAAAACAAACAAACAAAACAAAACTTGTTTGTGTTCTTGGCTGACCTGATCAATGAAGGCGTTCCGTGAGGCCTTCATATGAGGGAAATGGCATAGTTCTTTCTCAAGCCCATTATCATTCTTATCATAGCCAGTAACAGACTGGGGCTGTGGCCTTGAGAGCTTTCACTAAGTTCTCCATGTATTGAGAATAAAATGGAGTTCCCTCTCAAAAGCCAGGAACATGTTTGGGAGTGTAATACTGTCCATTGTCGTTACAGTGAAAGGATTTGCATGTGGAGCATGGTTTCTGCCTTCTGTTCAGAACAGTAAGAACAATTCTTTATGTACAATTGCTGGGTGAAACAGGGTAGGCAATAGCTAGATCAAAAACTAAACTTTAAGGCAGTCAGCTGCAGGGATCAGGCTACGAAGAAGGATATGATCCCCACAGAGTTAGTGATTTTTCAATATCTAGCACACATTAACTCTTGCATGTGAGTGAAAACAGACCAGATTGGTGGGTATTCAATTTGGGCAGGTTAGGTTGAACCAGTGAATATTGAATTTCCTAGTAGGTCTATCCTATGCATTTATGTGCTGTCTTCATAGATAGGGCTATGTCTGCTCAGAAATTTGAGACTCAGCTATTTGCGGTAGCTTTGTATGTCACGTTACCAATCTCAGCATCTAACACTGCAGGTAGAATCAAGATCAATCAGTATCTGATTAATGCTATTAGCTCTACCAGAGAAGGGGCTGCTTTTGTTCAAACTCAGTAAATATACCTATGTAGTTTTTCAATTATATTTATCTTTCTAAAAAAGTCAATTGTTGGTATTAATTAGTAAGTTTTATTTTCTTTATGCATCACTGCTCTAATCTCTTATTTCTTTCTCTTCTCCAACATTTATCAGTCATTAAGGATTTCATTCCTGGGACTGGAGAGATGGCTCAGTGGTTAAGAGCACTGCCTCCTCTTCTAAAGGACCCAGATTCAATTCCTAGCACCCATGTAACAGCTCACAACTGTCTGTAATGCCAATTCCAAACAATCTGACACCTACACACTAATGCACAGAAAATAAAATTAAATATTTTTTAAAAAGAATTTCATTCTTAAATAAAAATGGATTTTTCATTAGTATCTGTTTAGAGCAATGTCTTACAAAACTCAGCCTTCATGCTATGTAGTTAAGACTTGCTTTGAACCACCTAATCCTGCCTTTGTGGCCCAGTGTCTTGCAACTCATTTCAGGCTGGACCTTAACCTGCTCAGTGAAATGGAAAAGGGACCAGTGAATGAGGTTCCTCAAACATCCCTGGCTTTCATAGAGTGGGTAATTACAAATAAAGAAGCACCAGTGTATGAATTGAGTTCAGTGACCAAATTTGAAGCTGGTGTAATCATAGCACAGAAAGGGATGGAGAAGAAGGATGGTGAGAGCTTTCGTGCTTGGACAGAAGTGTCAGTTATTCAATTTTAGATGATTAGGAAATGTCCAAACTGGCAATATTTAGAGTTCACAGACCAAGGCAATCAAGATTCTGGAAAAGCAACTAAACTTATTTCTAGAAACCAAATTTCTTTAGTTACACTGGTTCAACAAACACAGAAGAACTGGATAATCTGGTGTGGCCAAGCATAACTGGAATGTTATTATTCTAACAATGGCGCACCCCAAGAGAAAAGGAGTTTATAATTCTTGGTGTGCTCTGCTACGCATGTCTAGTCCCAGAAAACTATTGGAGCATGAAGCCTGTTTTAACTTTTTACAACAATTTTTGAGATTATAGTTTATTCATTTCAACCTCCTCATTCTTCCCTAATGTTAAGTCTCAAATGCTGGGACAAATGGCTGAGGTACCTATTTAACAAATCAAAGGAGGCCCAGCTCCTGGTTCTCCCAGCATCCCTGTGTTTCTCCCTGTGATAGGGTAATGGTTGGCATCCTCCGCCTTCTAGCCCAGGGGCTGAGTTCCACTTCCCCTGGATGGTCTTCCTTATGTAATTCAACCATTTTGTTTACCTGGTCTTTTTCATCTATCATTTACTATCCTGGCATCTTGGTCTGGCTTTCCCCTCTCCCCTCCTGCCTTTCCTCATAAGGCTCACAGTCATGTCCCCTCTGGACTCTCCCAGATGTCCCTGCATCTGGCTGTGCTGTCCCTTTTGTATGTAATAAACTTCCTACACTACCGTATCTAGATTCATCCATGTCCTTTCCTTTTTATTCCTTCTGTTTTTCATTCATTTCCCATTTACCACTCCTTACTTTCAAATTCATGGTCACTTTTTGCTTTAATTGTTGTTACTGTTTGGCTTTGACTTGTTTGACTTTGGGATTTCTCATCTATGTGGTAGAGATATCTGCACTGAATGTTGTTTGTGTATTGGAATGTGCACACAAAGGACCCTGTGACTTTGAAGAGGAACTGTCTCCTTGTGTCTTGGAGACTGGAAAATTGTACTAAAATACAGATTTCTTAGAGTAGGGCTCTGTCTGCCCCTAAGGTCGAAGGGTCCATCTGGGAAAAACTCAGATGTCTGAGTTGCTTGATCTGATACCCCAGTTAAGTAGCTGTTACTGTCCTGAAGGTCAGCTAGATGGCCAAATGAAATGAGGGACTCTGGGCAGATCTACAAATCAGCAGCACCAGCGTGAGGTAGCTCATTGTCTCTCTCCAAGATTCTTCTCTGATGCATCTGAAGAGAACTCTGAGGGGTGCCCCCATCAGCGGGGACTCAGTTATTGAAGGGTTTTGAGGGGGACCATACCTGAAGAGAAGACGGGCGAGTAAAAGGAGCGAGACCAAGACCTTTGTCAAAGTCTGCTTATTAGAGGAAGTGTTACATCTTATAATCACTGTTGTCAGGAAGTTGACAAACAGGGTGAGGGCACAGCTTATCTAAACTGGCCTGGTAAGAAATATTTTGCATTTTTTCTTAGAAAGTCCGAACCTATTCTTTGCTGCGGACAGATTCTTTTTTTTTTCCTAATACCATTGAAGAAAAAGCTTGTCATTTTATTTATTTTTTTTTCAATGCAGTTTATTCAGGAACCTTGAACAATCATCTGACCCTGGGGAAAGCCAGCCCACAGCTTAAATAGCCTCTGGGTAGCCAACCCCAGCGTGCCACGTGGGCAATGCAGATAGGTCCACATACATTGAAGCAAGCCAGATTCTCAGCCTTAGCCAAATGTGGAATTGTTCGTGACAGAGAGCACTCACCATCGGGAAGGTGGAAGGCGGAAACCAGCTACATCTTTAAGGCGCAGCGCGGCATTACGCAGCTCTCTACAGTTCCCCATTTTTGTTTAGACACATCAGGCAAGAGTAGAGGTCTGATCTCTGATATTAGAAATAAATTGGGATTTTGTACCGATGTTCATTTAGGTGTCATCCACCCAAAGAGCATCAGACCCGTCCGATACTTTTTTCTCAGAGGCGGAACCTGGGGCATCAACCCGCATGCAATCAGACATGCTCTTCTCTGGGTCTAAAGCGGCTGACCCTGAGTGCAGTGCTTAGCCTCGCATCCTGAGTGTAACATTTTATCTTTTTATGGTAGCCAACCATGCTTGGGGAGACTGTCCTGCTTCAATGGCTGTAAAGGCCTGGATGGTCATGGCTGCATTACATTGTTGTGAGACTCTAATCTTGCATATATACCACAGGCAAACCAAGGAGACCAACACCAGAAGGCCTGCTAACGCTCCCATGCCCGCCCATTCCTTCAGATGATTCATGGCTGTAGCAATCCATGATGATAATCCTGTGGCTAGTCCTGTGTCAACTCTGGTAGAATTTACCGTGACAATGGCCACTCTCAGCTGCTCCATCGTAGTATCAAATTCTCCAGTCCAATTACCTAAAATATAGCTAGACAATTGTTTAGACAGATTTGCAGCACAAGGAAAATTCTCATGTTGTATGCTAGTGACTCAAAGTCCAGCATACTTCCATTGACAGCCAAGTTGAGCGATTTCCCATAGGGTATCAATTTGCTCCTGCATGAGGTCAATCCTCTGATTGAACACCATCAAGCCTCCTTTTAGTTGAGCATTAATTCCTTTTTGTACATCTAAAGCATGAGCTACATTGGCTAAAAGATTATTTAGGGTCTGAGCAGTCTGCACAGTATGACTCAAGGCTAATGCCACAGTGGTAGCTCCAACAGCCGCCAATGAGATGGCAGTAACAATGGCGGCTGTAGTTCCAAGATCCCTTTTCTGTCTGAAGAGAGTCATAGAGTGAGGGGCATCAATGGGCACAGGCACCCAGTAAGGCATGCGAGTAACCAGGGCATACCTAAATTCACTAGCATTCTAGCATTGGGCAAAAAAGCAAGTATCATTACCACAATTACTTGGCTCTATCTGGCTAATAATGAATAAAAATGGGGAATAAAAACAAACAGGTGTGGGCTTATAGGAAATATTATGAGAAGCCTTAACCCCCTCCCTGGAACATCCTGCATCAGTTCTAGAACTAGCAGTGGTGGTGTCCGAGGTCTGAGTAGATTCAGAAGACCATTGCCCCCGGGGCGAGACGTGCTCCATGTAAATTGACTAACTCCATGTTTTCCTCCACTTTTGAAAGTCATTTAAGGTTCTTAAATTATTTTCCCCTTTTTTTAATTTTTCATCCATTACACTTTATTCATTCTGCATCCCCCCATAAGCCCCTTCCTCCTCCCCTCCCAATCCCACCCTCCCTCCTCCCTCTGCATGCATGCCACTCCCCAAGTCTACTGATAGGGGAGGTTCTCCTCTCCTTTCTGATCTTAGTCCATCAGTTCACATCAAAAGTGGCTGCATTGTCCTCTACTATGGCCTGGTAAAGCTGCTCCCCCCCCAGGGGGAGGTGATCAAAGAGCAGGCCAATCAGATTATGTCAGAGGCAGTCCCTCTTCACATTACTATGTAAACCAATTGGACTCTGAACTGCCCTGGGCTACATTTGTGCAGGGGTTTTGGGTTATCTCTAAGAATAGACCTTGGTTGGAGTATGAGTCTTTGGGAGGTTCCCTGTGTTCAAATTTTCTTGTTCTGGGAAATAGTAAGAGCTGGAGAGGACAGGGTCTCCACAAGGAGAGCAACAGAACAAGAAAATTTGAACACAGTTGTAAAATTTATATGTGCATATTAGTGCATTTTCTGTGACCAAACACAATGTCTAAGGCAACTTCCAAATGTGTTTACTTTGCCTTATGATCCGAGAGGAAATAGGATCACTATAAACTGTGCAACACAAGTATCATACGTGGCAGCTAAAGTAGGAAGCTTAGAGCTCACAACCTCTACCTTCAGCATGAAGTAGAGAATGGGAATTACAGAAGGTATGAAGCTGAAAACTATCAAGCGTACCCCAAATAACATACTTTCTCCAGCAGGGATACATTTCTTAAAATTTCAAATATGATACCACCAACTGAGAACGATTCATTTCTCTGACTTTAAACCTACATGAAAGAATTCATGATGAAGAAAACATTTGTAGGTAAGCCTGTAGTTGCCTCAACACCTGAGTTCAGTAGTGAATGCTTATATAAGTAAAACATTCATGAGTAAACATATATTTGTTTAAGAATTTGTTTTATTTTCCATTATGTGATAACACTTTGTCTTTGTGTGTTTATGTGCCCCTCCATTCTAGTTTCCATGAAGACCAGACCTTCTCATCTGGTCTTCTTGAGATGAGATCTTCTCATACCAGGAATTATAGAAAGATGTCAAAACCTAGCCTAGGTCCTGGGAATGAAATTGTCTTAACTGCAAAGCCATGTCTCTAGTACTGTAAATATGTTAAATCTTTATATATCATTGTGATGTCAGGAAGTACAAAAGAATTCATAGAAGAAAAGAACCCTATTAATACAAAAGAATTGATTATTTTGGACATAATAAATATATTTATTTTCAAGAAAAGAAACTTTTTCGAATCTGTTTTATCATAGCCTTGCAGGAAGTAAATTATTTACCATGTTCCCTTAAATGTAATGGAGAAGAACACCAATTGTGATTGTGGTCTGAGTTTTGAAATATTGGAGTAGGGATTGAATTTGCTGGATGTGTAGCAAATCCTTTCACAGAAGTTTATTAGGTTGTTCTGATATTCTTTCTGTGGTGGTTATTCATGTTTTAATGCATTTCAACCTGGTAATAGGTATTTTTATGTGCAATATATAGAATGGGATCCCCATCATCTATGTGGTCCATTGCTTATTTATATCAGGCAGTGTGTGATCATAGTTTTCAAGGAAGGGTCTCTGAGAATGTGTGGTATTTTTCTTATTGTTTTCACAAATTCATTTAAGAAGTTTGTTTTTAGTCCTTGCTTGGATATCAGTATTTAATTAATGGTTAATAGTATGTGTGTGTATATATATGTATATATTGTTTAAAGTTCCATGCTTCTACATGTTCCCATATCTACTATATATAAACATATATTTGTTTAAGAATTTGTTTTAATTTCCATTATGTGATAACACTTAGTCTTTGTGTGTTTATGTGCCCATCATCTTCCTAGAGATTTATCTAGCTTTCTTAGAGATTTATCTAAGAGGTGCTAGTTAATGTAACAGAAATGAGATTTATTTCAAAACATGTTGTGTGTTTAGTGGACTATTCGTTCTTAGGCTATGACAGATATATGAAGACTGTGTGACACTTTGTGGGGTTTATTTTAGTCATGCTTATATGATCTTCAAGTTTATGTTGTCAGTTTTGCACAACACAAAGTCTTCCCACTAAGCTCATTGAGATTCATAAAACTTAGTTGAAACATTACATCAGTACAATATTGTATTTTATTCAAATTATGAATATATTGTCATCTGAGGATGGAAGAATATAAAATGATTTGAATAATAAATGCTACTTGCAAATGAAAATTATACACTCCTGTCTCATTTTGGTTCATGTTGGTTCTTTCTTAGGAGTAAAGATTTGTTCATAAGACTTTCTCAAAACTTCAAGTGAATGTCAGAGAATTGTCTCAGTGGGTAAATTATTAGTTATTGCTAAGCCTGATGATTTGAGCTCAATCTCTGAGTAGTCCATGTCACTGCTACAGATTTTTCTAATGTTTCTATAGTTGGGCTGCTGTATATGCAGATTCACACACTAGCAGATACGTAAATATATTTTCAGGCTAAATAAGGGCCAGTGTGGTCATTGGCCAAAAGACTCTTTGTGTTCCATGTCAAGAACTTATATATGGGATGTAGATAATAAATAGCAATAATTTGTACTCTCACTAGCACGTATACACAATAACATGTATGTATACACAAACACACTCCAGCATTTTTAAATTTATTTTTATTTTTATTGATTACAGTTCATTCACTTTGTATCTCTGATATAGACCCCTCCTCATCCCCTCCCATTGCTACCCTCTCTCCCTCTTCTATGCCCCTCTCCCAATCCACTGATAGGGGAGGTACTTCTCTCCTTCCATCTGAACCTAGTCTATCAGGTCTCATCTGGACTGTCTTCATTGTCTTTCTCTGTGGACTGGTAAGGCTGTTCCCCGCACAGGCAAAGGTGATCAAAGAGCCAGGCCCTGAGTTCAGGTCAGAGACAGTCTTTGTTCCCATTACTAGGGTACCCTGTTGGACACTGAGCTGCAATGGGTTAAATCTGTCAGGGGTACTATATTATCTCCATTTGTGGTCCTTGTTTGGAGTATGAGTCTCCAAAGATCCCTGTGCCCAGATTTTTTCCTTCTATTTCTCTCCTTGTGGAGCTCCTGTCCCCTCCAGTTCTTTCTATCTCCCCCTTCTTTCATAAGATTACCTGTACTCTGCCCAAAGGTTGGTTATGAGTCTCAGCATATGCTCTGATACCCTGATCGACACAGTCTTTCAGTGGCCCTGTGTGGTAGGTTCCTGTCCAGATCCCTGCTTTCTCTGTCTTCTGATGTCCATCCCGTTTTCCTTTCTGAATGAAGATTGAGCATCTTACCCAGGGTCCTCCTTGATTAGCTTCTTTAGCTGTACAGATTTTAGTATGATTATCCTATATTATATGTCTAATATCCAGTTATAAATGATGAAATTAGCAAAGCAATGCAGCCACTTATAGATGACAGAAATTATTTGTAGAATTTGAAGACTTATTGTTGTTCATTAAAAGGAAAATGGTTCCTCGGTACATCTTATTTTATCTTTAATTTCTTGATTCAAGGATAGACCACTTAAAAATCATAGCATGGCTCAGAAGTGCATCCCTGTCATCCTAAACCTAGGATTCAGTGGCAGTCTGATCTTTCTGAGACTGAGGGAAGATTGTTCCACAGTGTTCTCTTTGTTTGTTTTTGAGACACAATTTTCTTGTGTAGCTTTGGCTGTTCTGGAATCACTTCATATACCCAGCCATCCTCAAAATCACATAAATCTGTTTGCCTCTTCCTCCTTAAGTGCTGGGATTACAGGTGTGTGCCACCATGCCCAGCTCCATGGACACTTCTAAAACAGGCATGACTATGTAGGAATATCATGTGTCAAAATGATTTCAAAATGCAACCTATCTTTCAAGTTAGAGATTTTTTTCCTGAGGGATAGTGTACACACGGATGTTAGAAGTTTTCTGAAATTGTACTCTCTGTCCTTTCTGTGAGAACTGTAGTATTGTAACATCCCCCTCATAGATCAGACATTATTACCAGATGGCATTGCTCCCTGAGCAATCTACTTTCATGGCCTCATTTACTTCATTTTTAGCTAAGAATCTGTGGTCAAACATAAACATTCCAGAGGCATTTCTGTCCATAATTTTGAATTTTTTACATCTATTTCTGCATGACTTTGAGCCAAGAGTGCCTTTTTATCTCTTATTTTTACATTATTATCACATTCAGAATAAGACTTAATTCAGAATGTCTCTGAGTAGACAAACCCACATTTGAACTTATCCATATGCCATAAGTTAAATTCCGGTGCTTGCTTTCTTGAAGCAAACCATTGCTTTGGAAAGGACTCTTATGCTCTTCTTGCCTGTGCCAGGGAAAATCTCTTTCTCAGGTTTTGTGTCTTTGCTGGTGTAACAAAACACCAAAAACACAGGCTCTAAGAGCTACAATCAATAAATGGGACTTCATGAAACTGAAAAGCTTCTGTAAAGCAAAGGATACTGTCTACAGATTGGGAAAGGATGTTCACTAACTATATCTTACAGAGTGCCAATATCAAGAATATATAGAGAATTCAAGAAGTTAAAGAGCAATAAATCAAATAATCCAGTTTAAAAAAAATGGGGTACAGAGCTAAACAGAGATTTCTCAATAGAGGAATGGTAGAGAAACACTTAAATGTTCAATGTCCTTAATCATCAGGGAAATGCAAATCAAAACAACCCTCAGATTTCACCTTACACCCATCAGAAGAGCTAAGATCTAAAGCTCAAGTGACAATACATGATGAAGAGGATATCGAGAAAGAGGAACCCTCCTCCACTCCTGGTGGGAATGTAAACTTGTACATCACATTGGAAATCAATCTGGCACTTTCTCAGACAATTACGAATAGTGCTTCATCAAGATTCAGCTATACCACTCCTAAGCATATATCCAAAGGATGCTCAAGTCTACAACAAAGACATTTGTCCACCATGTTTGTAATAGCTTTATTTGTAATAGTCAGGAGTTGGAAACAACCCAGATGCCCCTAAACTGAGGAATACAAAAATTGTGTTACATCTACATAATGGAATATTACTCAGCAAAAAAAAAAAAAAAGGAAATCATGAAAATTGCAGGCAACTGGTGGGAACTGGAAAAGATCATCCTGAGTGAGGTTTCCCAGAAGCAGAAAGACACACAAGGTATATACTCAGTCATAAGTGGATATTAAATATATAATATAGGATAAACATACTAAAATCTGTACAACTAGAGAAACTTATGAAGGAGGAGGACTCTGTCTAAGATGCTGAAACCTCATTCAGAAAGGCAAAGAGGATGGACATCAGAAGAGGGATAAAACAGGGAACAGGACAGGAGCCTACCACAGAGGGAATCTGAAAGGCTCTACCCTTCAGGGTATCAGAGAAGATGCTGAGACTTGTAGCCAAATTTTGGGCTGAGTGCAGAGCACTTCATGAAAGAAATAGGAAATAATAAAACCTGGAGAGGACAGGTGCTCCACAAGGAGAGCAAGAGAACCAAAATATCTGGGCACAGGGGACTTTTCTGAGACTGATACTCCAACCAAGGACCATTGATGGAGATAAACTAGAACCCAGCACAGATGTTGCCCATGGCAGTTCAGTGTCCAAGTGAGTTCCATCGTAATGGGTACAGGGACTGTCTCTGACATGAACTGATTGGCCTGCTCTTTGATCACCTCCCCCTGAGGGGAAAGCAACCTTACCAGACCACAGAGGAAGACAATGAAGCTATTCGTGATGAGCCCTGATAGACAATGATCAGAGGGAGGGAGAGGAGGACCTCCCCTATCAGTGGACTTGGGGAGGTGCATGTATGGAGAAGAATGACGGAGGATGGGATTGGGAGAGGAGGAGGGAGGGGGCACAGAGGGATTCAAAGTGAATAAAGTGTAATTAATAAAAAATATAAAAAATGGAAAGAAAAATAAAAAGACACAGAAGCCGGATATATAAGCTCTCATTGGTCCAATGACAAAACAATTTGAACATCAAAATGATCTGCATATCTATGTCCTCCCAAAATTCCTATGTAGAAGTCTTGAAACCCAAAGTAACAGAACTGCAGGAGATCTTTGGGAGGTACTCAGGTATGGGTGGTGAAGCCCTTATAAATAGGTTCATGACCTTATTGAAGAGATCCTATAAAATCATGTGGCCTTTTAGAACACTGAGTTTAAAGTGAGAACATGACTGTACACAAGCATGCACACAAGTACACCTTATAATTTAACTTTAGACTTTCCAGAGTTTACAATTGTGAAAAGTAAAGCCTTTGTTATTAATCATTTGTCACTTAACCCCAGCAGACTAAAACAAACAATAACAGTCTAGTCAGCTGCAGAAGGCACATAAATCATGAATCCATATTGATGTAAGTGTATGGCAAATGCATTAACATTCTGATGATGACCAAGACACAGAGTGTCAAGGTACTCATGGTGGTGCAGTTATTAACACTGTAGTAGAAAAGCCTGGAAAACACTGATTACAAGTAATCAAAGTGAAAGTACGTACCACCTGACAGGACACAGTGTGTTACACTTTTGTGATAACTTGGTCCCAGTTTATCTATTGATCCATGAGAACACAGAGAGCTTAGAGAGAGTCTACAAAAATAACAAACCTGGGATATTAGCCATACCTTACAGGATAACCATGGTATAATCCTAAATAAACTAAATAACATGGAGGGTAGAAGAGAGGATATTTGAATCCCCCTAAGAAGGGGACAGACATGGAAAGTGGAGGGAGAGAGGAAGTGGGTGGGAGAGGGGGTAAAAAGAGGAACATGAAGGGGGATCATATGTTGGAAAAGTGTGGATGGGGTGAGAGGGCTAGGAGAGAAGGGAAATTGGTGTTGCAGCATCTCTGAAATGAAGACCTGGAATTCTGGAGGTATGGAAAATATGGGGGTGTGAGCCTGGCTGAGATGCCTAGCAGCAGGGATATTGAGACTGAAGTGGACACATCTTGTAGCCAGTGGAGGGAGGGGGACACCAACCAACTGGCAAAACCCTTGACACAAATTTGTCGACTACAAGATAAACAGGAATAAAAGACAAAAGAGAAATTGAGGAAATGGCCAACCAAAGACTGGCACAACTTGAGACCCAACCCATGGGAGAGACCCTACTTCTGGCACTATTAATAATACTCTGGTATGCTTGTAGACAGAAGACTAACATAACTGCCATCTGAGAGGCTTCATCTGGCAGATAATGAAAGCAGATGCAAAGACCCACAGCCAAACAATTAGGCAGAACTCAGGGATTCTTGTGGAAGAGTTAGAGGAAGGATTAATGGATCTAGAGGGGTAGGACACTACAAGAAGACCTACATAGGCAGCTCACTTGGGAACATGGAGCCTCATAGAGCCTGATCCACCAACAAAAGTACATGCCTGGAATAGTCCTAGGACCCCTCCACATATGAAACTGATGGGCTGTTTGTCTGGAAGTAGTTCCCTTAACAACTAGAGCAGGGGCTGTCTCTGATTTCGGCTCCTATCTCTGTTGCCTCCCTCTGGATCACATTTTCCTAGCAGGGCTGCCTTGTCTTGCGTCAGTAAAAGAAGAGGTACTTAATACTGATGTAACTTGATATGCCGGGGGGGTTGGTTGGGGGGGGTTATAGGGAAAGTGGTTGGGAGGGTGGAACTGGGACAATAGGAAGGAGTGAGGTTGTGAATCAGATGTAAAATGAACAAATAAATTAATGAATAAAAATGTAACTGACCTGTAGTCATCAAATGTGACAAGATCATGAAAAAGATGAGGGAACTGTTCCATATTGAAAGAGATTAAAGAGATAAAGAAACAATGCAACACTTAAATGTACCAACTTCTTTCAATATAATGTGAGTAATAACATAGTCAACAAAACTCAAATGCAATACTGTGTCAGCGTGAATTACCAATTTTGATAACTGCACTGTCATTAGGTAAGACAAAGTTCTTGTTTTTATAAAATCAACACTAAACCATTCTGAGTGACAGAGCATAAGGTAAGCAGCTTCCTCTCAAAATGTCCAAAGTAAAACCGCAATTATCTGTACATACTTGGAACTATCTTCAAGTTTGTTATTGTTTCAAAATTATTGTGAGGAAGCTGCACATGGTCTTTAACTCCAGCACTTGGGCAGCAGAGGAAGGCAGATCTTTGTAGGTTCAAGGCCAGCCTGGTCTACATAGGAAAGTCCAGGACAACCAGGTCTCTGTAGAGAGAATTTGTGTCAAAAAACCAAACTAAATAAATTGTTGTAAGGAGAAGGACAATGTAACTGAAAACTGAACAAGATTAAAAACAAAGCTGATTCTCCACACTGGCAGTCTGGGTAAGACTATGTCTGTAAGAGACTGAAAAGTGAAATGACATGACATTTTGGAGCAGCAAGAACATTCTTTAAATACAGCCCACAGTATTCTTTTTTATTGTGTATGTGTGTGTGGGCAGGAGTGTTCATGATGTCAGTGAAGCATGCATACTAGGGAACACATAGGAAGGTTAGAAGACAACTCTGTGCAATCACTTCTTGCCTTCCACCTTTTCATAAATTCAGTGATTGAACTCAGTTCTCCAGGCTTGCCCAGCAAGAGCCTTTATCTGCTGAGCCATCTCACCGACCTGCAAGCGATTCTCTTAAGTGACCTCAATTAGGTAGTAGTGAGAAAAAAATGTGAACGATTCCTTCTCTTAAACAAATTTGTTTAAGGGACAAATAAACAATAAAAAGAGATGAGTAGAACAGCAGTACTCTAGTGCTACCAACGACCAACAATCAGCAAAACAACCTAAGTACCTCCTGAGACAAGGGGCTACAGGGCTGGTAGCTAAAATTCCTTTCAAGTGTAAAACTGGAATTACCATGAAATAAGAGCTTTCCCAGCTCTACAGTAACCTTGTTATTACATCCTGATTATCTACACATAGCAACCCAAAGAAATACAAATAGGAAAATAAGCCCGCATGAACCCTGTATACTCCTGGTTGAGCAAGTCCATCAAAGTATAAACAGCAGTGTATCTACCAAACTGTTCCTTATGAAGAATTATCTGATAAATAAAGGGAACAATCAAATCACGTGAAAGCTAAGTGAGAGAGAGCACCTGCAGTGGTTGGCTGGCTGTCTTTTATTTAAGAAGCATCATTTCATTCTGGAATGCCAGCACATACATCCTGAAACAATGTTTCTAGAAATGTGCACAGATCCTGTGTCCTTCCCAAGTACCTGGCTTTTGTTCAACTGGGATGTCCAAACTCCCCCACCCCACCCTCCCAAGGACAGGCTGAAGGCAGCACTGGACTCTCTGCAATTCCTTTCCAGAAGACTGGCCCCAGCATCACTCTTGTCTATCTCTAGGAACTCTGCACAGTGTGCTCCCACCCTCCCAATCCCTGCGGCCCGAGGGCGTGGTCCCAGGTACAAGGAGCCTCAACAGAAACTCTTGGACGAACTCCTGCAGGCTCTCCCGACCTGCCCAGCCCGCCAGTCCCAGGCTGCACCGCCATCCTGCGGGGTACTCACACACGCCAACAGCCAGCCAGACTTAACTGCTCTGTGATGGCAGACACCCATGGAACCGCTGCTCCTCCACCTCGGGACACAACCCTCTCTCCTCCCCGCCTCCCAGCCGCGATGTCCGGCCCAGCATCACCTAGCCCACTGGATGTATGCTGTATTGGGTACTGTGCTAAGTATTGGGAAGGACAAATAACCTTTCAAAGAGTAAATGCCATTAACAAAGTCTTCATAATCTGAAAGTAATAGAAAATCCCCACCTAGATGATGGGAGAACATAGCATTTTATTTGTTAATGCCATCCATTGTGCCATCTGTAAGAAACTTCTCCTGAAGTCTTTTTATCTTGTTTATTTACTGCTGTTAATAAGATGGCCTCTTCTATGCCTAATGCCTTCTCTGTGTTCTCTTTCATTTATCCTATAACAAGTTACTTCCTTCAAGCTTTAGTGAGGTTTAGCATCTGGCTTTATCATATGTATCTGCCTTTGTTGTACAGAAGCTAGGAATCAAGAACAGAGGTAGAACATTTGCTTCACATACATGAGGTAAAAAAGGAGGAGGAGGAGAAAGAAAAGGAACAGGAGAAGCAAAGCATTGCTTTTCTTCATGCAGATGCTCTGTATTAAATACAGGGGTTAATGGTCTTCTTGTCTCTGCTTTCCGAAGAAGATAGAAATTACAGATACAGCAACAGTGCTACTTATTTGGTGTTAGTTTTTAACCTGGTGCCTCTCCTAACATTCACTGCATACCTGCTTTATAAAGATTTGGTTTCATGTACATTTTCATTTTCTGGAAAGAAACTATATTTTCATTAAGTTTTATGAGATGTCATATCCTTAGAAAATCCTGGGTTTTGCATCCTGCCATACTTATCCCTAGGAGACCATATCTGCAAAGCTGATTATGTTCTCTCTGTACATCATTTGATGTTATGACTTCAGGATGCATCTTGAACCTTGTTTTTAAGAGAATGTTGTAAACAAGCACTAAGCTTAACAGACATTTTATTATACCTCATGAAAAAAAATTTCATGATAAAATGTCCTGTCTGAAAAGAGCATCTGAGATGATTGTACAATGCACTCAGTTACTTTCAATTTAGTAATTAAAGTTATTAGTACTATTTATTGTTATTACTTTTTTAGAGACCTAAGCATGATGACCCTGGTGTAAGGGACTGTGTACACACTGTTAACTAAGAAAATAAATCCACACATTTC
Source organism: Meriones unguiculatus (assembly GCF_030254825.1). Classification (NCBI taxonomy): domain Eukaryota; kingdom Metazoa; phylum Chordata; class Mammalia; order Rodentia; family Muridae; genus Meriones; species Meriones unguiculatus. Next base: position 849,522 of record NW_026843657.1, read on the forward strand.
AAACAAGAAAAACCACCATGTATTGATAAGAATTAGGTTTAGATTTAGGGCCTAAAAATAATTCAGTTGAAATGTGAGGAAGACATTGAAACACCACTATTCAGCAAGCTTTTAGAGTATATATATGTATATATATATATATACTCTCTATATATGTTTGTGTGTATATATATATACACATATATATATATGTGTGTGTGTGTGTGTGTGTGTGTGAATATGATGAAAGGATATACACATAAACACAACTTAAGAATTCTTGGGCATACACACAAAAGGTGGAATTTCATTAACCAGGATATTTTTCCTTCTGTTTTCTTGCCAGGAAGATTTTCCCCTCCCTTTCTCTCTCTTTCTCTCCCCTTCCCTTCCCTCCCATTTCCTTTCTTCCTTGATCAGTATGAATTTACAAACATTGCACTTGAATGGATGCAATTCTGTGAAAGCATTGCCGAAAGGACCCCTTCTAGACCTTGAACCCAAAATGCATTCTAGCTATTTTTTCTTTCTCTGGTAAAGTGAAGCAACTCATTTTCTGGGTGGGGAGAGGTAGATACTGAGTATGGTGAATTCCTCATCTATCCCCCGCCCCTGCTTTTAAGGAGCACATTGGCAGAGGTTCTCCACCCATGCAAATCACAATCATACATGTGCTTTCTAACATTTTTCTAACAAAATTCTTCTGGTTGCCAGTCTGAGACCTCACCTAAAAAGAATTGGTTTAGTTCTCTAGTGACAGTCTCTTAAGTACAGCCACGCTAATAAGTCATGTGCCAAGGTGTTCAGGTGGGTATTCTTGGCATAGTGCCAATACACTGGCACAGACCCAGGAACTCAGTGGAGCCAAGCCTTCTCCTCTTGGTTTTGGTTCAATTCCTTGTTGATGGCACCTATCATTCAAAACAAGGAGTTTGAGGGATTGGGAGTATAGCTCAGTTGATAAGAGGTGGATCAGAAGAATCAGAAATTCAAGGTCATCTTATAGTTAAAGGCCAGTCTGGGCTACAGGGGACCCTAACCAAATAATAATCACAATACGTTTCAGCTAAGATTATATTTGGTGGCTATTTTTCCAAGCCAGAGCTAACCACAGGTCACTGACTTTCCTCAGAGAGGAAGCAAGGAGGCAACAAGATCCAGCCCAGCAGGATTTTCTGCACATAGACCTCTCTCCAACTGAGCCTTCCCAGCCAACCATGTGGAAATGTATGCTCCCACTGGTGACCAGAGGTGCCCCAGCTTGTAGCACTGGGAGCATGGGGCAGGTAAAGTCACCATGGAGCACAGCTGTTTGGTCACCAGCCCACTGAGACCATCACAAGCAAACAAAACCACAAAAGAATGACACAAGAAAAGAATGGACCAGATACAGTGCGTGCAAAGAGAATGGAAGAAGAAAATAGCAAAACTCAGAACAGTGGCCTGCCTTTCTATTGGCCATCTGTTCTGTTCCATTAGTGGTGGCCTACCCCAAAATCAGGATCCACCCAACTCCACCAGAGTTTTGAACGGTGACCTGCATTCAGCCAGACCAGAGAATGGAGCAGCAACGTATCTGTTAATCTCTACCAGACAAGAGGCCAATGCACCAGCCAAACTCTGCCAGACCAGAGACCACACAGCTCTGCGAGATCAGAGTCCAGAGCAGGGGACATGCTCTGCCAAACTTGAGGCCAGAGTAGTGGCTAAGCTCTGCCAGACCAGAGACCAGAGAACATTGGCAGAGGTGCCAAGCCTGGGACTCCACATATTGTATCCATCCTTTGGCACCTCCTCGCCACTATCACTGGTGCTTGTGGAACATGGCTCAAGCTTTCCTGAAATGGGAAAGAATCAAATCTAGAGGGATAGAATGATTCTGTCCCATGTCCTTAGTCAGTCCCAGAGACAAAAAATTGGCAGTGAGAATCAAAACAGATAAACAAGACAGAAACAGCTAGATCCCATTGCTTGTGCAGCAGAAAAATACATAGAGCCAGACAGCAGATTCCACCACTCCTGCAGTGGAAAAAAAATGAATGTAAGATATCAGTGAATCCCTGATGCAGAAGCTACCTGCATTGTCCTTGTTCAAAGATCCAGAGATCACAAAAAACTGGGTACTCTATCACCATTTACATATAGGGGCACATTCAACCTCTCCGAGGTCCAGAGATCACAGAAATCTCAGTGTTAAACTCCTTTTACAGATTTGCCCCTTCGAGGGGTATCTAGAAAGTCTTCCAGGCCCACTCTGGCCCACAGTTGTCCAGAGCATCAGCTCTAACCTTTCTGACCACACAGATTACACATTTTGTCCCAAGGCCCTAAAAAGGAAACTAGAGCAAAACAGAGAAAGACACAGACAGACACAGAGTGCTCACTTACTGGCTATTGCCCAGCAACATGTCCCTGGGTTGCTTGGGAGACTTGGGGATCCAATATGAGAACCCATATGTTATGGCCAGATCTTAGGGTCACGAAAGATCACCAGGAACCGGACCTCATATGCAAGAGCAAAGAGTTTTATTTGGGTTTAAGCTGGGTCTCTCCATCATCACCAACATAATGGATCAGAGAGGAGAGCCTTGAACAGCTGCATGGCAGGGTTTTGACTGGGGTTTTAGGAAGGACCAGGAAGTTCCAGTTTAACAGTTACAGGATTGGGTGACATTCAGCAAGGGCAAGCCTTTTACAAAGTGATTGGCTAGCTAACATAACTAACATTGAGCAAGCTATCTCTTGGTCTCAGGAATGTTAGATATTTTCTTGTCATTGAATGTTCTACTACAAGGTTGGTGGGCTCCTCAGGACAAATGCCCCACTTTGAGATAAGATACCTTCCCATCCTTCTGGTTATCCTCAGGCTGTTCCTTGGGTAGGGAATCTTATGACCTTGGTTTGGGAAATGGTGACTCATGGCCTAGTTCCTGCTGACCTATGGTAGAGTCACTATTCCGTGACCTTTAGCTGACCTTTATAGGCCTAGTTCCTGGTGACCTTTGGGGGTGTCAGGTAGGTTCTCTCTGTTTTAAACAATCCATTTGAATTTTGTGGGGGTTGTAAATGGTATGTCTTGTGTCAAAGAGCACTCCAATATTAAGCTGTGATATAGAAGAGTAGAACTGATGATGTAAAGGATTTCCTATTGCTGAGAAGCTAGTGGTCCCAATTAGAATGTAGCTGAGGGAAGACTGTCTGTAAAACACTCCACAGATAAGTAGTATGCTACCAGGCCTGTTAGAGATTAGGATCCCTGGATACACATGTTTGCTCACCAGGATTATCTAGAAATGTGGCAGGGTGAGGTTTTTTAATTTGTAACTTCCCAACATGTACTTATTAATTTATGATTGTGAGTGAAAACAGACCAGATTGGTGGGTGTTCAGTTTAGGTCAGGTAACTTGATCCAGTGAATATTGAATTTTGAATTAAGAGACTGTCCTATGCCCATATGTACAATCCTCATTGACACAGTTCTGTCAGTTCAAATTTGAGACACAGGCTATTGGCTAAATCTGTGTCTGTCAGGTTACAGGTCTAAGCAGATAACATTGTACACAGGGGCAACATCAAACAGTATCTTATTAATGGATTTCCCTCTAGCACAGAATGGCCTGTTCTTTTTCAAAGTCAGCATGCCTATGTGTTTTTTTTTTTTTTTCAACTAAGAGGTTAAGAGCACTGGCTCCTCCTCCAGAGGTCATGAACTCTATTCTCACCAACCACATGGTGGTTCACAATAATCTATAATGAAATCTGTTGTTCTCTTCTGGCGTGCAAGTGTACATACATGCAGAACACTGTATACATAATAAATAAATAAATAAATAAATAAGTCATTTGTTGGTATTATTAAATTTTATTTTGTTGATGCATCACTGCTCTAGTCTCTTATTAGTTAACATTCTCTGATAATCCCCAGTCATTATGAATTTCATTCATTTTCTCTAGTGGTTTGATATTTGTTTTTGTTTAAAGCAATGTCTCCTGTAGGTCAACCTTTCACATGTTATGTAACTGAGACTTTCTTTGCACACTGAATGCTGCCCCTACTGCCCAGTGCCTAGAACATAGTCCTGTAGCTCTTTTTAGGTGGGGCCTGACTGGTGAGTGTGAAGTAAAAGAGGCCAGTGAATGAATGTCCACTGAGCACTCTGATATTTTTTGGAGGTGGGCAATTACAAATAAAGAGGGACCTGTGTAAGAACTGAGTTCACTGACCTACTTTGAAGCTTGTGTAGTCACAACACAGAAAGGGAGGGGGAGAAGGGAAGATGGTAATGAGTCAGGTAATCAATGTTAGATGGTCAATAAAAGTGAAAACTGTACATTTGGGAGCAGTCATACACAAAGTGAATCAAGAATATGGATTAGTTGGTGAACTTGTTTCTGGGAATCAAATTTCTAGAGTTGCATGAGTTCAAATAACACAGACATTCTGGACAAACTGCTGTGGTAGTGACTAACAGGTATGTTTCCTCTCCCCCACCCCCCATTTGAAAATGAACAACCTGAGAGAAAAGGTATGAGTAATACTTGGTGTGCTCTAATACATACTTGAAGTACCTGAGGAATATTGGACCATAAAGCCATTTTCAACTTTTAAAAATAATTTTTGAGATTATAATGAAATTGTTTCAAACTTCTCATTCCTCTCTACTCTTACGTCTCAAATGCTCAGATGAATGGTTATGGTGGCTACTTAAAAATCAAATAGACCTGACTGTCAGGTTCTCCCAGCATCCCTCAGTCCTTACCTGTTACAAGGTATGGGTGTCAAACACACATTTCTAGCCCAGGAGTTGAGCTGCCCTCCTCCCAGCTGTCCTTCCTTATGTATTCTAACCGTTTTGGTTACCTGGTCTTTTTCATTTATCATTTTTCCTCCTGGCTCTGTGTTCTGGCTCTCTCCTCTCATCTCACATAGCTCAGTGTCATGCCAACTTTAGACTGTCCCAGATTTCCCTGTGTCTGACTATGTTCTCTTGTCTATCTATAATAAACTTTCTACTCCAATATTCCTAGGTACAGCAATATCCTTTTTGTTTTATATCTCATTTTTGTTGAGCTCCCATTAACTACTCCTTTCTTTCAAATTCATGGACATTTGTTTCTTTAATGGTTGTTACTGTTTGGCTTTGACTGCGGTTTTGCTGAAGGACTTCCCAACTATGAGGAAGAGATGACTGCACTGGACACTGATCATGTAATGGAATGTGCAACATAAATGACCTGTATCTTGGAAGATGAGCAGGTGCCCTAGGAAAGGAGAAGATTGTATTTTAAAACATTTCCAAAATGAGGGTGTTACAGGATATTTGATCCCAGTGTGATCCCTTAGATTGTGAACTGTAAAAACCTGAGCTTTGTTTAGTGTGGTTGAGCCCTAACACAAACCTTAATTCCAAGAACTTTCTGTTTATTGTAAACAGGTGATTTTGGTGGGGTACAGTCAGCCCTAGAACATACCTTTAATTCAAAAGCTCTCTGCACACAGGATTTACTAATGTTAACCCTAGGTCAAGAGGCAAATCAAGAAACCAGAAGACAGGAATTAAAGAGTAAGAGAACCTTTCAGCTGAAATGTATTTAACGCAGAGTGTAATAGTGGAAGGAGTTTTAGCTTGGTAGATTTTGGGCTTTTTGAGCTTTGAGCTAGAAAGCCTTTGGAATTGGGTTCTTTTGGCCTATTCCCCCTCAGCTGTCATCTGAACTGGTGAGCTTTTGGAGCTTTTTACTCTTGGAGGTGAGGTGAGTAGCAGGGTCAGATGGGTGATTTCTCTGTCTCTCTGTGCTAGCAAGTTTTAAAATCAAATAATTGGGATTTTCATTCTTTTATAACAACGCTAGGGTTCTGTGTGCCCATAGGGTTTAGGGTAAAGCTAGAATGCCTCTGCTATCAGCATCATTTGATCTTTGATCCAATGGTAGAGGAGCTACTACTGTCCTAAGACTCAGCTGTGTTGTTCAAGCTAATGATGTACTCTGGGTAGGCCCAGCAGACAGGAGCAATAGTGGGAGGTAGTTTATGGGTTTGTTTTGGGATTTTCTTCTGATGTAGCTGTAAAGAGCTGTGAGTGAGACCAGAGGCCATATCATGCTGAGTGTGGGGCCATTGTCCCCAGGCCATGAAGAGCAGGCTGCTGAGGTATCATAGCCTGATATGCTTTGAATGAGATGGATTGTAGTTCAGACTGTGGTTCAGGCTGTGGTTCTGTTTGTCTCCATGTGGTGATCTTGTCAGAGACCCTTGGCCTCTGACCCTTCCTGAGAATTGATTGTCCAAAGAAGTGAGGATTTTGTGGCCTGGGCAGTAGAAATTTTTCTGCTTATAATATCAGGCATTGGTTTTGCAGTGGACAGATTGGAAAACTGAAGGTCTCATTTCTAGAAATCATGAATGCTATATTCCTCATACACCTTTGTGTAACAAATTTTACAAGTCGTTTTGAAACTGGAAGAAAATAGGCGGTGGTGGTCATCTTTCAGTAATACTTGATTATGTTTTTTAACCTTTCAACTTCCACCAGTCACAATGGCATGGTTTATGGACATTCAATTCCAGGGTACAAAAGGAATTTCTGAGATGCAGAATTTTGTCAGGGGTGCCTGGTGTTAAATAAGTGGATAGGTCAGATTCCACTTCTTGTGACATAATTCATGCAGCAGGAAACAGATACTAAATTATTCTCCAACATTTTTTTGTGTGTGAGTGTCCAAAAGGGCTGGGCTCTGTCTGAACCCACAAGGGGACATGAGGGACTGCAAGCCATAGCCCATCTTTATGATCACCTCCATTTTCCAAGTGACTTCCAGAGCAAAAGGACTCTCTGTAAAGGAGGTTAGTAGTAGCTGGAGGGTCAGAAATATAACAGTTTAGGTGTTACTTTGTGTTTGACTTATAACAGTTGGGAAATCTGTGTTTATTTAATTTGTATTAATTAGAAAATCAAAGGTATCTCTGGTCCAGTACACATTTTTCATGTTAGATTTTCCTTATGTCTTCTCATGTAAACTTGACTATATTTTAGGCTTATGTTTTTGGCTTTTTCTCCCACCCCCTCATTCTTTCACAAACACTGTACACATTCTTGATTATTGAAGTTTGTGGTAAGAACAGAAGTCACATCATGCCAGAAGATTATGAAATTCATGACAATAGAATTTTTCCCGTATTTTTCTGTTTTCCTCTGTTTCTTACCAGGTGGCTTTTCTTATATGAGATAGAGATTTTGGATTGTCCTTTAGCAATCACATAAAGACAATTTGCACTTATGTCTGTAGAAGGCAGAAGAGATAACATGAAGGTGAGTCTTTTGACATTTTCTTTTGGTGATCTCTCATTTTCTTCAGAAATTTCATGTGTCCAATGGTCTCCATATTCTTTAGTTGGATGATTTTATTCTCCTGAAAAGATTAAATCAAAACCCTGCCCCATCCCTAATTCTGGGGTGAGGGTTGTAGCTTTTTAGGCATGTTATATCTTTTATAGAGCAAAATGTTTTTTTCGAAATAGAAAAAGTCTAATATCTCAATTAAAGTTAAAAAAATCTTTGAAAGTTTACAAATATACCTTAAAGTGTATTTATTCTAGATAATAACGGGCATTCGCTTTGATTTTCAGCCTGCCTTTTACAAGCAGCTTTTAAATAAAATCACTGTAAATCCTATGTACCTGCCTCTGCCCCCCTGGTGGCATGTAAAAGGCATGTGGCTCCCAAATGCTGGGATTAGGGCTATGAACCACTAACACCCTGTCATTGTAACTCCTGAATTTAGAAAACAATTAATTAATAGAGAACTGCTTGTCTCTGCTGGGATTAAATGCATGGTCTATCACCATGATGCTCAAATTTCTTATTCACTCCAAGTTTTTCCATCTCAAACAAGTTTATATCTTTGAATTTACTTCAAACATTTTAAACCTCTTAACTGTTTTTAATATGAAACAACAAATGTATCTTTCTTTTATTTAAGAAGAAAACTTTGGTATTTATTAAGTTAGTTTGGACTTAATGACCACACTGTCTGATGAACAGTTACCTCTGCTTATTCAGGAGATCTCTACTATTCAAATCTAATCATGATCAATTTTGATAGGATCCACCTTTCTTTTCCTGTGGAAACATTTGGTTTTACCAGTGAAGACACAGTTCAGTAGTTTCTCACTGTCTACTACTTTTAGTTATGTTTAGTTCTTTTTGTTCTAGAGTATTTAGGAGTGCTGTTAAGTTGCTACTAAGAGATATTTCTGATTATTTTTTCTGGATGTACTTAGTGCTATGAAGTGTCTTCTGGTCAACAATTCCGTTGTGTACTATGAGTTTTGATATGTTGTGTATTCATTTCATTGACTTCTAGAAATTCTTTAATTTCTTTCTTTACTTCAGTTTTGATCCATTTTTTAATTCAATAGAGTGTTGTTCAATTTGTATGAGTTTGTAAGCTTTCTATTGATTTTGTTATTGGTGATGTGCTGCTTTAAACCTTAGTGGTCTGATAAGATGCAGGTTATTGCAAGTTTCTCATATCTTTTGAGACTTCCACTGTTCAAATATATAATCAATTTTGGAGAATAATATATGAGTTGCTGAGAAGAGGGAACGATCTTTTGTGCTTAGGTGGATGTTCTGTAAACATCATTTGGGTAGTGTTTTGATGTTAGTTATCTGGACCATTTCTCTGTTCAGTTTGGTTAGGAGGACCTGTCCATTGGTGAGAGTGATATATTGAAGTCTTCCCCTATCAGTTTATGAGGGCCAGGATGTGATGCAATCTGCAGAATGGTTTCTTTTATAACTTTCGTTCTCTTATGTTTGGAGCATAAATGTTAAGTATTGAAATGTTATATTGCTGGATGTTTTTTTTTAATATGTCAATCCTTTTCCATCTTTTGATTAATTATTTTTTGAAGTCTGTTTTGTTAGATATTACAATTGTTATATGAGCTTGATACTCTAGTCCATTTGTTTGGAATATCTTTTCCAACCCTTTACCTTGAGATAATGTCTATCTTGATGTGAAGCTGTGTTTGATGTATTCAGAAGAAGGGTGGATTCTGTTTTATCATCTGTTTTGTGAGCCTGTGTCTTTTTATTGGTGAATTTGGGTCAATGGTATTAAGAGAGATCATTGAACAGTGATTGTTATTTTTGTGGTGTTGGTGGTTTTAGCACCTTGAGTGGGGCTGTATTTATAGATACATATTATTTAAAATTGACTTTTTATGGAACATCTTATTTTCCCCATTTGGTGACTGAAAGTTTCTGGGCATAGTTAGTAATTTGTATTGGCTTCTGCAGTTTTTTAGAGTCAGAAGCACTCTGTCTAAGCCATTCAACTTCTAGCATTTTTACTGAGAATAGAGGATTAATTCCAATAGATCTGCCTTTTTTGATTTTTGGTTGGTTTTTGTTTGTTTTGGTTTGTCAGATTGGTTGGTTAGTTTGGTTTGTTTGTTTGTTTTCAGTTGCAGCTTTTCATATTCATTCTTCATTCTGTATATTTAGAGTTTTGATTATTCTCTGTGAAGAGGACTTTCTTTTCTGGTCTACTGTCTTTGGTATTTTGTATGCTTCTTGTTCCTTGATAGACATCTTCCTCTTTAGGTTAAGAATTTTTTCTTGTATGATTTTGTTGAAAATATTTTCTGGACCTTTGATCTCATCCTTCTTCTTCTAATCTGATTATTGGCATGTTGTGTTGTCATAATGTCCCAGAGTTCCTGGATGTTTCCTGAATATTTGTATGTAGACCAGGCTGGTTTTGAACTTACAGCTCTAACTCCAGTCGAGTGTTGGGCTTAAATCTAGGCCAACATGCCTGGCATCAACATCACCATCATTGGCTGCTGAGCACGGAATATAGAGTTTTAGGTATTTATTTTGTTTTGTTTTATATATGTAAGCAAAGGTTATTGTGATCTTCATCAACATCTTGCATTTGAAATTTGGCAAGGAGTATATTTAATTTCTGAGGATGCCATTTATTCATGACACTAACACTATCTGAGCTTTCCAAGTCATTGAATTGTAGGTGTGTGACGCTCTTCTTACCTGTTGTATTTTTTTTATTTTATTTGTTTGTTTTATTCACATTCAATTTATTTTTAATTTAAATTTGTTTTTGTTATTTATTTTCTGACATGAACTCGAGTCTTTGATCACCTCCTCCTGGGTGGTGCAGCCTTGCAAGGCCACAGAGGAAGATGATACAGCCATCCTTGATGAGACCTGATAAGCTAGAAGGGAAGGAGTTCCTCCTCAATTAGGAGACTAGAGAAAGGGCATAGGGGCAGAAGAAGGAGGGTGGGTGGGACTGGGAGGAGATGAGAGAGGGGGCTATGGCAAGGATACAAAGTGAACACATTGTAATAAATAAATTAATTAAATTAAAAAATAATTTATCCACTTAACATCCCAATTGTAATCTTCTCCCTTGACTCTTCCTTGTCTCACCCTCCATTCTTATTTCCCCTTACCCCATTTGCTATATCTCAGATACAGGGAGCCCTCCTATACTACCATGTGAACCCAGCCTGTCAAGTCTCAGTGGGACTGTCTGCATCCTCTTCCTCTGTGGCATAGCAATGCCCCCTCCGCCAAGGGGAAGTGAGCAAATAGCAGACAAGAGGGTCCATGTCAAAGACAGCACATTCTCCCCTTACTATGGATCGCACATGGAGACTGAGCTGCCTATCAGCTACATCTGAGCAGGGGTCTGGTTCCTCTTCATGAATGGTCTTTGGTGGGTGCATTAATCTCTCCAAGTCCCCATGGGCCCAGATTTGTTGTCCTTGTTGGTCTTGTTATGGAGGTCCTGCCAGCTCTGGGTCTTTCTATCCTCCCACTCTCTCCTATGATTCCCTGTGCTCTACCCAAAGTTTGGCTGTGAGTCTTAGCATTTGCTTTGATCCCCTGCTGGGTAGAGCCTTTCAGAGGACATGTATGTTAGGCTCTCATCTGGTTCCCTCTCCTCAGACACTTCTGATGTAGATTCTATTTGCCCTTTTGAATAAGAATTGACCATCCTCCATAGGGTCCTCTTTTTATTTAGTTCCTTTAGGCCTGTGGATTGTAGTATGTTTATCCTGTATTATGGCTATTATTCACTTACCATGCATGTCTTTCTGGTTTTGGAATAAGTCACTTAGGATGATCATTTCTAGTTCCGTCCACTTGCCTGAAAATTTCATGGTTTCCTTTTTTTTTTTTTAATACCTGAGTAGCATTCCATTGTCTAAATGTACTACAATTTCTGTAAAGCAATTGTTCAGTTGAGAGACATGTAGGTTGTTTCCTGATTCTGGCTATTATGAATATAGATGCTATGAACATAGTTGAGCAAATATCTTTGTTGAATGGTAGAGCATCTTTTTGATATATGCCCAGGAATGGTATAGCAGGGTCTTGAAGTAACACTATTTCCAATTGTCTGAGAAAGCATCAGATTGATTTCTAAAGTGGTTGTATAAGTTTGCACACCCACCAGCAATGGAGGAGTGTTCCTCTTCACATTCTCACTAGCACATGCTGTCACTTCAGGTTTTGATCTTAGCCATGATGGGTTTAAGATGGAATGTCAGAGTAGTTTTGATTTGCATTTCCATGATGACTATTGATATTTAGCATTTATTTAAATGTTTTCCACCATTTGATATTCCTCTGTAGAAAATTATCTGTTTAGTTCTGTACCCCAGTTTGAAAGTGATTATTTGGTTTGTTGGAGTTTAATTTATAGAGCTCTTTATATATTTTGTTTGTTATTTATAGAGCTATTTATAGAGCTTTCTGTTTTTTGTAGGATTGGAGAAGGTCTTTCTCAGGCTGTAAGCTGTTATTCTGTTCTATTCACAAAGTTCTTTGCTTCATAGAATCTTTTCATTTCATGAGATCCTATTTATTAATTATTGATTTTAGAGCCAGTGCTCTTGGTATTCTGTTTGGGAAGTTAACTTCTATGACAATGAGATCAAGGCTCTTTCCCACTTTTTCTTCTAACAGATTTAGCGTATCTGGTTTTATGTTGGAAGTCTTTGATCAACTTGAACTTTAGTTTAGTGCAGGGTGATAAATACGGATCTATTTTTATTTTTCCACATGTGGACATCCAGTTAGACCAGCACCATTTGTTGAAGATGCTGTCCTTTTTCCATTGCATGGTTTTGGATTCTTTGACAAAAATCAAATGTCCATCGGTGTGTGGGTTTTTTTATGGGCCTTCACTTTAATTCCATTTATCCACCAGTCTGTTTTTATTCCAGTACCATGCAGTTTTTATTACTATTGATTTATAGTAGAGCTTGAGAGCAGGGGTGGTGATACCTCCTGAAGAACTGCTATTGTACAGGATTATTTTAGCTATTCTGGGTTTTTTTATTTTTCCATATAAAGCTGAGAATTCTTTTTTCAATGTCCAGGGGGAATTGTGTTGATATTTTGATGGGAATTATCATTGAATCTGCAGATTGTTTTCTTGTAAGATGGCAATTTTGACTATGTTGATCCTACTGATCCATGAGCATGAGAGATATTTCTATCTTCTGGTATCTTTTTCAATTTCTTTCTCCAGAGTCTTGAAGTTGTTGTTGTGTTTTATTTATATATATATATGTTTTTCACTGGCTTGCTGAGGATAACACCAAGATACGTCAGGTTTTTTTTCCTGCCTATTGTGAAGGGTTTTGTTTTCCTAATTCTTTCTCAGTCCATTTGTCTTTTGCATACAGGTGTGCAACTGATTTTTTTGAGTTAACTTTTTATCCAATCACTTTCAACTGTAGGAGCTCCGTACAGTAGAATTTTGGGGTCACTTTTGTTACCTGTCATATCATCTGTTAAGAGCCATACTTTGACTTCTTCCTTATCAATTTGTATCCCCTTGATCTCCTTTAGTTGTCTTATTGCCCTAGATAGGACTTTGAGTACTGTATTGAAGAGATTTGGAGAGAATGTGTGGCCTTGTCTTGTCCCCGAGTTCAGTGGAATTGATTTAACTTTCTTTCCATTTAGTTTGATGTTAGCTATAGGATTGCTGTACATTGTCTTTACTATTTTTATATCTGTGCCTTTGTCCCCAGTCTCTCCAAGACTTTAAACAAGAATAACTGTTGGATATTGTCAAATGCTTTTTTGGCTTCTAAGGAAATCATCTGGTGCTTTTTTTTCCAATTTGTTTATATGATGGATTAAGATTCCATATATTGAACCATCCCTGCATGCCTGGGATGAAGCCTACTTAGTCATGTTGGATGACATTTTTGGTATGTTCTTGGATTTGGTTTATCGTTAATTTATTGAGTATTTTTGCATCATTGTTCATAAAAGAGATTGGTCTGAAGATCTCTTTCTTTTTTGGGGTCTTTGAGGATTTATCAAGGTGACTGTGGTCTTACAAAAGGAATTTGGTCATGTTGCATCCATTTCTATTTTGTGGAATAATTAGAAGAATATCGGTTTTCACTCTTCATATAAGGTCTTGTAGAATTCTGCTCTGAAATCATCTTGCCCTTGGCTTTTTTGTTGTTGTTGTTGGTGGTGGTGGTGGTGGTGGAAGGATTTTGATGGCTGCTTCTATTTATTTAGGCCATATAAGACTATTTAATATCTTTACCTGATTTTGATTCAACTCTGGTAAGTGGAATCTAACAAGAGAATTGTATATTTCATTTAGATTTTTCAAATTTTGTGGCATATAGGCTTTTGACATAAGAGCTAATGGTTCTTTGGATTTTCTCAGTGTCTGTTATCTCTCTCTCTTCCTTTCAGACTTTGTTGATTTGGATAGTGTCTTTCGGCCTTTTACTTAGTTTGGCTAAGAGTTTGTCTATATATTCGATTTTCTCAAAGAACTAGCCCTTGGTTTCATTGATTCTTTGAATTATTCTCTTTGTTTCTAATTTATTGATTTCAGCCCTGACTTTGGTTATTCCTAGTGGTCTACTCCTGTTGGGTGTGTCTGCTTTTTTTCTAGGGCTTTCAAGTGTGCCATTAAGTTGCTTGTATGGGATGTCTTCAATAGCTTATGAAGGCCTTTACTGCTATTAAAAGTCCTCTTAGGACTGCTTTCATTGCATTCCATGAGTTTGGGTATGATGTACCTTCATTTTCATTGAATTGTAGGAAGTTCTTTCTTTATTTCTTCCCTGACCTAGATTTCATTGAGTAGGGAGTTGTTCAGTTCCCACATGTGTGTAGGCTTTTTATTATTTCTGTTATTTTTGAGGTTTGTCTTTCGTCTATCATGGTCTGATAGGATATAAGATATTATTTCAATCTTGTTGTATCTGGTTTGTTACCTACTGTATGGTCAGTTTTGCAGAAGGGTCTGTGAGGTGCTGAAAGAAGATATATTCTTTTCTGTTTGGGTTAAAAAATTCTCTAGGTATCTCTTAGGTCCATTTGATTCATGACATCCATTAGTGTCATCATCTCTCAGTTTAAGTTCTTTTCCATTGCTCTGTCCCTTGATGATAGTGATTTGTTGACCTCTCCAATTATTAATGTATGGCAATTGATATGTTCTTTAAGCTTTATTAATGTTTATTTTACAAATGTGGTTGTCCTTTTATTTGGAGCATTGTTCAGAATACAGATGCGATATTGGTGGAATTTTCCTTTGATGAGTATGAAGTATCCTTCCTCATTTCTTTCTTATTTATTTTTTATTTAGGAGCAATAATTGATATCTCAATATTTCAAAGTTTGAAAATATGTGTAACAGCATAGTTTTTTAAAAAAAATCTTTCAAAATTTTATTGTTTTCTTTTAAAATTTTTATTGATAACAGTTTATTCACTTTGGATCCCTCCTGTACCTTCCTCCTTTCTCCCCTCCCAATCCTACCCTCCATCTTCCCCTCCCATGTCCCTTTCCCAGTCCACTGATAAGGTTGGTCCTCCTCCCCTTCAATCTGATCCTACTCTATCAGATCTCATTAGAAGTGGCTGCATTGTCTTCTGTGGCCTGGCAAGGCTGATTCCCCCTCAATGAGAGGTGATCAAAGAGCGGGCCAATGAGTTCCTGTCAGAGACAGTTCCCTGTCCCCATTACTATGAAGCCCATTTGCATACTGAACTGCCATAGGCTACCTTTTGTGCAGGGGTTTCAGGCCATCTCCATGAGTGGTCCTTGGCTGGCGTATCAGTTTCAAAAAAGACCCATGTGCCCAGAATTTTTGGAACTGTTGCTGTCCTTGTAGAGCTCTTGTCATCTCCAGGTTTACTATCTCCCAGTTCTTCCATAAGATTCCCTGCACTCTGCCCAAAGTTTGGCTCTGAGTCTCAGCATCTGCCTTGATACCCTGCAGGGTAGAGCCTTTCAAAGGCCTTCAGTGGTAGGCTCCTGTCCTGTCCCTGTATTCTCCTTCATCTGATGTCCATCCTCTTTGCCTTTCTGCATGGGGTTTGAGCATCTTAGCCAGCATACTCCTTCCTGATTAACTTCCTTAGTTGTACAGATTTTAGTATTTTTATCCTATATTTTATATCCTATATCCACTTGTGAGTGAGTATATATCCTGTGAGTCTTTCTGCTTCTGGGATATCTCATTCAGGATGATCTTTTCCACTTCCCACCATTTACCTGCAAATTTCATGTTTTCCTTATTTTTCATTGCTGAGTAATATTACATCGTATAGATATACCACAATTTCTATATCCATTCCTCAACTGAGGGCCATTTGTGCTGTTTCCAGCTTCTGGCTATTCCAAAAAAGCTACTACAAACATAGTTGAGCAGATGTCCTTGCTGCATACTTGAGTGCCCTTTGGATATATGCTTAGGATATATGCTTAGGATGAATCTTGAGGAGGCGCTATTCCTAATTGTCTGAGAAAGTGCCAGGTTGATTTGCAAAGTGATTGTATAAGTTTACATTCCCACCAGCAATGAAGAAGGGTTCCCCTTTCTCCAAATCCTATCCAGCATGAGTTGTCACTTGAGTTATTTGTCTTAGTCATTTTGATGGGTGTAAGGTGAAATCTCAGGGTGGTTTTGATTTGCATTTCCATGATGACTGAGAATGTTGAACATTTTTTAAGTGTTTCTCTGCCATTCTATATTCCTCTATTGAGAATTCTCTGTTTAGCTCTGTACCCCATTTTTTAATTGGGTTACTTGATTTGTTGGTATTTAACTTCTTGTAATCTTTGTAAATACTGGACATTAACCCTCTGTCAGATATAGGGTTGGTGAAGATCCTTTCCCAATCTGCAGGCAGTCATTTTATTTTGACAACAGTTTCCTTTGACTTATAGAAGTTTTTCAGTTTCAGAAGGTCCCACTTATTGATTGTTGCTCTTAGAGCCTGTACTGTTGAAATTCTGTTCAGGAAGTTGTCTCCTGTTCCAATGACTTCAAGGCTCTTCCTCACTTTTTCTTCTAACAGGGTTAGTATGTCTGGTTTTATACTGAAGTCTTTGATCCACCTGAACTTTAGTTCTGTGCAGAGTGATAAATATGGAACTATTTGCATTTTCCTACGTGTAGACATCCAGTTAGACCAGCACCATTTGTTGAAGATGCTATCTTTTTTCCACTGTATGGTTTTGGCATCTTTGTCAAAAATCAGGAGTCCATAGTGTGTGGGTATATTTCTGGGACTTCTATCTGATTCCGTTGATCCTCCAATTGGTTTCTATACCAGTACCATGTGGTTTTTATTACTGTTGCTCTATAGTAAAGCGTAAGAACAGTGATGGAGATACCTCCAGAAGATCTTTTATTATGGAGGATTGCTTTAGCAATTCTGGGTTTCTTGTTATTCCATATGAAGTTAAGCATTTTTCTTTCAAGTTCTGTAAAGAATTGTGTTGGTAATGTGAGAGGAATTGCATTAAATCTGTAGATTGCTTTTGGTAAGAGGACCATTTTTACTATGTTAATCCTTCCAAGCCATGAGCACGTGAGTACTTTCTATCTTCTGATATCTTTTTATAATTCTTTCTTTAGAGAATTTTTTTCATACAAGTTTGTGCCTTCCTTGTTTTGGGTCCCACCAAGGTACTTTATGTCCTTTGCGACTATTGTGAAGGGTGTTGTTTACCTAATTTCTTTCTCAGCCCTTTTGTCTTTTGTATACAGGAGGGCTACTTTTTTTTAGTTGATTTTGTATACAGCCACTTTGCTAAAAGTGTTTGTCAGCTTTAGGAGTTCCCTGGTAGAATTTTGGGGGTCACTCAGGTATACTGGGCAGCCTTGTCTTGTTTCTGATTTCAGTGGGATTGATTTAAGTTTCTCTCAATTTAGTTTGATGTTGGCTATAGGTTTGCTGTATATTGCTTTTACTATATTTAGGTATGTGCCTTGTATCCCTGATATCTCCAATACTTTAAACATGAATGGATGCCGGATTTTGTCAAATGCATTTTCAGCATCTAAGGAGATTATCATATGGTTTTTTTCTTTCAGTTTGTTAATATGGTAGATCACATTGATGGATTTCTGTATATTGAACCACCCCTGCATGCCTGGAATGAAGCCTACATGGTCATAGTGAATGATATCTTTGATGTGTTCTTGTATTCGGTTTGCAAAGTATTTTGTTGAGTATTTTTGCATCAATGTTCATATGGGAGATTGGCCTGAAACATGCTTTTTTTTGTTGGGTCTTTGTGAGGTTTAGGTACCAAGGTGACTGTGGCTTCAATGAATAAGTTTGGTAGTGTTCCTTATGTTTCTATTTTGTGGAATAGATTGAAGAGAACTGGTGTTAGCTCTTCTTTGATGGTCTGGTAGAATTCTACACTGAAACCACCTGGCCCTGGGCTTTTCGTGAATCTGAGAATTTTGATGAATGCTTCTATTTCCTTAGGAGATATAGGACTATTTAGTTGATTTACCTGGTCTTGATTCAGCTTTGGTAAGTGGAATTGATCAAGAAAATTGTCTATTTTATTTAGATTTTCAAATTTTGTGGCATAGAGACTTTTGAAGTAAGTCCTAATTGTATGGATTTCCTCAGTGTCTATTGTTTTCTCCCCCTTTACTTTTCTGATTTTGTTAATTTGAATGGTGTCTCTCTGCCTTTTAATTAGTTTTGATAAGGGTTTGTCTATCTTCCTCATTTTCTCAAAGAACAAGCTCTTGGTTTCATTGATTCTTTTAATTGTTTTATTTGTTTCTAATTGATTGATTTCAGCCCTGAGTTTGATTATTTCCAGTCATCTATTCCTTTTTCGTGTGTCTGCTTCTTTTTTTTCCCCCTAGGGCTTTTAGGTAAGCCATTAAGTTTCTTAAATGAGATGTTTCAAATTTCTTCTTGAAGTCACTCAGTGCTATGAACTTTCCTTTTAGCACTGCTTTCATCGTGTCCCATAAGTTTGGGTATCTGGTGTCTTCATTTGCATTGAATTCTAGGAAGACTTTAATTTCTTTCTTTATTTCTTCCCTGACCCAGCTGTCATTTAGTAGTGAGTTGTTCAGTTTCCATGTTTGTATAGGCTTTCTGATATTTCTGTTGTTGTTAAGGTCCAGCTTTATTCCATGGTGATCAAATAGGATACAAGGGATTATTTCAATCTTCTTGTATCTGTTGAGGCTTGCTTTGTAATCAACTATATGGTCTGTTTTAGAGAAGGTTCCATGAGGTGCTGAGAAGAAGGTAAATTCTTTTGTGTTTGAGTGTAAGGTTCTGTAGATGTCTGTTAGGTCCATTTGATTCATGACCCCGTTAGAGATATTGTTTCTTTTTTTCTCTGTTTTGTCAACCTGTTCTTTTTTGAGAGTGGGATGTTGAAGTCTCCCACTATTAATGTATGGTGATCTATGTGTGGTTTAAGTTTTATTAATGTTTCTTTTATAAACATGGGTGCCTTTGTATTTGGGGCATGGATGTTCAGGATTGTGATATCTTCCTGGTGAAATTTTTCCCTTGATGTGTATGAAGTGTCCTTCCCCATCTCTTTTTTTATTAATTTTGTTTGAAAGTCTATTTTATCATATATTAGAATGGCTACTCCTGCTTGATTCTTGGTTCCATTTTTTTGGAAAAATGTCTACCAGAACTTTACCCTCAGGTAATATCTTGTGACTTAGGTGTGTTTCTTGTATGCAGCAGATTGTTGGGTCTTATTTAGGCATCCATTCTGTTAGTCTGCATCTTTTTTATTGGAGAATTGGGTCCATTGAGAGAGATTAATGACCAGTGGCTGTTAGATCCTTTGGTTTTGATATTGACTGTGATAGTAAGTTTGTGTGCTTGGCTCATTTTTGTTTTGCTGTAGTGAGATTAATTATTTCCTGTGTTTTCTTGAAAGTAGTTGGTTTCTTGGGTTGTATTTTTCCATCTAGTGTCTTCTGTAACACTGGATTTGTGTGTAGGTATTGTTGAAATTTGCTTTTGTCGTTGAAAATCTTGTTTTCTCACTCTATGAAGACTGAGAGTCTATGAGGGTATAGTAGCCTGGGCTAAAATCTATGTTCTCTTAGGGTCTGGATGATATCTGTCCAGGCCCTTTTAGCTTTCATAGTCTCTGTTGAGAAGTCAGGTGTGATTCTGATGGGTTTGCCATTATATGTTACTTGGCCTTTTTCCCTTGCAGCTTTTAGTATTTTTCTTTGTTCTGTATACTTACTGTTTTTATTATTATGTGGTGGGAGGATTTTCTTTTCTGGTCTATTTTATTGGGTGTTCTGTAGGCCTCTTGTGTTCTTATAGACCTCTTCCTTAAGTTGGGGATTTTTTCTTTTATGATTTTGCTGAAAATATTTTCTGGGCCTTGTAGGAGGGAATCTTTTTCCTCTATTCCTATTATTCTTAGGTTTTGTCTTTTCATGTTTTCTTGGATTTCTTGGATGGTCTGTGTCAAGAATTTTTTAGATTTAACATTTTCTTTGATGGATACATCGATTCCTTCTATTGTGTCTTTCACAGTTGAGATTCTTTCTTCCATCTCTTATAGTTA
Source organism: Meriones unguiculatus (assembly GCF_030254825.1). Lineage (NCBI taxonomy): Eukaryota > Metazoa > Chordata > Mammalia > Rodentia > Muridae > Meriones > Meriones unguiculatus. Next base: position 869,409 of record NW_026843657.1, read on the forward strand.
TAACCATCTCAATAGGTTGTGCTTACCTCTGTAGTTCCTGTTTTCTTCCCTAAATTCTTTCTCTCCAGAATATCCTTCATTTGTGTTCTTTCATTTTTTTTCCAATTTTATCTTCAGATATTGAGCTGTTTTGTTGAATTACTTCACCTGTCTGACTGTATTTTCCTTCAATTCCTTCAGCTGTTTGTTTGAACAATCCTCTGTTTCTTTAATTTCTTTCAGTGATTTAAGTATTTCTTCTGTAAAGGCCACAAATTGTTTGGCTGGAACTTCCTGTATTTCTTTATGGATGGCCATAATCTCTTTGTCTTTATCTTCTTCCATTTCTTTGCAGATCTTGATAAACTGACTATCTTCCTCTCGTTCTTTACATAGTTTATTTGTTTCCTCTATTATTCTCTTCTTAAGCATAGATGTAAGGTTATCTTCTCGAATTTCACTTATGCTAGTGTGTCCAGGGCTACTTGCCCCAGGATAACTGGGTTCTGGAGATGCCATATTGCTGTATCTTTTGTTCTTTGAGATTTTACACTCTACCCATTTGGCTATCTTAGGTGTTGGGTGTTTGTTTCTGGTGCTTCCTAGAATCTTGTGGTGTGGAGAATCCCCTTGGCAGGAAGGTAATTTTTCCCAAAGGAGGCTTCCTCAGATTTTGGGGTACGGTCACTGAATGGCAGGTGTTTTTCAGGAATTGCCACAGACGTACAGACCTGAGTGGTAATTGTGGTCTATATTAGTCAAGGGGGCTCTCCTCTCACCCAGAGAAGTCCTGGAGACAGCTGTCTTGCTACTGGGTTTCTTGATGTAAATTTAGTGAGCTGCTTCTGTAACCTGGGTGCCCCGGGATTTGGTCAGTTTAGTTAGAGATAACTGGTTGTCCCTTGGGGAAGTATCTGGGGGTTGATCTCAGGGAACCCAGGCTTCTGGAGGTCTGAGTTTGGAGCTCTGTGCTCCTGTACCCAAGTGGTAATCAGTGACACATGAGCATTACTCTCATGTGTGCAGCAAGAGGCTAGAGTGTGGAGCCTGTGTATAACCAGAAACTTTTTTGGAGCTAGGTGTCCTGAGGTAGGGCCAGATATTTTCCCCACCTTTGGGTTTTCTCCCAATAGGAAGACTCAGTCTGTGGTGTTTGACGTGGTGTGTAGAATACGTAGGCACTTGCCAATGATGGCTCCAAGCTGGTGACTGGGAAAGAAGCTGAGAGCTTTTCCAAGAATGTTTCTGTGTGTGGTGGTGGTAGTGTGTGTGGGGGGAGTTGGCTGAGTGCTCTAAGCTGGGACCTTCTATTTCTCTGCCTGTGGAGTTTTCTCCAGACAGGGAAACCCAGCCTCTGTGTCCTGGGGCACACAGTTCTGTCTGTGATGGAGAGCAGGGAATGCAGGACTAGCGGCTGGAGGCCCACTCAGGCCTGGTGGCTGTGCATCCACCAGTCTGTAGGACCTTTCCAGTGATAGACTGGGTGACCTGAGGTCAGTCTTGCTTTCTTCTTCCTTATGTGTGTGTGTGTGTGTGTGTGTGTGTGTGTGTGTGTGTGTTTGACTGGCGCTCCCAGTCTCTGGTGCCATGGAGCACACAGTTTGGCCTGGGAAGGTGATCAGGACACACAGGTGTATCCTGCACACAGGTGTATCCTGCACCTGTGATATTTTCAGGGTTCTCACTGAGTGACCTGAGAGAGGAATTGAGTGATTCCCATACCACGGAGTTTCCTCTCACCTTGGAAACACGATTGCTGTTGTTTTAGGGCCCAGAGTTCAGTCTTTTAGTTGCTGTACCGACATTGCTGTCCTGTTCCTGTCCTGGTCCTCCTGGCAATGCCATCTTGTATTCCCCCTTCCTCATCCCTTTCAATTAATTTTGGTTGAAATTCTGTATTATTAGATATTAGAATAGCTACTCTTGCTTGCTTCTTGGGTCCATTTGCTTGAAAACCTTATTCCTGCTGCAACATCCAAGGAATTTTCCCAGAGATTAGCTGGGTGCTCTGAGGTTGGACCCAATTGTTTCCCTCATCATTGGTTTTCTTCTTACCTTGGAAACACAGTCAGTGGTGTTTGGAGGCCCACACAACCAACTATTGATCACTGTGCGGTCTCTGCTACCCTGCTGATCAGACACAGTGTGCAATCATCCCAGCCATCTGGGATCTATTTTTAGTTTTTACTGAATGTAAGTATTTTGATTGTATGCATGAATAAGCACCTCTTGTGTGCCTAATCCTCACAGTAGTCTGAAGATGTCTTCAGAACTCATGAACGTATAGCAATTAAAAGTAGCGGGTCCTCAGTAAACACTAACAATTGAGCCCAATTATTTGCAAGAGCAGTAAGAGCTCCTCACTGCTGAGCTCTATCTTATGTTGATCATTTATGATCAGCATTTATACTGCTAATATTTTTGTCTTCTATTTTTACCTGTTTAAACATGCATTCCCTTTTAGTAAGATATCATTGAAGTTACAGTTTAAGCTGGGGCAGTACACATTTCTGGAAAATAAATATACAACAGGAGTGAATGTATAATTCCTTGTAGAGGCTTCAGTAAAGACCTCTGAGTTCTTTCAATATTTTGTGTTTGTTTGATTGACTTTTAGGGGAGGCTCTCTCTTAATATATAGGCCTGGCTATCCTAGAACTCTTTGAATAGATAATGCTGACATCCAGATCAATAAGATACACCTGCATCTGCCTCCTTAGTGATGGAATTGAAGGCATGACAGAATACACCCAGCTTGTCCACCATTTTTTGTAGTTAGTAACTGTTAATAAATTTCTCTGATCTGTACTTAGTATTGTTCATCTGTTAATTTCTCTCTCTGTGTGTCTCTGTCTCTATGTCTCTGTCTCTCTATTTCACACTCTTCTCTTTGTTTGTCTTTGTCCACATTAATTGCCATGTCTATTCCAAAGCTATATCCTCTTCAAAAAGTTCAGATATGATACAGTTAAAACTTGTTATTCTGTTTTCTTCTAAAATGACTTAGTGATAACATTAACATTTCTTTTTTTAATAGAAAAGTTTTAATCTTTATTTTTAATCTATAGACTACATTATTTAGTAAGGAGGATATACAAAACAATGATCAAAGAATAATCATGTGTTCTATTCCTTTTCTTTTGTCTGGTCACTCAGAAATATGATGTTATTGGCTATGATTGTTGTTGCTTGCCCCTCACATTATTTTTATCTATGTATTCACTGTAGTCCACTTTCCCTTCCACAAATATATGAGCCCCCCTCTTCACATACTGATATGCCACATCCCTGAGCCCTGGTCAAAACATGATATTCAGTACCATGTTGTCTTTTGACTGATGTTACCCATCTGTTCAGTGTCCCCTGATCAACACATCTCATTTGTTGCTATATAAAATATCATGACTGTGTTTTGTCCTTCCACCTGTCTCATGACAGGGTCCTGAACTACTCACCCAAGTAACTGAAGATGATTCATAGATTGCTCAAGAACCCAACTAATGGCTACTTTATATTCATGTCTTACAAACTGATGAAACACAGGTTTTTGAAGCACGCCTTTGTTTTTTTTTTTTTTTCAATCTAACCTTTAGGCTTTTTCATCTCCCCTACTTCACATCATGCACAGCACCCAACTGTATAACATTCACACTTCTGTGTCAGAAAATAAATTGAAGAAGCAGTAGAATTATATGATTATATTGACAGTGAAGTATAAATTTATATTGTTGCCACTGTTTCTATTGTACAAATGTATGGCATATTATAGAATTCAGTGACCTACGATGATGTGTATGTGAAATTCAACCAAGAAGAGTGGGCCTTGCTGGAACCTTCCCAGAAGCAACTCTACAAAGATGTGATGCTAGAGACCTGTGAAAACCTCACTGCTATAGGTAAGACTGCAATTTTTCTTTCACTTTTAAAATAAAGAGACAACTTTTATTTTGTATTGATCCTCTTCTGTAATTCCAATTGATAATGAGGATGAATGAGGTAAATAAATCAGGCATGGTTCTAAGGGTCACAGAAGATAGTGATTTAAGTTTTCCCTTAATAATAACATATTTCCAATAATATATATTTTCTGGTACTATATTTTAGACTACAATTGGGATGACCATAATATTGAAGAACAGTTTCAAAGTTCTACAAGTAATCAAAGGTAATTTTATGTGCATGTTGATACAGATATAAATCTTAAATTTTAATGTGTCCTGGAAGTCTGGTGTTTTTTGTTTGTTTGTTTGTTTATTGGTTGCTTTTTATTTTCTGTTTTTGAAATAGATTTTTTTTCTGGGTATCTGTGACTTTCATAGACTTGCTTGTTAGACCAGCCTGACCTCAAAATCACACAGATCTGCCTGCTTCTGCCTCCACAAGTGCTGGGATTGAAGGCATGTACCAGCACACATGGCTGTGTCCTGGAAGTTTTAAAGAAAAGCAACAGTGTAAAAACACCACTGCTTTAAGTGTACTGATGATGATTAAAATCTCATAATTCCATGTACTTCAATGTCAGGTATCTGATTTGTGTTTACAAGGCACTCCCCTAAGATAGAAGAAAATAAAATAATATTGTAACAAAAATACCATTTGAATCATATGGACATTATAGCTACTGACTTGAACTGCCAATCTGTTTAGTCTCATTCTATCTACTCAGATATTGTAAGAGGTATACACACTGAATTGGTGATCAGTATGTGTCCAAAACCTTCTAATAAGCAAAAATTACATAGTAGAACCAGTGTTACTAATTTTCGTACAGTAACATTGTAAAGTTTAGTGAAAGGAGCAGCTTATGAGAATCAAGAATATTGTTTGGAGAAACCTTAATCCCTATATGACATGTCTATGATGAACAAAAACAAACTGTGTTAATTCAATGTGGGAATCGTTAGTATTTTTGTAAATTAAACTGGTATATCATATGTCAAAATGATTCTAAGACACATGAGCATAGGAATATTGAAAGAAGCAGTGTACCTGTCTTTTTCCAAGAACAGTTGATTTTGTAGAAGTCCCCACTTTGAGTAGATTTCCTATATGTGATAAACAGTTACTGTTAATTGGTTTTTCAACTTCACTGAGACTTCTTCAGCAAACTCATACTGATGAAAATACCTATGAATACAAGGATTTTGGAACTTCTTCTGCTTGTACTAGCTCATTTTGTAAATGAAGTGTCATTCATACAGTACAAAACTTTATTGAATGGGATTGCTGGGGTAAAACTCTGAATCCTTGCAATACACTTTATATATAGGAGAAAACTTCTTATAGAAAAATGATGCTGTAAAAGAGAATCACATAACAAATGTTCTTATCATCACAGGGATCTTAAAAAATACCCATTATAAAGGGGAATATCATGAATATAAATAAAGTGATAAAAGTTAAAAATTTGATTCTTCTTTACCATCAGGCCAAATTATAAAATTAATTCATATAGAAAAACATATTTATTAGTGTAATGAAATGACTGTGGTAAATCTTTCACATGTGCTACTTATCTTTGCAGGCATGAAAGCAGTCATACTGGAGAGAAACCCTTTAAATGCACTCTATGTGGTAAAACCTTCCCCTATACCACTGATCTCATAGGGCATAAAAGAACACACGCAGGAGAGAAGCCTTACAAATGCAATCAATGTGGTAAAGCCTTTGCAAAAAACAGTCATCTCATAAGCCATAGAAGAACACATACTGGAGAGAAACCTTACGAATGTAACCAGTGTGGTAAAGCCTTTGCACGAAACAGTCATCTCATAAGCCATAAAAGAACACACACTGGAGAGAAATTTTATGAATGTGACGAGTGTGGTAAAGCCTTTGCAGAAAACAGTAATCTCATACGGCATAAAAGAACACACAGTGGAGAGAAACCTTATGAATGTAACCAGTGTGGTAAAGCCTTTGCACAAAACAGTGCTCTCATAAGCCATAAAAGAATACACACTGGAGAGAAACCTTATGAATGTAACCAGTGTGGTAAAGCCTTTGCACAAAACAGTGCTCTCATAAGACATAAAAGAACACATACTGGAGAGAAACCTTATGAATGTAACCAGTGTGGTAAAGCCTTTGCACAAAACAGTGCTCTCATAAGACATAAAAGAACACATACTGGAAAGAAACCTTATGAATATACCCAATAAGATAAAGCCTTTTCACAGCAGAGTAGTCTCCGAAAACAGGAAAAGACACAGAGTGGAGAGAAGCCTGGTGAGGGTAATTAGTGTGATAAAGCCTTTGCATGTAACAATCATCTCCTAAGACAACAACACATTCTGGAGGGAAACCATATGAATGTAACTATGTGGCAAACCCTTTGCACATAACATCTCCTAATACATAAAATAACACATACTGGAAAGATGTCTGACTGTAACCACTGTGAAAAAACTTTTGGACTTCAGAATCATCTTCACACTCATGAAAGAAATCCTAGTGGATAGAAAGCCTGTGAGTGCTTTTAACATGGTGAAACCATTCCACATTTGAATAATCTTCATCATCTTGAAAGGATTCATAAAGGAGGAAAAACTCATGAATGTGTTAAAATGGTGAGGCCTTGCACAAATATAGAGTTATCATCATCATAAAAGTATCCTTACTGGAGAGGGATTCTGTGAGTATAAGCAATGTGGAAAGGTATTTGTGTTCTTTGGTCCACTGAGATCCAACAGAACTGGAAAACTAGCTCAATTGAAATGACCTCCCTTTTCTGAAGGGGAAAGGGAATAGGGGCAATAGGAATGGAGGGTAGTACAGGGGGGAGAGAAGGGAGGGGGACTACAATTGGAATGTAAAGTACATAAACTTATTTTTATATACAATGAATGTTAAATATCAATTACATGCAAAATTATTATATAATAAAGTGTTTTGGGAAGGCTTACTGATAATACTGGTTCTCAACATTTACTGTTTTCAGTTACTTCACTTTACACAAGAAACTTTTAGTCCAGTGGATGAATATGTAGGGAATGGTGAACTAACACCAGCCAGGAAGTTCTCTGAGAGTATCACAACAGTTGTAGCCTGTAGAAGTTTCTTTGTTTACACATACCTTTTGTTCCAAGGGGTTCTACTGAAAACCATCACAACCCAGACTGAATTTTGAGATGTGAGGGAGGAGGCTTTTTTCTTCCATGTATGACCCTGCTGCTGGCCTAGTTGTGTAATCATGGCAAGGGTGAGTTTTCCCTGCCTGACTTCATCTGGAGAATGCCTTTAGACATAGATGCCACCAACCAAATTTGATAGATGGCCTTTGACACGGATCCCTGATAACTCTTCCCTCCCTTCAAATATAGGATAATTAAGTTCCATGTTCTTGTTCATATGATAGGAATGTACTGTTTACTGCAAATCAAGCATCCTTGAAGTGCTCAGTTTTAAACAATTATCTACACCTATCCTTGCAGCATCCCAGTCACTCCCTAAGGGGTATATATACCCTCTGTTTTCTGGAATTAAATTTGAACTTACTTCCTGAGGTGGTTCCCAGAGTGTTCTGATCACTGTTATTCTTGTGGGTGTCTTCCAAGCTTTATACCTCATCTTCTGGCCCTCCTTCCTTCCTGGGCTTGTGGGAAACAGCCTCCAGGCAGCAAGAGAACCACGTTCTCTGAAATGCTTGTGAAAAAAATGTTTCACACTTCATAGCATTTAAAATTTCACATGTTTCTGGATGTGAGATGGTAAATCAAACACTGTCTTGGGAGTGGGACTCTTTAAAATGAGTTATACCTAGTGTTTATTTCACAGTAAGCTTGCAGGCAAGCTTCATAGTATGAAATCTTCTGAGGTGAGCACAGTGGCCTATGCAGAAGTAATAAGTGCAGAAATTTTATTTCCCTGTTTTTAATAGCTGAGTAGTGTTCTGATAATATGTGGATGGATGGCAGAGGAGGGGAACTCCTCTTTTGAGTGGACTATGGAAAAGGGTTTGGGGGAAGAGGGAAGGAGGGTGGGACCAGTAGGAGTTGAGAGAGTGGCCTTATATAGGGGTATACAATGAATAAATTGTGAAAAAATAAAAATAATTAATAAAATAAAAATGAATTAGAAAAACAAAACTTGACAGCAAAAATTTGAGTCCAGTCTGGGTACCCGCCCTCCTTCAAAGAAAAGAAAGAAGATATAAAGAAAGGAAAGAAAATTAGAATCTTTGTCTTTGCCATCTTTCTTCCTGGTGAGCTCATTTTTTAATCATTACCTAATGGAGACCATCCTGCTCTCTCTGAAGTTTATATTTCCATAGATGTAGGTTTCATACCTGGAACAAATGGCAGAGGTTCGTATTTAACGTATCAAAACAGACCTAGCTGCCAATTTTCTCCCAACAATCCTTCAGTTCTTCCATGTTATATGATCCTCAAGGCTGGCATAGCCCACCCAATTCCATGAATTCTCCTTCCCAGGGCCTGAGTTAACCTCATTCCTCCCTCCCCCATATATAGGCAAACTATTTTGGCTACCTGGTCCTGTTGAAAGCCATGCAGGAGCAACAGCAAAACATCTGTAGCACTCATGGAATTTGGCTCCCCTGTTAGCGTAGTCATGATGAGTTTGTCTTGGAGAAGCATAATCCCAAGACCTGCTTATACTGAGGACTTTGGGCTGTTGTGGAACATAGCTCTGTTTGATGCCATTATGATGCCCATATTCCTCATAACATGAGTTGTATGAAAAGTCTAATGATGCTTCTAGCCCCCTCACTGGGCAATATCACTGGCATTTATTTTTAACAATGCTTGATCTCTTTTCATAGATCAAGCTGAGCAAATTAATGAATTAACCACTGCTCTTGAAAGGGACCATAGTTGTAGGTTTTTAGCAATGACCATTATACTTAGAAAGAATTTGGAAAAAGATTGTTTAACAAGGTTGGAGAAGATGTTTTTGCTAATGTCTGTGATGTACAAAACCTTAGAGAATAATTTAAAGTTAAGAAAAGTACACTCTTAATAGTAAATCCAGGGATGTTAAGGCTGACGAGCAGAAGCAATAGCCCAAGGTAGCATTGGCCGATTGTACACCCTCAAGCAGGGTCTGAAACTGAGACAGCAGGTGATTCCCCTATACATGTTTCCCCCCTCAGCTTATTGATATGATTTAAGAAAAAAATATTAATGAGTAGATGCACACCCCTTTGAGATTTAAAGTATAGGTGCCAGTACCATGCCACTTTTTATTACTGTTGCTCTATAGTATTACTTGAGCTCTGGGATGAAGATACCTTCAGAAAATCTTTTATTGTACATACATGTTTTTATCAATTCTGGGTTTTTGTTTTGTTTTGTTTTACCATATGAAACTGAGAATTGTTCTTTCAAGGTCTGTGCAGAGTTGTGTTGCTATTTTGTTTGGGATTGCATTGAATCTGTAGATTTATTTTGGTAGAGTGGCCATTTTTACTATGTTAATCCTATCAATCCTGGAGTATGGGAAATCTTTCCATCCTCTGATATCTTCCTTGAAGTTTTTCTTTTTCATACAAGTCTCTCATTTGCACGATTAGAGTCACACCAAGGTACATTATGTTATTTGTCGCAATTGTAAAAGGGTGTTGTTTCCCTGATTTCTTTCTGAGCCTGTTTGTCTTTTATATACAGGAGGGCTTCATATTTTTAATTAATTTTGTATCCAGCCACATTGCTGAAGATGTTTATCATCTGTAGAGTTCCTTGGTTGAATTTTTAGGGTCATTCATGTGTACTATCACATCATCTGCAATACAAGCTGGACTGGATGTGGAGAAAAAGGAACCCTCTTCATTGCTGGTGGGAATGCAAACTTGTACAACCACTTTGGAAATTAATCTGGTGCTTTCTCAAAAAAAATTATGAACAGTGTTTCTTCAAGATTCAGCTATACAACCCCTGGGCATATATTTAGAAGATGCTCAACCATACAACAAGGACATTTGTGCAACTATACTCATAGCAGTTTTGTTCATAATAGCCAGAATCTGGAACCAACCTAGATGTCCCACAATTGAGGAATGGATTTAGAAATTGAGGTATATTTATGTTGGGCCTGATAAGACCTGCCTTATATACCTGAGCCTAGCTCACATTTGGAGACCTGCCTTTATCTTCTGATTTAAGAGGTGCCACTTCTGGACAAAAGTGATTCAGCATATCCACCTTAAAATTAACCCTGCCTGTTAACTGTTACATGGAGTTTTGTCACTGGCCTACCTCTCCTTGCACCACTTAACCTCACTCTCTACCTCACTTCCTTAATCCTGCACCTTGACCCAAACCTATAAAAAAGACCACTAAATTCAAAAAACCGAGTTCCTGGTTCTACAGATCTCCCAGCTCAGTGGTGTTTTATTCCCTGGGGCATCTGGGGAGATTCAGGCCATTGACATTCATCATCCACAGAGGGCATTTAGCTGGACTGGCCACCCTCCTCTCAGCTCTACCTGCCAGATATTGACCCAGCACATGGGGCCTCCTGTGATTATTTGCTCGAGGGAAGAATGCTGACAGGCCAACTGGTCTGCAGGTGAGTGTACCCACGTTGAATATGGGGCAGTCCTATGGAACCTTTACAAATTTTGCTTAAAAGTAGGGGTTTCAATCTGCTTTCTACTCAAGCACTTCAAGTACGGAAGTATGTTATAAAGGTTGCTCCATGGCTGCAGGATGAGGGCACCCTGTTTGATTGGACACCTGGGACAGAGTAGAAAGGCTGGTCAACAGAGCACAGGTTCAGGATGGGGATATCCCCCCTCTGGGAGTCATTCCCTAGTCACAGCCCTTAAGGTCTGGTTCCCTCTGAAACTGCCCAAAGAACATAAGGATAAGCGTACAAGACAGGAAAGTGAACCTGAGGAGGAACTCTTCCCCCCCAAAAAAGGAGGAAGGTGCTGGGGCCAAAAGCAGCATTAAGTCAGATGATTAACCCACTCCCCAGAGACAGAATATATATCCTTCTTTAGATCCATTTGAGAATAGTTCCTGGTCAGTCCCTACCCCTCTGGCTGTACCACTGAAACAGGGCTCACTTACTAACCCCTTCCCTGACTCCTCTATACCCCCTCCATATTTGGAGTGACCCATGGAACTTTTTCTTGTTACCACTGCTCCTGGGGTGGCTGGTCCCCCTGGCTGGGCTCCTTGGGGAGCTCTAGACCTCAAGGAACTGCATATGGCAGTGTCTGAGGATGGGGCCAATTCACCTTGGGCTGAGACCACCCTTGAGAGGCTGGTGTGAATCAGTCATGCACTACACGAACTGGATGGACCTTATCAAGGCTGTCCTTTTGGGGCTGTCCTTCCTTAAATGGTTGGCCTTTTACAAGGAGGAATGCATGGTCCAGGGGAAATGCAATCAATGAGTTAACTCCCAGGTGCCTATAAATTATGGAATGCTTTCAGGCACAGCTGACCAGTATTCCACAGGCCTCCAGCAGGCTGCTCTCTGAGACCCTTATCAGGAGCAGATTAGAGCAGCAGGCTTGGCAGCCTGGAGAAAGCTAAATGAGGGGCCTATAGAATCCCCTGTTTCAGGAATTATACAAAAGGCCTCAGAGGACCTCCCTTCCTTCATAGACTGGATAGATAAAAGTCTGAGAAGAAAGTTTCCCCAGGGAGCTTCATCATCAGTTTGTTAAGTCACTAGTGTGGGATGGCATGAATTCAGATCAAAAGCTTGCCTGTGTGAGGATGTGTAAAATGGGGATGGGTAAGTGGATTGTCACCACTAAAGATGTAGGCACCACCTCCTTTCAGGCCAGGGCAATGGCTACCACCGTGCAAACAGCCTGCCAGGAGGAAGTGACTGCCTTAGTCAACACCCTTCAGCAGGTCACTAGGACTCAGGGGCGGACATGCTTTGGCTGTGGACATAACAGCCATTTTAAATGAGAATGCCCCAACAGGTCTCAAAATGCTCCTGGTGCCAGCACAACAGGCACCTTACTGGGCAAGCCCTGTCCCAAGTACAAAAAGAGTTTTCACTGGGCCAAGGATTATAGATCCCAATTTAATCTTAAAGGTAAACCTTTAAACTCCTCTTGGGGCCATCCTCAGCCCCGTTAAGTAAGGGAAAGAGAGGGACCAAAGTTCATTGGACTGTCACCCTGGTCACTGGTATGAGACCTAAAATGACACTCACAATTGGGGTCAGGAGCTTTCAGTTCCTAATTGATGTGGGGGCAGACTGTACTGTGAGAAGAAAGTAAGAGGCCCCTCTCTCCTGGCAGCTGGTCCCTGGCCCATCCCTAATGGGTGTGGGTGGACAATCAAGTCATAGGAGACTGCCAGCTGGTGGCCTTGGGTGGATCCTGATGACAAGCAAGGAGAAGTGCTCCCCCTATTGGTCCCTGGTCTTACTCCCAACCTTTTGGGACAGGATGTTCTTGGTGAAGCCGAGGCCTATATTACCACTGATCATAAGGCCCTCTACCAAGACATATTAGACAATGAGAAATATGAACAGCAATTTGAGCAGGGATGAAATGTCCATTCTAACTACCGGGATGATCCTTATTTTGAGCAATTAAAAAACAAACATTCTCTTGTTCACTCCCAATTCTAAAGGCCACTGCTTGCCCTTCTATCCCCAAAATTCGATGGACCCCTGGGGACCCAGTCTGGGTTGAGCAGTGGCCTCTACCTTTTGCTAAGCTAACGCAGTTAAAAATTTTGGTCCAACAGCAACTCGATGTGCGACATATAAGGCCCTCTGCTAGCCCTTGGAATTCACCTGTTTTTTTTTTTTATTAAAAAAAAAGGCCAATGGCTCTTAGAGACTTTTCATGATCTAAGAAAGATTAATGGGAGGATGCTATCCTTTGGGACACCTCAAAGGGATTGCCCTGGATACCTGCCATCCCTTGTGTTCTCCATTTGACTGTAATTGATATTAAGGATTATTTTTTCTCTATCCCACTCGATCCCAGTAATACAGAAAAGTCTGCCTTTTCATTACCCTCAATAAATTTTCAGGGACCAGATCAGAGGTTTGAGTGGACAGTGTTGCCTCAGAGCATCGCCAATAGTCCTGCTATGTGCCAATATTATATGCTGCACCTTTTTACTCCTTTAATAAATCAAACAGATGCCTTATTTTATATCTATATGGATGATATTATTTTGGGGAGTTCCAGCCTTGCCAGGTTGCAAGACTTGATGACTAAGTGACTTACTATCCTTAAAGACAGTAACTTTAAGGTGGACCCTGAAAAAATTCAGACACTGTCTCCCCTTTTAAGATCTTGGGATCCACATTGTTTCTTGAGGGGGTCTCACTGATGAAGCCACAGTTATATTTTCAAGATTCTTACTCAATTCCCTAATTCAATTCCAATAACTGAGAGATTAATTGGATGCAGACATGGATTCCCATTTCCACAGAGGACCTATCCACACTTTTTGACATTTTAAAGGGCTCTGATCTTACTACAAAATTTGTTTTATCCTCACGACATCAACAAATTTTGTGAAAGGTTCAATAAGCTATAGTTACAGCAACTTTAAAGAGGTTTGAGTCTGACATTCCTGTCACCCTGTATCTTTTTCTCAGTGACACGCTCTGCACTGCTTTATTAGCCCAAGATGAAAAAAACCATCAATTGGATTCATATTTCAGTTGGAGGGACCCCACAGGTTTATCCCATGACTCACCAAATAGCAGATTACATTATTAAAGGAAGAGATATTTCAGTAAGAGTGTTTGGCATGGAACCATACTCTGACAATTCCCTACAAAATAGGTGACTTTACATGGCTTCAGAGAAACAATCCTAGGATTGCCTTAGCCTTGGAAGGGTTGGGGGTAGGTATTATTAATTGTCACTATGGTCACCATAAGTGTATGAGCTCCTTTTCACGTTTATCCTGGAGACCACCAAGACTTTTTCACCCCCAACCAAATCCCAAATTTCTAACAATATTTATGGATGGTGGAAATAGGGGAGCCTCATTAGTGGTTTATTCACCCCACGGGCCCAATATTAAAATGACACCTGTCCAAGCCATTTCCCAGGAAGTTGAATGCTCGGCCCAGGTCAAGGAGCTTTATGTAGTTGTACTTGCCTTGGATAAGGTTAGGGAGCCCTTTAATTTGTTTTTAGATAGCCTTTATGTTGTAAATCTGCTACCTTCCTTAGCTGAGGCCCATATTAAATTAGATGCAAATCCCATAACTCCTCTTTTGATTCAGGCCCATTTTTTTTTCTCCAACAGTGAGCTTACCCCCTATACCTACACCATCTCAGAGGACATCAAAACATTCCCAGATTCCTGTGAGAGGGAAATGAGCTAGCTGATAGTTTGGCATCTGGGACACAACTAAATACAGTGACTGAGGCTTCAGACTTCCATTATTGACTCATACTAATTGAAGAGGCCTCAAAGATAAATTCCCACAAGTCCCTGTTAAATATCTTAAAAAGATTATCAGAACTTGCAGGTCATGCCAACCCTTCCTTCAATTACCACCCCTGCAAAAGTCAGGTATCAATCATAGAGGATTGTGTCCCAATAATCTTTGGCAGATAGATGTGACTAACTATTCCCCATTTGGCAAAATAAAATACATTTTTCTTTCAGTGGATACATTCTCACATACATGTTGGGCCTCAGCTCATGCTGGAGAGAAGTACAATAATGCTATTAGTCATATGCTTCAGTGTTTTGCCACCTTGGGTCTACCTGACAATATTAAGAGAGACAATGGTCCATGCTTTATAAGCAAACCATTTCAGGAATTCTTACAGACATGGAAAATTTCTCATACTACTGGAATTCCTTATAATCCAAAGGGCCAAACCATAACAAAAAGAGTTAATCATACTTTAAAGATTCAATTATAAAAACAAAAGGGGGAATCATTACCCCCTCATGATCAATTGAAACATGCATTATTTACTTTAAATATTTTAAAATTTTCAAAAGATAATCAGTCACCATTTCAGAAACATTGGTCTATCTATATCTACTCCATATAGTTCCATAAGAGTCAGATTGAGAGATTCATTGACAGGAGCTTGGAGAGGACCCAACCCTCTTCTCACAGCAGGAAGAGGATTTGGATGTATATTCCCCAAAGATGAGAAGAGGCCCATGTGGGTTCCAGCCAGAAATATAAAATATTTGCCACCACTAAAAGATGAGGATGACAATGATGACCCCTCTAGGAGGCTATCTACCCCTGAGAAGCATTCTTTTATTCCCCCAGAAACCAATGAAAATGTGGAAGACGATCCTTTTCCTTGTGACCCTTATGATCAGTGAAGGGGGATTTGGAGACCTTGCCAAGGCCCAAGAGGTTATAGAAGAATGGGGCCTAGCTCAGTCTGCTTTGGCATGGAAGGACAGAGGGTCTGTTGGAACTATGAGGCCCCCATTGGCTATACAGACGGTGAGGGTGTTCAAGCCTTAATTACCATCCACTGGTTTTATTTTAATATTTAATATTAAATATTTTAAATTACTCCCCTGTTCCCTTTTCCATGACCTTTCCACAGGGGACTGCTTTCAGGTACTACCTCATCCTGATAATGGCAGCATTGATGTTAGGAGTGTCCACCCCTCCCTCTGTCACTCTAACTCCTTCCTGGAGTTGCCTCCCTTTTTGCCTCCCCATCCAACAGTGTTTTGTTGTGGGGAAGGAATGGCCTTTAGACTCCCTGCCAGAAGTAGTTCTTCAAAACAAAAAGGTTTTGGACCCACTAAATGCCAAAAAAGTTGGCATCTGCTTGTTTTTTCAGGAAAAAATGCTGCTTCTACACCAACAAATTGGGCATTGTCAGAGATCAAATCAAAATCCTCTAAGAAGACTTGGAGAGATGATGCCATGAACATCAAGAAAAATCCCTGTGGAATGGCTTTCATGGCCTCCTGACTTATAGTCTTCCTCTACTTGGACCCTTGCTTTTCCTCCTTCTCCTACTTACCCTTGGGCCATGCATTCTTAACAAGCTTGTGCAGTTTATCCAGCAGAGGTTAAGGGCAATTAAGCTGCATCAAGTAGAAATATATTATCATCCGTTAGTTACTCAGGAATCCAATTGCGCCTAGGCCCAGGCATCTTCCTAGAAAAGACCCCTCTGCTCTACATCTGACCAATAATGGGTAAGACCCAGATGTGCTAGGAAGACCTAAGACAGGTCCTGGAGGAGCTCCTGACAAGCTCCTGACATGGTACTCAATGAAAGGTAAGATCTCCATGTGGGGTACAACCTAAGATAGGGTCCATGTCTGCTGTCAAATAAAAAAGGGGGAAATGTTGGGCCTCATAAGGCCTGCTGAATCTACCTGAGCCTGGCTCGAGTTTGGAGAACTGTCTTTAGCTTCTGATTTAAGAGTTGCCACTTCTGGGCAAAAGTGATTCAGCATATCTGCCTTAAAATTAACCCTGCCTGGTAACTGTTATGTGGAGTTTTGTCACTGGCCCATCTCTCCTTGCACTACCTAACCTTTCCCTCTATGTCATCTTACCTCACTTCCTTAATGCTGACCCTTGACCCAAACCTATAAAAAGCACTACTTTATTCAATAAACTGAGTTCCTGTTTCGACAGATCTCCCAGCTCGGTAGTGTTTTATTCCCTGAGGCATCCAGGGAGGTTCAGGCTTTTGACAATCATCATCTTGCTTAGCCACAGAGGGCGTCCAGCTGGACTGGCCATCCTCCTCTCAGCTCCACCTGCCAGATACTGACCTGGCACATGCCTAAAAATATATTCAAGTTCTAATGAAAATATTTAAGGAAACTATGGGAAGAAAAATGTGAATTTGACCTGTAACTTTTCATTTTATGTGCAAAAAATTAAATGAAGCAGACTTCACTGTTCCTACAGAAACAACTGAAAGTGATACCTTAACTGTTGTATTTCTAACCCTTCAGCTACTACTGATCTCTCTTCCAAACAGGGAGGCCCCATAGAAGACGTCTCTCTGGAACATGAAGGTTATCAAAAGATGGGCTATGGCTCTGCAACCTTTCATCCCCAATTGTGCATTCAGGCAAATCTAGTCCTACTGAAGCCCATATACATAACAAGGATGAAACATTATTTAACAACTTCTTCCTCCCACATGTACTGTGTCACAGAATGTGGAATCTGCAATATCCAACCTACTTAACACCATCTACACCTGAGAAACCTCTGCATCTCAGAAATTGCTTTAGTATCCTGAAATTGAATTTCCTTCAATTGTGCCATTGAAGCTGGTGGTACTAGAAAGGCAATAAAAAGTCTAATCAAGTATTACTGAAGCGTGATCCCCATAACCTTATGTCTACTACTTTCAAAACTATGTATAGAATTTCTCACACAAATTGGGATGTAGAAAGCAAGGTTCAAAACTTCTAGGAACCAGATATTCTGTTTTCTAATCTGTCTTTCTATTGTACAGCAGAAGCAATGACTGTGTGTGCATACTGACAGTACTAGTATAACAACCGCAACTTTCCACTGCCATGGCTGTAGAGCCTCCATGTCCCCAGGGAAACCACACACTAGAAGAGTCAGACAACAAGGGCTTCTGCCCATCTCACCACGTAGACCAACAAAACCACAGTATGACCCAGGTCCATCTCATTCCCAATAGACTCTTATATGTAGTTCAGTAGACTTGTTCATACTGGCCTGTGGAGAGCACACTTTACACACATAAAATAGTGTGATTTGTAGCCTCCCTCCTTCCCAGGTTCATCTCATTCCCAATAGACTCTTATATGTAGTTCAGTAGACTTGTTCATACTGGCCTGTGGAGAGCACACTTTACACACATAAAATAGTGTGGTTTGTAGCCTCCCTCCTCCCAATACCTGCATTAGAGGAGAATTTGGGAAAGAATTTGCACACTACCTCCTACTGGTGTTCCTGATTATTAGGGCTAGCCAGAGTCTCTTATTAACTTGGACAATCCAGCTGGACATCAGGACACTAGCAGTGAGCTCCTCTTCTTGGGAATCAGAGATCAAGTAACTCAGACAGCTGAGGCCTTCCCAGCTAAGGGCAGACAGGGTCCTAGTCTGAGAAATATTTTTTTCTGTATGATTTTCCATTCTCCAGGAGCTCTCCCTGTTCCTCTTAAAAGGCACATTCATTTCCACATTCAAGTCCAGTGTAGATCCCTACCTCATTGCTGAGAACTCTTGCTGCCAATTTTTAATCAAAGTCAAACAGTAACAACAATTAACAAAAACAGTCGTCATCGATTTAAAATTAATGAGCAGTAAATGAAACTTGCCTTCTGGCTTGACAGGCAAGTCTCCCTGGAGACACTGATTGGACAGAGTGTCGTGAGTGACATGAGCCCTTCCCTTAGGGTTAGTGCCTGACGAAGATATACAGCATAATAGTCCCAGTCCCAGTTAGCCATTCATGCCCATGCCTTTTCCAGACCTGCAGAGATGTGCATTTCAGTAGCAAATGTGTCTGTCTTCTATCTATCTTCCCACCTGTCCCACCAGGCAGGGACCATCATTTCAATCAGCCCTGCTCAGTGGCCTACTCCTACCATTTATGGGCAGTGACACTCCACTCACCATGCTGGGACTTTGGAACTTGCTTGAACTTCCCTCACAACACCTAGCAGCAGTGCTCAGAGCACTTCACATGGAATCATTTAAGCTGGTCAGCTACAGAACAAAACCTCCAGCATAACTCCCTGAAGAACCTGCCTCTTATCCTGACAGTCAAGTCTACCTCAAGGCCCTGATTGGCCAATTTGTCTTGAGTGATATGAACACTTTTGTTAGGGTTAGAATATTCTGAAGGTACATAGCCTATTGGTTCCTGATTCAGGTTATCCTTTACAGGGACAAAACGTTTCTAGGTATGCAGAGATTTGTAATTCAATAACATTTGGTGCCTTATCTAATAGCCTTCCTGTTTGTCTTTCCATCCAGTCCAGGGAGTACCCACTACTCTACCTAGTGATGCACACCATCCTGTGCCTCCCATCTGTGAACAATGACCCTCCTATCACCATTTGGGGCCTTTGGAATATCCTCGAGCTTGCCTCAAAATCTGTGGTGTCCACTCTCAAATCTCAGAACACTGGGGCTTTCAAGCCTGCTCAGAAACAGAGCAGAACCTAGAGTGCTGCCTCTAGAAGGGCCTGCCTTCTCTTCTGCATGGAGGCCCTGATTGGCCCTTTAATCTTGAGTGATATAAACACCTCTGTTAGGGTTAGAATGTGCTTAAGGTACATAGCATATTGGTTCTTGGTTCAGGCTTCCTATCCAAGGACAAAACTTTTCCAGGTCACCCACGAATACTTCCTTCCCCTTCTTCTTACTGTAATCAAGGTGGATAACTAGTATAATGAAATTGAAGTGGAGTTATCAGTCTGTCCCACAATTACAGAAAGAGAGTTTAGGAAACAAGGGTTTGAGTTTTTTCTTATGTTGGGTTCAGGTAAACTGCAGCTACTTTTTAAATGGTAGGCATGAGACAAACCTAACAGAATAGCAAGAAAGTAATGATAAACACTGAAGTTCATTATTGTTAGCCTGAACATCTTCTTCAGTGAGGAATGGAAAACGAAACAGATATACACATATATATCCTTCAACGTTCCATAGATGAACAGAACTCATAGAATAAATCTCTCTGTATATAGAAAGTTTATTCATTCAAATATCTCACAAGCTGTAGTCCAACTAGTCCAAACAATGGCTGACTATCAATGGAAAGTTGAAGAAGCAAATAGTTATTCAGTGCAGGTAGCTGAATATCTCAGATGGTCTTCAGTATATAACAGAATTCCAAGGAGTAGCAAAAAAAAAAATGAACTTGGTAGCCAGAGGTAGGGCAAGCAGAAAAAGAGAAAAAGCTAATACTTTCAATGTCCTTTACATAGACAGGATATAATCAGACTAGACACAGCTGTGGATGAGATTAAAGGTGAATTTTATCACCTTAAAACACTCAGATTAAAGAAGGATTTTTCCACTTCAAAAGATGTGAGTATGAAAAATTCCCCACAGTACCCAACTCTTTGTGTTTGCCGTAGGTCCAGATATAGTAAAAATGACTGCCTAGACTAGCCAACACACTAGGCAATGCAGAAGAACTGAGAAAGAGTTTTTTTGCTGGGGCAGGCAATAAGAGCATGTGAGCCATTTCCAAAGCAATGGTTTTCTTCAACAAAGCAAGCACTGGGATTTCACTTTGGGAATATGGATAGGACCAAATGTGGGTTCAACTACTCTGAGCCATGCTAAATAATATCTATGCTAAATTAAATCCTATTCTGAATGTAATCACAATGTAAAATCAGAGCTTTAAGGGCACTCTTTGCACAAAATCATGCTGAAATATATGCAATTTCAAAGAATGATGGACAGAAATGCCTTTGGAATTTTTATTTTGGACCACAATTTCTTACCTGAAAATCAAGTAAATGACTCCACTAAAGTAGATGCTCAGGAGGTAATGCCTTTTAGTAATCATGATTTCTGATCTATCAGATTGATGTTTTAATGCAACATTTCCCACTTATACAAAGGACAGAGAGCACCAGTTCAGAAAACTTCAATTCAAAAATACATCTGTCAGCACTGTGGACAGTATCCTTGAGGGGAAACAAACCTATAAATTGCAATACACTGTTTATTTTTTAAATCATTTTTATACATGATACTTCCACATAGCAATGAATATTTTAGAATTTGATCTGTGGATATTGGCATGGCGGCACACACCAATAATAACAGCACTCAGGAAGAATGAGGCCCAAATTTGCTGCCAACCCAGTCTACAAATTGAGAACAGGACAGCCAAGGCTACACAAGAAAATTCTGTCTGAAAAACAAACAAACAAGCAAACAAAAGAATTCACTCTGTGGACCAAGCTGACCACAATCTCAGAGAGATTAGCCTACCATGGACTCCCAGGTCTAGAATTACAGGGATGCACTTCTGAGCCAAGTGGAGATATGTTTATAAAATGACCTATCCTTGAATCAAGGAACAAAATTATAAAATAAGATGTACAAAGGAACCATTTTTCTTTTAATGAACAGTACTAAATCTTCAAATGCTACAATTATTTACACCTGAAAAACATTTCTGCCATCAATAAGTGTTTTTTTGCTTTAATATTATCTATTTAAAAATGTTTGTGTGTATACAACTATGCTACGGTATATATGTGCCAGTGAGAGGACAACTTGTTATTTATTATCTACATCCCATATGTGAGTTCTCAAAATGGAACCCAAAGAGTCTTAGCCGGTGACCAAAATGGCCCTCATTTAGGTTGAAAAAAATTATGTATGTGCTAGTGTGTGAGTTTGCATATACAGCAGCAAACTGTAAAATTTATAATTAAAAAGTATAAATTTTTTAATATTTATGCAAATATTAAAAAAATTGTAGGAGTGATAATTGCTACCCAGAGGTTGAG
Organism: Meriones unguiculatus; assembly: GCF_030254825.1. Classification (NCBI taxonomy): domain Eukaryota; kingdom Metazoa; phylum Chordata; class Mammalia; order Rodentia; family Muridae; genus Meriones; species Meriones unguiculatus. The sequence goes on from NW_026843657.1 coordinate 890,782, forward strand.
CTCAAATCATCAAGGTTAGCAACAACCAACTTTACCTACTAAGACAGTTCTCTGACATTCACTTATAGTTCTGAGAAAGTGTTAAGAACAAGTATTTACTCCTAAGAATGAAGTAACACATTTCAAACCAGGAAATCAGTAAATTATTTTCATTTGTTAAGAGCATTTATTATTCAAATAACATCATTTTCTTCCATCCTCAGATGACAATTTGTTTATAATCTGAATAGAAGATAATATTGTATGAATATACTGTTTCAACTAAGTTTGAGTACCAATGAGTTCAGGGGGAAAGTTTGTGGTATGTAAAACTGGCAAAGTAACCTTGAAGATCGTGTAACAATGACAAAAATAATCCCCAGTGTCACACACCCTTCATATATCTGCCATGACCTAAGATCCCTTACTTACATTACGGACACATAACATGCTTTTTTTGAAATAAATCTCGTTTCTGTTACATTATCTAATATCTCTAGATAATTCTCTTAGAAGGCAGTTCTTCAAGATGTGACATATAGTAAATATGGGAACATAAAGAAACATGGGACATCAAACAATATGTACATACATAAACACATACTATTGAACATTTTAACATTAATTAATTACTGACATTTAAGCAAGGCTGAAAGCAAAGGAATTTATGAAAACATTAAAAAAGTACCACGCTTTCTCAGAGACCCTTCCTTGAAAACTATGATCACACACTACCTGACAGAAATAAGCAATGGACCACATAGATGATGATGGAGATCCCATTCTATACATTCCAGCAGAAAAATACCTATCATGAAGTAAATGCATTAGAACATGAACAGCCGCCACAGAAAGAATACCAGAACAACCTAATAAACTTCTTTGAATGGATTTGCTACACATACAAAAAACTTTAATACCTACTCCAATGTCTCAAATTACTGACTATAACCACTGTTGGTGATCTCCTCCATTACATTTAAGCGAACATGGTAAATCATTTACTTCCTCCAAGGCTATAGTAAAAACAAATTTAAAAGTTTATTTTCTCAAAATTGAATACATTTACTAAATCCAAAGTTATCAAATCTTATATACAAATAGGGTCGCTCTCTTCTATGAGTTCTTTTCTACTTCTCGATCTCAAGATATATAAAGATTTAAGATATTTACAGTACTAGAGACATGGATTGGCAGTGAAGTTCATTCCCAGAACCTAGGTCAGGTTTTTACAATGTTCTATAATTCCTGTTACAAGAAGTTCATAAGGTCTGTTCTTCATGGAAACCAGAATGGACAGGAACATAAACTCAAAAAGACATACTGAGATCACATAACAGAAATTAAAGCAAATTCTTAAACTAATATGTTTACTCATGAGTGTGTTGTGTAGGCATTCATTCCTGGAACTCAGGTGTTGAGGCATCTACCAGTTTCTACAGAGTTTTTCTTCATAAAGTCCTTCATGTAATAGAAATCAAACATGTAGTTTTGAAGTCAGAGAAATGAATCCTCATTGTTGGAATCATTTGTGAACAGGAAAAGCAGCCCTCTTGAAGAAGTATGTTACTTGGCGTGGGATTGATAGTTTCAACTGCATAGCATCTGTAATTCCCACTCTCTGCTACATGCTGCAGGTTGAGGATGTGAGCTCTGAGCTTCCTGCTTTAGCGACCATGTATGACACTTGTGATTCCCATTTCATAGAGATCCCATATCCCACTGGAACCGTAAGGCAAAACCAACACATTTGGAAGTTGACATTGTGTTTTGTTACAGAAATAGCACTAATACACACACATAAATTTTATAACTGAATGATTTATTTCAAGTAATTGAAGAGAATTGAGAAATCTATGAAGGTTACCTTACGGTTTAAATTCCTAGGCCTTTTTTCCATATTGACTTTTAATTGGAAACAAAAGAAGGATGGAATGTCATAATGCATGAATACATTGTTGACACTTGTTAGAATTTTCCTCCCAAATAATCTCCTGTAATTGAATGCAAGTTAGTTGATCAAAGACCTTCACAAATCTTTTATCCTAACAGATTTTCTTGAGAATGAGTTCTTTCAGGTTCTCAAAGACTACTGTGATATGCAAAGGCTTTAAGAGGTTGCTCACACACCAAAACTTTTACTCTTCTATACTGGTACAATGAAGTGCAAAAGTGTACCATACTGACTACGTTCATAAGGTTTCTCTGGAGCATGACTTTTTCTTCTGATTTCAAAGACAACTCCATGAAAAGGATTTACCACATTGCTTATCCAGAGGGTCTTAGTGCAGTATGTGTTCTTCTATGTATGTGGAGATAATTGCATTAAGAAAAGGTTTTATCACATTGCTTACATGTGTAAGGTTTCTCTCTACTATCCCTTTATAGACTTTGACTTTCAAGTTGACTTTGACATGCAAAACATGCAAAATTAATTTGCATGTTGGAACATGGTAAAAAAATTAATACCTATTTATTGCTTTTTAGGTACCAGCCTCCACTAAATTTTAGAGTGACATTTTACATCAGGTGACACCTTCAATGACATAAACAAATCCCATATCCCTAAATCATGACTGATTAAAAAATTAGTTGTAAAACAGCACATATATTATGATTTTCAAGCTCAGAACCTCTATAACTTTCTGGTTCACTGGGTGGATATGTATCACAGATCAGTTCCCAAGAGTGCTATGTTACTAATCATTAAGTAGTTACTGGTGACAATAAATTTTTGTTATTTGCATTGAGCTAGTGTTTGAGTTATTTTGGATTCAGCAGACCAAAGTATACAAAGGCCTTACCATATTTCTTATATTTTGAGAATTTCTCTCCAGTATGAACTTATGATAATGAAGAATGTAGATATGTACAAAACCCTCATATTTAACACATTTATAATGTTTCTCTCGAGTAGGAATTCTTTCATGATGATGAAGAGTATACAAATGTGGAATAGCTTCACCATGTTAAATGCACTCATAGTCTTTCTGTCCAATATGAATTCTTTCATGAATTTCAAGATGATTTTGAAGAGCAAGTTTTACCACATTGGTTACATTTGTAAGGCTTCTTCCCAGTATGTGTTCTTTATCTTATAGGACAATAATATTACATCGAAAGGCTTTATCACATTGGTTTCTCTCCAGTGTGTACTCTCCAATGTACATGAATATTATTATGGCATTTAAAGGCTTGACACATTAGTTACATTAATAGGGTTTCACTGCATGAGGTGTTCTTGTTCAAGATGACTCTTACATGAAAAGCCTTTATGATATTGGTTAAATTCATAGAGATTTCCTGCAACATGCATTTTTTTATACTTAAGAGATGACTGTGTTGTACAAAGGAGATGCCATACTGATTACATTAATAAAGTGTTTTTTTTTTTTCTCCAGGGTAAGTTATGTTTTCAGAAATTACTCTGAAATGCATACACATTATCACGTTAGGTAATTCAAAGGATTTCTCTCCAGTATGTGTTCTTTTCTGGACTACCAGATGACTGTTCAGTGCAAAGGCTTTACCTCGTTGGTTACGTTCAAAAGGTTTCTTTCCAGTGTGGGTTCCTTTAGGTCTTAGGAGATCACTGTTACATGCAAAGGCTTTACCACATCATTTATGTTCATAAGTTTTATCTCCAGTATGGGTTCTTTTATGTACTAAGAGATGACTCTTACCTGCAAAGCCTTTACCACATTGGTTACATTCATAAGGTTTCTCTCTAGTGTGAGTTCTTTTATGTACTAGGAGATTACTGGTAGCTGCAAAGGCTTTACCACATTGGTTGCATTCATAGGGTTTTTCTCCAGTGTGAGTTCTGCTATGTAATAGGAGAGCACTCCTTCGTGCAAAGGCTTTCCCACACTGGTTACATTTATAAGGTTTCTCTCCAGTGTGAGTTCTTTTATGTATTAGAAGAACACTGTTATCTGCAAAGGCTTTACCACACTGGTTACATTCATAAGGTTTCTCTCCAGTGTGCGTTCTTTTATGTCTTAAGAGATGACTGTTATCTGCAAAGGCTTTACAACACTGGTTACATTCATAAGGTTTCTCTCCAGTGTGAGTTCTTTTATGAATTATGAAAACATTCTTGTATGCAAAGGCTTTACCACACTGGTTACATTCATAGGGTTTTTCTCCAGTGTGAGTTCTGTTATGTGAGAGGAGAGTACTCCTCTGTGCAAAGGCTTTACCACATTGGTCACATTCATGCAGTTTCTCTCCCGTGTGAGTTCTTTTATGTAGATGGAGATTACCGTTAGTTGAAAACGCTTTACCACATTCATTGCATTCATAAGATTTCTCTCCCGTGTGAGTTCTTTTGTGTTTTTGAAGATTACTATTACATGCAAAGGCTTTTCCACATTGTTTACATTCATAAGGTTTCTCTCCAGTGTGACTTCTTTTATGTATTAAGAGAGCATTACTATGTGCACAGGCTTTACCACACTGGTTACATTCATGGGGTTTTTCTCCAGTGTGAGTTCTGTTATTTAATAGGAGAGCACTCCTCCGTGCAAAGGCTTTACCACACTGGTTACATTCATAAGGTTTCTCTCCAGTGTGAGTTCTTTTATGTCTTAGGAGATGACTGTTGTTTGCAAAGGCTTTACCACACTGGTTACATTTATGGGGTTTCTCCTCTATATGTGACCGTTTATGTCTTAGGAGATAACTGTTATTTGCAAAAGTGTTACCATATTGTTTTGATTCATAGCGATCCTCACCACTATGCATACTTTCATATGTGTGGGCATTCCTGTGATGTGTAAAGACTTCATCATATTGAGTATCTTCAGGGGGTTTGTGTCCACTATGACTGTTTTCATACCTGCAAAGATAATTGGCACATATGAAAGCTTTACCACATTCATTACAGTGATGAATCTAATTGTCCATGTCACATAATTTTACATTTTGGTTTAAAGGTAAATAGGAATTACATCTTGAGTTTTCATCATTATTTTTACATTCATGGTGTTCTCCTTCTCTAGGGATTGTTTTGCATATTTGAAAATACTTGTGATGGTAAAAATATTCACCTGGCTCACATTTATATCATACTTTTTTCTATAAGATATTTTTCCACAGATTAGTAGAAAACTGCAAGACCTCAAAGCTTTAACACAGTCGCTAGATTAATAAATTTCCCTATACTGTGCACCATGGTAAATTGGCAAAGATAAATGTGACAAGCAGAATTTTATATTCTTAAAACTACATTTTCTGAAGTGTGATTTTGTGAGAATTCCTAATGAAGTTGAATGACTAGTTAATTGATGTTGGTGTATATTGTGTGAAAATGTGTCAGTGTGTGTGAATGCTGATTGCTGAGTCAGCAGAGAGCTAAGTGCTTACCAGATTGCAGAATTGCTCTTTTTATGGCTCATCACCTGCCCTATATTTTGTAGATATTTGTCCATCCTTACTTATCTTTTGTAAATAATAAAGAGCTGATAACTGATAGCAGGGCACAAAATGGAGGCCAGAGCTTCTGAGAGAGGATTGCTGGGAAGAAGAAATCAAATGACAGGCGATTCACCAGCAAGGCACTGAGTGTAACAGATGGACATGAAATTGAACAAAGAGGTACAGCTGGACATGTATTGGGACACTGTGCTAGGTTCATTTGAGTTAGGGAAAAAGAGGGTTCAGAATCTGCCTAAATTGCCTAAGGTGTAAAATATTAAAAAAGCCTCTGTGTCATTATTTGTACTGCTTGCATCTCTGAATACCCCATATAAAGCATAATAGGTATCACCTTATAAACATCTACTCAAAATGAGGAATACTATATATTTTATTTGTTCTTGGTGGTACATTGTTTCTTTCAATAAACCTATACTAATATGACTTGTATTCAGTGTGATATATAATAGACCTATTAAAAGAAAATTAATAAATGACATGGCTTTATCTTGCATTTACACATTTGATTTTTGTTCATTATAGACGTGCTATAGGGATTATGGTTTTTCCACAATATTCTTGACTCTAAAAAAAAACTGCACTTCTCACAAAACTTAGCAACATTACTATAAGTACATGAGTAATCCCAGCTTTACTATGGACTAGTTTATTAGTATACTGTTTTGGACATACTTTCATCACCTATTTAATGTGAATACCTTTGGCAATATCTAAGTTATAGGAGATTAAACAAATTGCAGATTGTACCTTACAGCGCTAACAGGTCTATGATTTAAACATTGATCTTGCATAAGGTATGATTTCCTTGTATTCTTTGTTAGAGGAGTGCCTTGCAAACACACATCAAATACCTAACATGAAGGTACATGGTTTAGTAACAAGATAGTAATCCTCAATATATACACTTAAAGCAGTTCATTGACACTGTTCCTTCTTTTTCAAATATGTCTTCCAGGACATATTAAAATTTTCACAGAACCATATTCACATCAGTTTACAGATGAAAATTACCTTGAATGTCTTCTAGAACTTTGACAATGCTCTTCAACATTATGACCTTCCCAATTATAACCTAAAATAGAGTAAAAGAAAATGTATGATTTATTATTGGAAATAAGGCTAAATTTAGGTCATGGTATTGGTTCAATCAAAGAACCATTGACCTCCTTCTTCATCCCTCCTTTCTTCATTCAGAAGAAATTACAGAAGCATACCAATAATGAATAGAGTTTCCCCATATATTAAAAAGTAAAGAAAATTCATTGTTCTACCTATAGCAGTGAGGTTCCTGTACGTCTCCAGCATCACATCTTTGTAGAGACTCCTTTGGGAAGGATCCAACAAAGCCCACTCTTCTAGGGTGAAGTTCACATGCACATCATTGTAGGTCAATGTACTCTGAAAATCCAGACGTGTACAACAGAAAGCATGATACTTAGAATACTGAAAACGTATACTTCATTTACAACATTTTCATGGAATCCTGTTGTTTCTTCTGCTTATTTTCTGACACACAGTTTCTAATGTGTGTCTAATACCTAACTCCATTAAGTAGGACACTGTATAATGAGGTTCACCTCTCTAATTTCTGCATCCTCTAATAAGGATATATTCTTTCAAGAAAAATGCCAATTAAGAAAGAGAGAGAGCATAAAGATCAACAGTAGTAGGCCCACATAAGAGAAAGAGTATAAATGATTCCTGACTCTAAAAATAATGAACAAGCTGGGTGTATTTTCTGATGTCTTTAATCACAAAATCACTTAGAAGACAGAGGCAGGGTTATCTCATAAAGCTAGATGCTAGCCTGCTTTATGCAATAAGTTCCAGGACACTCAGAGGTACATAATAAGACCCTGAATATTATGCAAAAATTGATCAAACAAAAAAGAACTTAAAAATCTTTCTCAAGTTTCTACAAAGAGTTATACATTCTTTCCAGTTCAGTATATATGTCTAGAAACCTGAAGTGCCTCATTTTAAACTGTAACATTAGTATGATCTTGCTAAAATGAAATATATCTTTGAACACTTACAAAGGACAGATGAAAATTTTAGCAATGTAAATGTTGGTAATAATAAGCAACATGGGGGATGGACGTATGGCTCGGTGATTAAGAACACTGTCTGCTCTTCCAGAGGACCCAGAGTAAATTCCCAGCACCCACGTGACAGCTCATAGCTGTTTGTAACACAAATATACTCAATAAAATACTAAAAAACCAAATCCAAGAACAGATTAAAGATATATATGATGAACCAATAGGCTTCATCTCAGGGATATAGGGATGGTTCAACATTCATGGTTCCATCAATGTAATCCACCATATAAACAAACTGAAAGTATCAAAATCATATCATCTCATTAGATGAGAAAAAGCCTTTGCAAAAATCCAACATTCCTTCCTGTTAAAAGACTTGGAGAAATCAGACATACAAGGAATCAGGCACATATATAACATAACAAAGGCAGTAAAATGCAAGCTGATATTCAACATCAAATTATTTGCAGAGAAACTTTAAGAAACTCCACTCATATGAGGTACAGGACAAGGATGCATACCCTCTCTATATCTCTTTCATATATTCCTTAATTCCTAGTTAGAGCAATAAGACAACCGAAGGTTATCAAGGAGATGCAAAGCAGAAAGAAAGAAGTATCACTATTGAAAGATGATTTACTTTAAATACATAGGTGACCCAAGAAATTCTACCAGAGAATTCTTACTGTTGATATACACTTTCCACAAAGTGGATGAGAACACAATAAACTAAAATTTCACTAGCCCTTCTGTATACAAATGAAAAAAGAAAATGGACTGAGAATGAAATTTGGGAAACAACACCCTGAACAGTAGCCACAAACAGTATAAAATATTTTGTTGTAACTCTAACCAAGTTGTAACTCTAATTCTAGTCTTCTATGACTAGAATTTCAAGTATTTAAAGAAAGAAACTGAAGATATCAGAAGATGGTAAGATCTCCCAAAATCATGGATATATAGGATTAACATAGTAAAAGAGCATTCTTTAAAAAACTGCAGTCTACAGGTTCAATCCATTTCCCAAAAACATTCCAACATAATTCTTTACAGACCTTGAAAAAGCAAACATTAACTTCAAATGGAAAAATAAAATACCCTTGATAGCAGACCAATCCTGTAAAATTGGAATAAAGACACAGAAATAAACCCACATTCCTACTGGAACTTTACTTTCAACAAAGATAAAATCATACAATGGGAAAAAAAGACAGCATCTTCAACAAATGGTGGTGGTACAACTATATGTCTACATGTAGAAAAATGAAAATAGACCCTTTGTATCACTCTGCAGAAACTCAAGTCCAAGGGGATCAAAGACCTTGACATAAAACCAGAAACTCTAAATCATTTAGAAGACAAGGTGGAGAAAAATTTGGAACTCATTAACACAGGAGATAATAGAACAAGAACAGCATAGGATCTAAGATCAACAATTAATAAATGGGATCTCAAGAAACTGAAAAGCTTCTATAAGTCAAAGGACACTATCACTCAAACAAACAGCAGTCAACAGTTCCGGGAAAATATCTACACCAACCCTACATCAGACAGAAAGGTAATATCAAAAATATACAAAGAACTTAGGATATTAAACACCAACAAATCAAATAATCCAATTTAAAAATGGGGTTCAGAGCTAAACTGAGAAGCCACAAGAGAGGAATCTCAAAAGGCATAGAAGCACTTAAAAAATGATTGAAGTCCTTGGACATCACACAAATGGAAATCAAAATGACTCTAAGATTCCATCTTACACCACTCAAATGACTAAGATAAAAAACTCAAGTAACAACACATTCTGGTGAGGATGTGGAGAAAAGGGAACTAAAAAGGGAACTTTTCTCCACTGCTGATGGAAGTGTAAACTTGTACAACTTCTCTGAAATCAATCTGGTGTATTCTCAGAAAGCTGGGAAGATTTCTACCTCAATACCCAGCTATACCACTCCAGGGAATATATTCAAAAGATGGCCCATTATAGAACAAGGACATTTGTTCTACTATGGTCAGACCTGTTTTATTCATAACAGTCAGAAACTAAGGAATGGATAAAGAAGTTCTAGTACATTTACACATGGAATACTACTCAGGTATTAAAAATAAGAAATCATGGAAATTGCAGGCAAATGGATTGAACTAGAAAAGATCATCCTGAGATAGTTAACCTAGACATAGAAACACATAGTTTATAAACTGATATTAGACCTGTAGTACAGGATAACAATACTACAATCCATCCACCCGAAGAAGCTAAGAAACAAGAAGGGTCCATGGTAGGTTGCCAGAATGTCACTCAGAATAGAAAACAGAAGAGACAGCAGAAGGGGATAAAAAGAGAGAACTCGGCAGAAGTTGAAATGGGGAGGGAAACAAATGTGGGCATCAGATGTAGGGAGAATTGTAGTAGGAGGTGAGAGGGCTGAGAACAAGAAGGGAAACTGATAGGGGCATCTCTTTGACAAGCTGGAGTCATTTGACAGGGAAGGTTCCTGAGAGGATATTGGTGTGACTCTCACTGAGACTCCTAATGGAGGGGCGGAGGAAAGAGACATGGAAAATGAAGTAACCACCTGCTAGCAGACAGGACTAGTGGAGAGAGGAAACAAAAACTGAATCACAAAAATCATGATCCAAAAATTACCCTGCCTACAAGAAGTTTAGGGTGGGGAGAAAGAAGGATGAGGGTGGGCTGAGAGGAGAGGAAGGAGGGATTACCCTATGGATGTGAAGTCAAAAAACAAAGTAATTTCTTAAAAAAATTAATACACTCAGAGAAGGACAGTGGGCTTGAGAGGGGATAAGGGAGGGGGCAATAGGTGGGATATAAAATGAAAGTAATAAATAAAAGAGAAAAAAATAATATTTATACATTCTCTGAAAAATGCAGTGAAAACTGGCAACATGAACTTGACCATCAAATTAGAATGTTCAAAATGAACCCCCAAAAGTGTCATCACGTCTTCATATATGTCACAGCCTAAGAAAAATATTACACACATACAACATGTTTTTTTTTAAATAAATTTCATTGTTGTTGCATTATCTAGAACCTGTAGAAAATTCTCTCACAAGGCAGACCTTCAGCATGATGTGCCATATAGTAACAAATGAGGACATAAAGACGCATGTAACTTCAAACCATACATGCATACATAAATTGTATTGAGCATTTTAATATTAACATTGGTAAAATATGCTGACAAAACAGAACACATTGGGGGTACATCTTCCATCCATGCACTTGTACTCAGAAAGCTGACACATGAGAATCAAGAATTCAAATGTAGCCTTGACTAATTATTAACATCCAAACCAGGTTTGAAAACAAACATCACCATCTAAGAAATCAGTCCCGAATTTTTAATTCTACCTTACTTAATTTTTTAGATCATGAGCAGGATAAGAAATATCTGAGGCCAAATTACAACACAAATGACCTCTAGCTTAATTTTTCATGGAGCCTATTTTCCACTGAAATCCTATCACCTCCACTTCCTATGTATGTACATAGGCATAATTTTTTTTCTCCTAACCTGCTACTGTGTTGCTGTGATTGAATACCCTAACCACCAACATCTCCAGTCATGAATGAGTTTACTTGTTTGGTCCTGTCAGACCACAGTCCATCATTTTGGAAACCTAGGATAGAAACTGAAGTTTCAAGAAAACTTAAGCAAAAACCATGGCAAATATTGTTTCCTGCATTGCTCTCGTTTCTTCATCGTCTCATGCTCAGCTAGCTTTCTTGTCGAGCTAAGGGCTGCCTGCTTAAGGATACTGCCACCCTCAATTGACTATCCTTCTATAAAAATCATGAGTCAACACAGTCTCTCACTTTCATAGAAACCAGCCATTTTCTCATTACTTTATTTATTTTTTCACTTTATATCCTTCTTACAGCTCGTAGTCCTCTTTTCCAGGTATCATCCTCCCACCCACTTCGCCTACTCCTCCTCCCCTTCTTCTCAGGCAAGGGAAGCCTCCCCACACCAACTCTACTCATCATGTCAAGTTGCATGCAAAATAAGTGCATCTTCTTCCACTGAGGCCAGACAACACAGCCCAACTAGGGCAAAGTGATTCATAAACAGACAACTGTGTCCATGTCACACTAGTGCCCATTTCAAATGCTAGGTGACAGACATGAACACAAAGCTGCCCATCAGCTAAATATGTGTAGGGTGCCTAGGTCCAGTCCATGCATGCTCTTTGGATGCCATTTTATGATGGCATGCTGCCAACTGAATTTACCATGTGAAAAACATTCAGAATTCTCAGCAGAATTATGAAGATGTATTTAACACAGAGACAAAATATGACTTCTGTACTTACTTTACAATGACAATAATGCAAATTGTGTACAATTTTGTGAAAGAATTAAGCAAAAATGACAAGAACATAAGCCCAAAAATACAATCAAGATTTCATCAAGATACCTAAGGAAACTCAACCAAGAAAAAAAATGTGAAGTAGGCCAATGTTACCTATGATTGTAAACACACAGAAATTAAATAAACAGAAACATCACCACTCCCACAAAATAACTCAAAGTGACCCCTACACTGTTCAAATTACCTTCTAGATACAACTGATTCTTTTTCAAAGAAAGTCCCCATGCTCTAGACCTCTCTCTGTAAATGGAGGTCACCATAAAGGTGGGCTATGGGGCTGTAGTTCATGGCCCCCTAGTGATTGAAGGTAAACCCAGTCCTACTGATTCCCATAAACAAAACAATGTGAAATAATAATTTTATGTCTCGTTCTTGCCACATGTATTCCAGCACAAGACATGAAATCTGTACTGTGTAACTGCATAACAGCATGTACATTTGAGACATCTAACACCATGTATACTTGAGACATCTCTGCAACTCAGAAACTCCTTTTAACCCTGGAATTCAGTTCCAGCACAAGACATGAAATCTGTACTGTGTAACTGCATAACAGCATGTACACTTGAGACATCTAACACCATGTATACTTGAGACATCTCTGCAACTCAGAAACTCCTTTTAACCCTGGAATTGAGTTCCTTAATTCACATCACTGTGGTTCCTCTTAGTAGAAAGAAAAAAGGATGATAATCAAATATTGCTGAAGTCTGATCCACATTTCTTCCTTGACACCATTTTGTACCCTATTTTTAAACTTGTAACATTTATCACAAAACAACTGAATAAGGAAACAAGGTTTAAAACTTCCAGAAACCTGACCTTCATTTTTTTCAAGCTGTCTTCCTACTGCACACACAATAGACAAATCATGATATGTCTCAAATGAGTAATTTTTAAAACTCTGCTGTGTATAGCCTTTAACTTGAGAATTTAGGAATTTTAAGCAAGAGGAAAGCAAAGCCATGCATCTGGAGAACAATAGATTGTGATCAATGTGACTTGAGCCAACCACACTCGTCTCAAATATTTTTCTAAAAGAATGAAGATGCAGCTATTCTAGAATTAATATTCACCACCAGGAAGAACATATGCCACACACAATTAAATGGTTAATTAAAAAAGTTTTCTTTAATAGTACCATGTATCTAGTTCTAGTTAACGCTATAAGAGAAGATAGCCTAAAACTGATTTTGTACTCCATACATGCAGTCCTCCTTAAGTCTCTACTATGCTCCAGGTTATATATGAAACAATTTCAATATAGATTGCAGAGTTCAAGTAGCCACTGAGCCACTTGGGAGATTTACACAACAAACATATTCCTAGAATGATTTATGTACTCCACTCTCCTAATACAGCAGGTCATTACTCGGTGACATGGTATAAGTGAGAGGTCTCAGAGGTTTCAAATGTTCAGAAAAGTAGAAGGAAGAAAATGTAAAAGCTAGGATGGGAAAGTTTTGCATAAGCTATGTCTTATCCTAAGTAAGCTTCTTAATAAGAATAGCATAATGCACACTTCTTCTTGGGGAAAAATGGAAGGAAATGAGAAATATCTATGAGTTGATCAGAAACACTCATAACAATGGTATAAAACCATGAGGAATCTAATAAAACAAACTGCACAAGGGGAACACAGGATCTCAAGAACATTATTTACCAAGACCACAGTGACTTTGGAACTGATGAGGGTATCTCCATGTGTTGCATAGAGTTGGGTTCTTAGAATCAGAGGCAAGCCCTCCTCAAATGCCCTGACCCTGCTGGTTTTAGAAAAAAAAAAAAAAAAAAAAAAAAACACTGCTTTATTTTAAGTACCTCAGAATCTGGGGGCAATCTCCCAAAGCCTAGGCCACAGGTTGTACTGGCACTGCCAAGCGTATTTGAGGAGTTTGAGAAGAAGTTAGGTGATTCTACATACATGAGGGTCTTGGGGAAAGCTTGATTTAATAAGGGCATCCTTCAACACAATAGGGCTTTCCCTGTTCAATTGGTTTTCACTAAATGTCTTCCACATATGACAGAGCTATGCATTTTTTTCAAGAAAAAAACTGCAACTTCATGGTACACCAGTCTTTAATTGCCCCAGGCCGACCCAGTCGGGAGTCACTCACCCGCAGGAGAAGCAGGCGTTCGGGTATCAGGTTAGACATAGGTAGGCAAAATGACAGAGACCACACCAGGTAGTGTTGGTTTGGATCTACTTCGCTTTACGAAAGTCAAGCCAACACTTATATAGTGATTACATAAAGAAGCACCTGAAGTTGACATATTTCCCGGAGCATTCAGACTTTTTACCAACAATACAAAGTTTACATTTTAACTGAAAGAATAACCTGGTAGAAGCAGTGTCTACAAAAAATCTTGGCCTAAAAGCTTTTAATCAAAGCAAATACAAAACCTTAAACTAGTGGTGTTTACGCAGTTTACTGCTACTAATTAGTGAGTGGAAGGCCAGGGGCTGTCATTGCTCTCCAAACCAAGTTGGCTAAAGATTTACAACACCCCTAGAGTTAAGCATTGAGGGGAATTCCTCCTGTTCGTCTGCTAAGGATTTACAATCTTTCCTTAGAGATAAGATGCTGGAGCTAGCCTATCCGCAAAACTCATAGTATAATATAAAACTCTCTGACCTCCTATGTTTGCCTATCTTCTTTTTGCCTCATCATAAACACCTGTGTTTGGTAATAGTGTTGTAGTAGTTTTACTGCAGTGGGAATATCCAGAGCATTTATCCTAACACATCCTGATTAAACATTTTCTTTAGAAAGCCCTAAAACTCTTGTCCTTTTACTACCTACATTTGGTTTTTCCAAGAGCAATTCCTGATGCTGAATCTGATTTATTACCTCTCCTAAAATTTTATTTTCCTTCTACTCTTATTTGCTAAAGCTTTCAGTAATCTAGTAGAAATGTTTTCTTGAATACATAATTGTCCTGTTCCAAGAATCATAGAGAAACAGCAAAAAGGCTCATCGATCCAATCTTGCAACCGCATAAGCGTGGGACTTTCGGAATACGTCTTTTTGGCTTAGATGGCCATGTTAGGGTTCTTGCTAGGGACCTCCAGGGGGCATATTTCCGAAGAAAAGTTGTCTCCTGCCTAGTAGCACAATCTATTGATATGCTACACAGACGACACTGGAGAGGGTGTAGCATTTAATGTTGGCTGTGAGTATGTAGTGGCAATTAAACAAGTTGTTAGATGCTTTGACATGGAGATGGGCCAATGGTTGGTATGAATCAGGGCTGAATTCTCGGTTATGGCTGGAGACAAATTTGTTGAGTATTCACTTGAGCAAATATGTGTTTTCTAGCATCCTAATCTCTAACAGGCCTGCTTGGCATAGTACTTATCTACTTAGCCCTTTGCTAAACTCTATGTGGTATGATTTCCTGTTACCTAAATATTGGCAAATCACTTACATCAACAATTCTACTCATTTACTTCACAGCTTTATAATGAAGTGCTACTCAACACATGTTATTTACAACCTCCATAAAATTAACTCCAAAGGAATCTTATACCTGAATGTTAAATGCCAAGGTCAGAACTTGTAATAGATACTAGAATCTAGGCCTCTCTGAGTTTTCACACTACCAAGGACATTTCTATGATCAAGCTCCTGCTGCAAATACTTTGTGAACATGCAACCCCATAGTGTGTAAGGAGGCAGCCTCCAGAGCCCCAGCCCTCTCCAAGCAGCTCTTCCATTTTACTAGCAAGATTAAACTACACATTCCCAACCTTGCAACGCCATCTCCCACTCAACCCCTTGAAACATTTTCCTAATTATCAGTTAAGTGGTAAAACTTGCTGTTCCCTTAATCAATGTGCCTAAATTGCAAAAATATATCACTTAGAAAGCCCTGCCTTATTACGGACAGAGCACTCATGTCTTTGTTTCTTTACCACCTTGAGCTCCAGAACACATGTCAAGGGATATAAATGAAGGGCCTTGGAATCCAGACCAAATGTCTTGGAAAACAGTTAAAGACCTTGAGCCCAGTGACCTGGATCAACACAGCCTCCAACAGAAACTCCCTTGCCTAACCCACAATGTTAAAATTTGATTGGATGACCCCAGGACTCACCAAGGGGCCCTCCCCTTGTGGATTTAACTCTTTAAATATACAATAAAGCTTAATCTGGGTCACCGTTCAGATCCTGAACTGGCTGCCTCCCTGAGCTCAGAAAATAAAGATTTCATTTTAACCTTCTGTTCCGGAAATGAGTTTTCTCTGCTCCCAACCAAAAGCCAATATAGTCAAGATATTCAGATGCTCTGCTCTGTTCAGGGCTAGGAAAAGGAACATCTCCCATGGCTGATTCTGGCTGCTGGTTCCCACCCAGCCTAATGAAAGACCCTACACAGCAGCTCCTGTTGTTCAGCCTCCTGCTCCACCAGGATGGGGGCACTGACCACAAACTCAACAGGTTGCATCTTTGGAAATTGTGTGAAATCCCCTCACAGCACACAGCAGCTGCGCTCATACCAGAGCACACCAGCCATTCAATCCAGCTCAGCTATAGAGAAAACATGCACCATGGCGCCAGGAAGAACCGGCCTTTTCCTCAAATGGAGCGATGGAAGATCCTGATTGGCCAGTGAGTCTTGAGTGACATGAGCACCTCCCTTAGGTTTAGACTGTACTGAAGGGACAAGGCTTAGTGATCTATGGCTCAGGCTTTCCTTTCAGTACCAAATCTTCAGATCTACAGAGATTTACATTTCATCATCATTTGTGCCTGTCCTCCCCTAGCTTACCCTATGTCTTCCAGCACTCAGGATGCAATATCCCTCTTTCTGCTGGAATCAAGGTGGATATTGCACAACTGTTATTCAACCTGTAGCAGAATGAACAGTCTGTCCCACAGGTGGAAGGGTGCCAAGAGTATTAAGAATTAGAGAGAGATTTTAGAAAATGCAAGGAGATTTTTGTTCTGTGAATTCATGCTGGGGTTAGGTAAACTGCAGCCACTTTTTTCCTGGAAGATAAGAGAAAACACAGGAGAAAAAACAGCAGGAAAAACATGACACATTGGAGTACTAGTATCAGGTAAAAATTCTTCTTCAATGGGAAGATGAAGAAAACAGAAAGCTGTACTAGTGAAGGCTCTACACATAAAAAGAACTGACAGAATAAATTTCTCTGTGTATGTATACAGATATATATTACACATACACACACACACATACACACACAGATATATATATATTATGATTTGATATTTTGAGACAGGGATTCTATTTTAGCCTTCGCTGTCTTGGACTAGATCTGTAGACTAGGCTGACCTTGAACTCCCAGAGACTGGCCAGCTTCTTCCTGCCAGAGGACTGGGATTCAAGGCCTGTGCCACCAAATCCATCTCAGATTTTCTGTTTTATTTTTTTAAGACCGAGTTTCATTGTGTAGGCCTGTCTGTGTTGGACTCTCTTTGTCAACCAGGCCAACATTGAACCCACAGAGAAAAGCCTGTGTCTGCCTTTCATGTGCCTAGATTAAAGGCTTGTCCAAGCATGGCTGGCAAGACCTTAGGCTTTTAAGTATTTGTTTAAGGGAGGGTTTCTTATATAATTAACTTTTTATGAGATTTCTGAGGGGGTGGATGAGGGGACCTCTGATTATTATTATCTGTGTGTATCTGCATGCACAGTCATTAAATCAGACATTGTTGCCATCCTCACAGACCTTAGATCAGAGCTTTTATTCTTATGCTTAAGAAATTGTATTTTATTTTTTTAGAAAAACATCTTCCAAGGCAGTGAGTTCTGTGCTGAGCATCACTTGTACTGTGGGTCTGGTCCTCTGAGGACAAGGAATCATATGAAAAAAGAGAGAGTATGAGTATCACCTGGAGATTTGATCACAAGAAACAAATACATCTGGGCACAGGGTCTTTTATGAGACTGTATCTCCAATCAAGGACCATGTATGGATATAACCTAGAACCCCTGCTCAGATGGAGCCCATGGTAGCTTAGCATCCAAGTGTGTTCTCTAGTAAAGAGTACAGGGACTATTTCTGACATGAACTCAATGGCTGGCTGTTTGAACACCCCCCCCGTAAGGGAGGAGCAGCCTTGCTGGACCTCAAAGGTGGACATTGCAACCAGTCCTTAAGATACCTGATAAGCTAAGGTCAGATGGAAGGTGGACTTGGAAAGGTGCATGGAGGAGATGAGGGAGGGTGGGATTGGAAGGGAATGAGGGAGCAGGCTACAGTTGAGATAAAAAGTTGATAAACTGTAAATGATATTAAAAAAATAAAATAAATTAAATTAAAAAAAAAACAGATTGCAGATCTCAACAGGAGAATCTCAGATGACTGAGAAACACTGTTCAGGTTCAGCATCCTTAGCATTTAAGGAAATGCAAATGAAACTACTTTGAGCTTTAATTTTATACATCAGAATGGTGAAGTTTAACAGGACAAGAGACAGCTCACTCATACTGACAAGGGTGTTGGAGAAGGGGATCACTCCTCCCCTACTGGTTGGAGGGCAAACAAATATACCCAACATTGTATTTTCTCAGGCAACTGGGTTGTTGTCCCAGAAGGTCCGTATGGAGATGCCTAAAAGCCCAGGCTCATGTTAGGCAGAGCCTTGCTCTCTGAAAAATAACAGGGCCAACTGGGGAGGAGAGCTTACACACAGTGCTTTGAAGGTTGAGAGGTGGACCAAATGCAGGCTGAAAGACTTCTGCCTTATGTTTTATTCTCTTTGGGGTGACACAGTATTGTACAGGCTACAGAAAGAGAAACCTAGACATGAACCCAGGATAAAAACCCTTCCACCTAAAATCTGTACTGCTTGCAAGATGTAAAGGGGGCGCGGTGGCACAAAACTTGCTTGAGTGGTGGCAAGCATTTGTATGCATGTGTCAGCACCAGGTCCTCTGCTGAGATGTCATGGCTTTTAGCTCAGTACTTCTGTGGGACTCCTAACATTAGGAACAAGTGTAGCTTTGACTCTCTCACCTGCGCTTGAGATTCTTTTTCCCCTATTAGGTTCCATTTCCACCCTCAGTGTGAGGTCTGTTTGTCTTGTCTTTTTGTATCTTGTTTGGTCTTGTTTGGCAGTCCTATCTTGGAAGCCTGTTCTTTTCTGAAAAGGATGCAGAGGTGAGAGAGTGGATCTGGGGAAGAAGGGAGGTATGCCGGAAGTGGGAGAAGTAGAGGGAGGGAAAACAGTGGTCAGAATATATTATATGAAGGAATAATCCTTTTCAATTAAAAAGCATTAAATCACTTTTCCTACCTAAAAATGCAAAGAAGAGAAGCAATCAAAGAGAAGTGAAATAGTGAAGACGAGGAAAACACAACCATAACATACAGTTATTGTTCTATTGTGCATAGAGGGAAAGCATCACTCAGGAATTTAACAAGCTTATTCTTTAGTCCAATCTAGATCTGTGAAATCAGAAATTTTGCTCTCACCAATGTGAAATATATATCATGAAGGTAAAAAAAAAAAAGGTAATTTTCTGTTGTTATGTGGAATTACAAGGGTCTCTGCTCACTTAATTCCAAAAGAGTACTCTTTCATCTCTATAATAAAAACCAAAGATTGAAGATGGAGAGATAACTCGGCAGATAAGAACACTCTGTTCCTTCAGAGGTCCTGAGTTCAATTCTCAGCAACCACATTTATCACAACTATCTATACTGAGATCTGTTGCCCTCTTCTGGCATGCAGGCACACATGCAGACAGAACATTAATTAAATCAATAAAATCTTTAAAAAAACAAAAAAAACAAAGTTTGTATAATATTCACAATAATAGAAATAAATACATAATGTTATACACTATACATTAACTATATAATACATTAAGTATATACAAACTGATATTTTAAAATACTAACTGAACATGTTTTCCCAATAAAAATAAAAGTGTTACCATCTAAGGCAGGGTAGCTGATCAGAACAAAACTATGAAAAGTGTCACTTGTCTAAGACTATTACATTTTTACTCAACTGTAATTTATTGTCATTATTTGAATCCAAACAAAACAAGTCTGTCTTTTTCTTAAAACTCATTTTCACTTCATGCAGCATGACTCATTGGCAGAAAGCTCTCATACCATCAAAATAAACCACCTGCTGCATTTTTATAGTATGCAATAAAAGCACATTTGCTTTTTATTCCTATAACAACTTTTTCTCTAAAAAGCCTGAAACTTGATTTTCCTTCTCCACATACCAACTAAAAATATGTTTAAAAAATTCAGATAGGTTGTGTTGTTTCTGCCTTTCATTTTCTATTGTGAACTTTAAGGCAGACAAGATAACTGAAAGTCTCCTACCCAATGGACAAAAAGGAATGCAGCAAGAGTGAAATCAGAGAGAGAGAGAGAGAGAGAGAGAGAGAGGTTTGTTGATTTGACACTGCTTACGCTGTAATTATACACTGTTTCATGACCAATAATAGAGCACTGACTGTGAAAGTCTTTTATAAGTGTGTAATCCTTTAACCATTGATATGGTTTTCATTCATTTATCATACTGTCCTTCTGAGGCATCAAGCGTGACTTCAAAAATTAAGGAATTAGTTTATTTTAAAAGTTGTGCCACCACAAATATAAATGCAGTAAGCATGAGAATTCAGATAATTCCTTAAAACTAATAAAAGTACATGAAAAATTACTGAGAAGACTGTTGGGATCCATAGCAATTCTGTCGTTTTATGAGAGCGCCATGCAATGTAGGCACACATAAACATGGATACAATGAGAATGTGTGAAAACATGGTTTATTTTGTTGTTTTTGGTAATGAGAGGATGTGGGTGTAGGTATTATCTGCAAATGCATCAAATTACAAACACTAAATATTTGCAGTTTTACATGAACTATAACAACACAACTTAATGTTACCTAATTTTAGTTTGTATTTGTGGGAAATCCCAAATTCTTCTATCAAGAGATTATTTTGTATGCTAATACACGATCCCATATCACATTCAAATTTATTGTTCAATTCTGGACCATTTTTTATTTTCACTTTTTGTCTTCTCAAATTATACTTGGTGGGATAGCTTTCACGACCATAATAATGTATTTTGTGTCCGTAAACTCTATTCTGAAGTCTTCTTTCTATGGCTGTGTAAATTATTTCATATCACTTTCAATTTTATATACTAACTGCAGTTTGCTAAAGAAATGGTCATGTAGGATATCATTTACCTTTTTATACTAAACAGCACCAATGGAATGATGTATTTAAAAAAAAACTAAGATGATGGCTATTTTCTATTTCAACATGAATTCAACAGAATCCAAAGAAAATTTCTATGAATTTCTAAGAGGAAAGCTGATTCCAAAGCTATGTGCAATGAAAAACAACACAGAATTCCAAATAGGATTATGAAATAAGAGTACACACATGGGCAGCTGTGACCTCAGAATGTATCTCAGAGCTACAACTATCAAGAATGTGTAAAACAGTTGTGACAAATTGGGAGATGAAGAGAAAAAGCCAAAATCGTAAGCCTAAAAAGATATTCAAATTTTCCTCAAAAGACCCAAGTAAACTCTGCCAGGAAAAATGTGTACTTGACCAAGGTTACCTATAGTTATATGTATATAGAAATTAAATAAACAGACTTCAAAATTCGTACAAAAGCAACTCAAACTGACCTCTAAAGTATAATTCTGACCCACCAGCTACTGTATATCAAGTTCCAAAAGGAGAGACCACATGCTCTATGCTCTGGAGCGCTCTGTGGAAATAAATTGATCAAAAAGTGAGCTATGATTCTACAGCCCCTAATGCTTTCTTGTGGTTTCAGGCAAATCCAGCCCTACTACTGAAAGCCACACACTAACCAATGTGTTGCGTGTTTTCCTGTTTGCTTACTTCCACATGGATTGTGCCACAAGATGTGGAAACTGCCTTATCTACTTACCCAACCCCATGCACACCTTAAAAACCTCTGCATCTCAGAAACCCCTTTTGTGTCCTGAAATTAAATTTTCCTGAATCACATCACTGTGGTTGAAAGTTGCGCAATTAAAGTTTCTAAACAAAAATGGCTGAAGAATGTACATCGCCCTCTTTCTACCAGCTTCAAAACTATTTATAAAAATTGCCACACAAACCTGAATGTGGAATGCAAGGTTCAGAACTTCTAGAGAGCAGACCATCAGTTTTCCAATCTGTCTTCCCACCACACACCAAAAGCAATGTGCATGTGGACACTGGACAGTGATATTTTAAGCATCACAGCTTTAAACTGCCAGGGCTACAGAGGAATTCTACCAGCCCACCACCAACCACCCCTAAGGAATCCACACTCAAGGGAGAATCAGCAACCAAGGACTGCTCCCCAAGCCACCACATAGATCAACAGAACGACAGTTGACCCTCGGTCTCAGCACCAACATATCAGACTCTGAGATCTTAGCAGACCTGTTCCTCCTGGTTTGGGGACAGTGATTCACATACTCAGCATTGCATGCTTTGTGGTACCCCTCACAGTTCTCTTCAGATGCATCAGAGAAAAATCCTGGAAAGAAACTATGAGCTACCTCACACTGGTGCTGCTGATTGGCAGGTCTGCCCAGGGTCCCTCATTCCCTCATTTCCTTTGACCACCCAGCTGTGCTTAAGGACACTAGCAGCTACTCTACTGGGGGATCAGATCAAATGACTCAGGCAGCTGAGACCTTCCCAGCTGGGCCCACATCTTAGGCACACACAGAGCCCTACTCTAAGAAATCTGTATTTTAGTACAACGTTCTAGTCTCCAAGACACAAGGAGACAGTTCCTCATCCAAGTCAGAGGGTCCTTTGTGTGCACATTCCAACACACAATCATGTTCAGTGCAGTAATCTCTACCTCATAGCTGAGAAGTCCTGAAGCCAAACCAAAGTAAAAGAGTAACAACAATTAAAGCAAAAAGTGACCATGAATTTGAAAGTGAGAAGTGGTAACTGGGAAATGTATGAAAAAAAAAAAAAAAGGAAAGGACATAGATGATTCTCGGTATGAGAGGGTAGAAAGTTTATTATACATAAAAGGGACAGAATAGCCAGAGGCAGGGACATCAGGGAGAGTCTAGAGGGTACATGACTGTGAGCCTTATGAGGAAAGGGAGGAGGGGACAGGGTAAAGACAGACCAAGCGTCCAGGGTAGTAAATGATAGATGAAAAAGACCAGGTAACCAAAATGGCCTGTTAGGCTTGGCCACACCAGTTTGTCCAGAACTGTGTTTGTTGAACCAATGTAACTACGGAAATTTGGTTTCTAGAAATGAGTTTAGTTCTTCTTCCAGAATCTTGATTGACTTGGTCTGTGAACTCCAACTATTGCTAGTTTGAACTTTTCCTAACCATCTAAAATTGAATAATTGACACTTCCTGTCCAAGCAGGAAAGTTCTCAACATCCTTCTTCTCCATCCCTTTCTATGCTTTGATGACATCAACTTCAAAGTTGGTCAGTGAGCCCGATTCATACACAGATCCCTCTTTGTTTGTAATTGCCCACCCTAGGAAAGCCAGGGATGTTTGAGGAACCTCATTCACTGGTCTCTTTTCACTGACCAGGTTAAGGTCCAGCCTGAAATGAGTGGCAAGACATTGGGACACAGAGGCAAGATTAGGTGTTCAAAGAAAGTCTTAAATAAATACACTTCATGAAGAAAGGCTGAATTTTGGGAGACATTGCTCTAAACAGAAACTAATAAGAAATCCCTTTTGAAATAGGAAATAAACTATTTTTTTAAAAAAAATATTTAATTTTATTTTCTGTACATTAGTGTGAATGTGTCAGATCCATTGGAATTGGCATTACAGACAGTTGTGATCTGCTACATGGGTGCTGGGAATTGAATCCGGATCCTTCTAAAGAGGAAACAGTGCTCTTAACCAGTGCTTCATCTCTCCAGTCCCAGAAATGAAATTCTTAACGACTGGGAAATGTTGGAGAAGAGAAAGAAATAAGAGATTAGAGCAGTGATGCATAAAGAAAATAAAACTTAGTAAATAATACCAACAATTGGCATTTTTAGAAAGATAAATATAATTGAAAAAATATATAGGTATACTGACTTTGAACAAAAGCAGGCCCTGCTCTGGTAGAGCTAATGGCATTAATCAGACACTGTTTGACCTTGATTCTACCTGCAGTGTTAGCTGCTGAGATTGGTAACCTGACATATAAAGCTACTGCAAATAGCTGAGTCTCAAATTTCTGAGCAGCCATAGCCCTGTCTAGGAAGACTATAAATAAATGTATAGGATAGACCTACTTGGAAATTCAATATTCACTAGCTCCATCTAATTGAACACTCACCAATCTGGTTTCACTCATATGCAATAGTTAATACATGCTAGAAATTTAAAAATCACCAACCCTGTGGGAATCATGTCCTTCTTCATAGGGTGACTCCTGCAGCTGACTGCCTTAAACTTTATTCTTTGGTTTTGCTATTGCCTACCCTGTTTCACCCAGCAATTGTACATAATTAACTGTTCTTCCTGTTCTGAACAGAAGGCAGAAACCATGCTCCACACGCAAATCCTTTCACTGTAACTACAATGGACAGTATTACACTCCCAAATATGTTCCTGGCTTTTGAGAAGGAACTCTATTTTATTTTCAATACATGGATAACTTAGTGAAAGCTCTCAAGGCCTAGGCCTCAGTCTGTTAGTGGCTATGCCAAGAATGTTAATGGATTTGAGAAAGAACTATGTCGTTCCCCTTATTCATAGGCTTCATGGAATGCCTTCATTATTCAGGTCAGACATGAACACAAGTTTTGTTTTGTTTTTCCTTTTCAAAGCATTGTAAACCAGTATAGACTTGACCCTGTGGGAAAAAAACAAAACAAAACAAAACTATTCTTTAATCAAAAAGAAAAAAATGGAACTTTAGGTAAATGAATTTTAATTCAGAACATGGTTGTTCTGGCAAGAGATCATATCCAAAGACTTTCTAGGTCTATATGATCTGGTTGGAATACAGACACACCTTTAATCCCAGGAGAAAAAGATAAACAGATCTTTGTGGTCAAAATCAGCCAGGTATAGAGCAAGCTTCAGGAAAAGAAAAGCTTAGGTCAGGGTGTGGTGGTACAAACCTTTAACCTAGCCCTCAGGAAACAGAGAGATGCAGATGTTTGAGTTCTAGCCATTTCTAATTAGGCTGTTAAGCTGAGTCAGTGAGTTGAGAGGCAATGCAGTCAAGTTGAGTTTTCAGAATTCAGAAAAAGTTTTACTGGGAGCCTTTTACAGACACAAGTTGAAGAGAGAAACTAGACACAGGTGAAGACAGACAGAGCCAGAGAATGAGAAGCATCCACAAGATTATGACATATTGCCAAAGTCAGTATGAGGCCAAGTGGAGCAATTCAGTCACAAACTATGAAAAGCCAGATTGATTCAGTCACCTTGGAGGGGAGTCTGAGTCAGAACAGCTGAGTTGAACAGGCCAGCAAGAGTTCAGAAAGAACTAGAAAGGGTGAGCTTATTCAGCACTAAGTCTCAGAGGATGAAATCATTCTAGGCCTAGATTGGATTGTTTGGAGGCTAGAAGTATGCAGCACCAGGCCTAGGTTAGCAGATGAAGGCAGTAGGCTCCTGGAGGACAATTACATCAGGGGAATAAAAGTTAGTTTAACACCTTTATGTCACCACAGGCTGTAATGTTGGTAGTGACCCTATAAGACCGCCTTGAGCACCTTGGTAGTGCCCTGTTCTTTGATATGAGGATCTGCCTGGTAGCTGGTTGTAAATCACAGTTGTCTCTCTCCTTTGCTAGGGTTGGGGCCAAATTTCTGGACAAGCCCGGTCAACATGTATATGCTAGTATGCTAATCTCTAACAGGCCTGGTTAGCATACTATTTACCTGTGGGGTGATTTAGAGTCAGCCCTCCCTTGGCTAAATTCTGTTTAGTGTCACCTACTATTTCCCACACACTGGAAATCCTTTACATCATCAATTCTACTCTTCCTCATCACAGCTTAATATTTGAGTGCTATTCAACACACGAGATGCCGTTTACAACCCCCACAAAACTACCTCCGAATGGATCTCACACCTAAAGGTTAAATGCTAAGAGCAAAACTTGTAGAAGACATGAGAGAAACTGGAATAGCGAAGACAAACTGATGTACTCCGACTTTGGCATCCAGCCACAAGGGTGATTCTGCCCACAAACCCCTGCTGCAAATGCTCTGCGCAGATGCGGCTCCCGCACTGGAGTGACTCAGTTGCAACCACTGGGTCCAGCGAGTATCGAGGACCACAAGGTCCCTCCCCAGGGGCCGCCATTGACCAACCAGTCTTGGAAGAGACCCCAAACACCAGCTCCCACCGATCAGCCACCTTCTCCTCCCCGAACTCACCATGCCGCGATTTCGGAGCTGAACCAGCAGAAAAGCTTTCTGGAAAGACACGCCCCATCTCATTACTGGGGGGTCCGGCCGGAGGCCCTGATTGGACAGAGAGACTTGAGTGACAGGAGCCCCTTCCTTATGGTTAGGATGTCTCCCTTAGGGTTAGAATGTGCAGAAGGTACACAGCCCAGTAGTCCCTGACCCCGGCTTCCAGTCCAGGACTGAGTCTTCGCCAGATCTGCAGATTCACATTTCAGCAGCGCTAATGCATGTCCTCCTATAGTCTACACATCTGCCTGCACACCCAGCCTCAGAACAGCCTTGGGACCGCCTAGCCTTCCCACCCTGGCCACTCAGCCACTACTTGCTCCCCTCTGTGGGAGGAAA
This sequence comes from Meriones unguiculatus, assembly GCF_030254825.1. Classification (NCBI taxonomy): domain Eukaryota; kingdom Metazoa; phylum Chordata; class Mammalia; order Rodentia; family Muridae; genus Meriones; species Meriones unguiculatus. The sequence goes on from NW_026843657.1 coordinate 917,377, forward strand.
CCCTAGGCTCCCCAACTCAAGCTCTCAGGGCCTGCCTGAGCTCCCCCACAGCACTCAGTAGGGTGCTTCTGCTTCTTCCTCCTGGAGAATCAGGCTTCTATAGCCCATTACTCAACTGCAGTGGAGATACCCATCTGTCCGACAAATGGAAGGGGTCCTAGAATAATTAACAGGTAAGGAGAACGTTTTTAATTATTCATACATTTTATAATTAAGGAACAAAATACAAATCAAGGTGACTTCTCTATTAAATTGCCATGGTGTTTAAAAGCTTTGGCGGTAATATACATATATATAATATATATATATACATATATACATGTGTACATATATAATATACATATATACACATATATACCTATGTATATATTTATATATGTGTATATATATGTATATATGTATATTACTACCAAAGCTTTTAAACCTAAAATATAAAAGGTAGGAATCACATACTCCAAGAACCCCATTCTTGTGAGATGATTAACATATCTAGAGAACATATTCAGTACAATTAAAAAATTCTGACAAAATGATTGCAGTATTCTTAAGTTGTGCTAAATCATATTCATCTTTGGTGGAATGTCTAGTTTATAGTGATTTACAAGTACTACAAAGGAATTTATTAGATCTTATAAATGACTCTCACAGGAGTTATATAGTCTTCTCAGAGAACAATATGAATTGTGTTTTGTAATAAATGCAAAATGCACGCTTGGCAAAAAGTATAAAAGCTGATAGCAGAATTTTGGTTGGGACTGTGTATTCCTTATATATTTCATTTCTTAATGTAAAGAATATATTTATTTTTTATATTAATTAAAGTTTATTCACTTAGTATCCCAGCTGTAGCCCCCTCACTCAATCCCTCCCAGTCTCATCATCCTTCCCTCATTTCCATCCATGCCCCACTCCATCTGTCTTTTCTGAGACTGATTCTCCAACCAAGGACCGTGCATGGAGATAACCCAGAACTTCATCACAGATGTAGCCCATGGTAGCTCAGTATCCATGTGGGATCCATAGTAATGGGAACAAAGACTGTCTCTGACATGACTCAGTGGCTATCTCTTTGATCACCTCCTCCTGAATGAGGAGCAGGCCATAGAGGAAGACAATACAGCCAGATCTGATGATAGGCTAGGGTCAGATGAAAGGGGAGGAGGACCTTCCCTATCAGAGAAATTTCAAGAAACAAGATTTGTGTTTTGTGGCTTCATACTGGGCTCAGATAACTGCACCTACATTTCACCTGGTACCTGTGAACACCCTGAGAGAAAAACAGTTAACAGATGACAAACTTTGTGGAGCAGGGTTTTTAGCAGCCATAGGCAAATGGGAAGGGAAACAAAACAAAACATCTGTATTAGTAAAGATTCTCTAGCTGAACAGAACAAATGGAATGAATGTACATATGTAGAAAGTGGGTTTTTTACAATGGCTCACAGGCTGTGTTCCAACTGGTCCAACAATGCCTGTATACCAATGGGAAGTTGAAGAACCCATGTTACAGGATTATTTAGTTATACTGTGAACCCTGAGATGGTATCCTGGAAAAATCTGTCTCTAGTTGTAGTGGTTTAGTGTAAGCATATACCTTTAATCCACAAGCTCTCTGTTGAAACAGGCTTAGATAAACTCAACCATAGGTCAACAGGCCAAGCAAGCATCCAGTTCGGAAAGATTCACATGAAATAGAATGTAGGGACATTCAGTTTGAGAGGATTTTTAAAAAGCATGGAAGGAGAAGTAGTTTTTGTTTTGTTTTGTTTTCTGAGCCTTTGGCTGAGTAGGAAGGTAGGCTGGGTACTTTCTCTGCCTCCCTGGGATAGTAAGTTTTCACCCAGGTATCTGACTCCAGCATCTTTATTGGTGACATCATGTTTTGGATTTTGCTTAAAAACAAAACAAAACAAAAATACAGTAATGGTTCAGCCTATGTAGCTGGATGTCTCAGATGGTCTTCAGTATATACCATAATTCTTAAGAAATAAGCTTTAAAGCCAGGTTTAAAAAAATGAGCTTGCTAGACAGAGGTAGGGCCAGGAGACAAAGAAAAAGAGCTGCCATCTCCAATATTATATGTATGTATTGTGAGTGTGTGTGTATATGTATGTATGTTACCATCAGAGACTGTGGATGAGATTAAAGGTGGGTTTTATCACATCAAAAATCTAGATCTAGATTGAAGAGTTTTTCCACTTCACAACAGTTTGGGTTTTAGTTAATTCCAGACATATAGTCAATTTGACTGCCTAGAATAGCCATCATAACAGTGAAAACAGAAGAGCTGAGAAAGATTTTTTTTTCCTGTGGCAGGAAAGGAGAGCATGGGAGTCTTTTCCAAAGCATGATTTTCTTTAATAAAGGAAGCTTTGATGTTTTACTTAGGGAATCTGGAAAAGTTCAATTATAGGTTTGCCTGTGTTAAAGCATGCTAAGTTAAATCATTTTCTTAACATGGTGGTAGTGTATAAGGAGATATATTTAAATGCATCTTAGCTCAAAGTCATGCAGAAACATATGTAAATTATACAAGTGGACAGAAATGCCTCTGGAATATTCATCTTGTACCACAAGGTCTTAGATGAAAATAAGGGACAGTAGAAATCATTTGCATGAGGCCAGCGCTACCTGTCAATCATGTTGTATGATTTCACAGATAGAAGTATCAAGGCCATTTTCTCACACATACAAAGACAGAGAATACAGATTCAGAAAATATTAAGGAAGTCACCTATCAGCACCATGGACACTATTCTTAGAGGAGCAGCTTTGCTGAGCTAGTCTAACTTCACAATGAGCCTGTTTTTGCCTATGAGATGGCTGGTTCAGAGGAATGCTGCAGCTACTTTCATACAGAAGTAGAAAGAGTTCATTTTTAACTAGCCCTGGCTGCTGTCTGTCTCACTGCTGTGATATCTCTGTAGAGATTACTACAATTTTAAGCTTTATTTTTATTTTATATACATGGGTGTTTTTCTGCGTGTGTCTATGTTCAGTAACAACAGAAGCCAGAAGATGGCAGGAGATGACATTGTCTGGAATTAGAGCAAATGGCTAGCTACCATGTGGTTTCTGGAGATGGAACCTCTATCTTCTGTACCAATATCCATTGTTTTTTAACTGCTAAACTATCTCTTTAGCCATGTTCTAATTTAAAATGTATTTTTATATATTTTAATTAAAATATATTACATTGCTTTACTCATTTCTTGTCCTCTCTCTATCCCTTCTTATTCTTCCCAGGCGAGTTCTTCCATGCTAAGTATGGGTGAATAAATATGCTCAAATATTTGAATAAAACTTGCTGAGTCCCTTTCTGTTGATTGTGTATATATGGTTTCAGGACTGACCATATTGTATTGGAAAAGCAATTAGGGAGCTCATCCTTGTTTGATGCTAATTATCCTACTTTCAGGAAAACTCCACTTTGAACAACAGGATGTTGAACCACAAAGGTCCTTGTACCCACAGATCACTAGGGAAACCAGGAATGTTAAACATGCAAAGGCCTCTTCTCAGTGCAGAAGATAAACTATCTGCATTCAATCCAAAAGGCTGGGAGTGGAATTTGTTAATGACCGCTTTACTAGCTGTGGGGGCAGACCTCACCTACCTCTTGCTACAGAGGCAGACTTTACCAAAATTTTCCAGAATGATTATCTCGGACTATTTCTTTCCTAGACAGTTACCTATCTGAGTGACTAAAGATGTGCCCCTATATGTAAAGGGTGACAGAATACCCAGTTTTCTATGATCTTTGGATCTTGGAGGGGACAGATGCACCCCTATCTGTAAAGGGTGGGAGGGTACCCAGTTTTCTATGAGGACAAGGTAGGTATGTTGTGCCCGATCTGAGAGATACCAAAAGACCACTAGGAGTCCAGTCCATTGAAAATCACAGAAGGATCTTTATTCAAGCTAAATCTCAGGCCGCCAATCTTCCCCAACATAGCAGGTTAGAAAGTGAGGCTCTGAATCTCAGGGAGGCAGACTTTTTAAAGGAAAAAATGGCAAGCGGGGGATTCCAAGCCTTAGAGCTACAGAGAAGAATAAGTTTTGGGTAGGAGGTTCAGCAACCTTTTGGTTAATTGTTCCAAGCCACCTGGCCAAACCTACAGATAGCAATCTCTATGATAGCCAGCTGGGTGGAGTGGAGGATCCACTAACACATTCTGTGGCATTTATGATAACATGTGGGGTAGAGGCCTGGTTATAATTATCTATTTACACATTTTGTGGTATCCACAAAACCTGCAGGGGTGGAGGGCCATGTGGCCCTTTTTGGAACCCAAAGGTGGTGACCAAATCATTCCAAGGTCATTCAACTTAAGATAGAGTCTGAGAAACAAAATGGAGCCACCCCTGCCATCCTCAGTTCCTTCAATACAAACAAACTGCATCTGAAAAGGCCAGAATGAACCTGAGTTCTGTGTTATTTGTATACCACTAGCTTAAGACAGTCACACTGTGAATCCCAAATCTGTCTATAGATTAAGAAATTCTGTTGCCCTGGAACTCAGTATGAGTGGTGAAATTGCCATCCTGACTCACAGGGACCCATAGCCCTGCTAATGCATTCTCTAGTCCATGTCTCCTCACAAGTGTCAGTGGATGTTCCCCTGAACTGTAAAAGACTGAAGAGCTAGCAAAGAGGGAAGCTCAGGCAGCAGGTCTCTATGAGTTTGAGGCCAGAAGGGTCTATGCAATGAGTGCAGGTGTCCTCAGACTCCCAAAGAAGGCCTTTTGCACAACAGGAGCACTGCAGACACAATGGATTGTCACAGGACACCGCATAGATACATGCAAATTTTTAAATGCTCATGGTGTGTACTGTTCGGCTTTAAATTGAATGAGTGCAGATGAGAAATTGGGTAGGTGATGCATTTTCCATTGTCAATGGTTTTTAAACTATGAGAATATTCACTCCGAGGCATTCCTGAGACATAAACAAAAGGCTGGGAAGATGACTCAGCAGTTAGGACATTGGCTCGGTCGCCTCCCCACTATCTCCCGGGCCACCACGTTTCTGAACTGTAAACACAAAGCGGCAAAGCACAGGAGCCATTTACCCCTTTTGTTGATCAATACAGGGCTCACCAAAGTCAGGGAACTACAAACAATCCCAGAGTGCATTGTGCCCACAGCAAGCTTCTGTGAGAACTACAAGCATGTCTCCTCAATGAGAACTACAAACATGGCGGGCTGCAGAGCAAAGACTTCTGGGATTGTTTGCAGTCATCTCAGCTTATGGCCAAGCTGTAACATGATGCAGGCGCAGAAATACAATTGGCAACCTGGACAGGAAGTCGCCCCGTTTTCCACCGCTGCAGAGGCCCCTGACTGGGAAGTTACCGGCCGACCAGGGCACACAGCATTTAATAATCAAGACCTTTCTAGGAGCATCTCCGAGACGTCATCAACCCGCCCACTGGTAATGGAAGTAAACACCAGCTGCTGGAAGTCGCTGGTGTAGAGGAAGAATGTGCAGTTTGAATTCTCCTGCTCAGAGGCCGTCCAGCTGGTCTATGGAAAAGGAATCCTGGGTTCTCGGCCCCCCTTTTTTGGAATTGCGGCCCTCCCAGTCAAAGCAACGCTGCTCTCTCGGGAAGGCAGAAATGGGCTCACCCTGATGCGTATTTTTAAAGATTAAAAAACAACATCAACAACAAAAGGCGGCGCAGTGACATACACCTGGGATCCCAGCACTGGGGAGGCAGGGGCAGGCGGGTCTCAGTGTGTTCCAGACCAGCGTGCTCCAGAAAGCGAGTCCAGGACAGACAGGGACACAGAATCCCTATTTCTTTCCCAGGTGCCAGGTTGGATCCCCAGGGACAACAGGGTGGTGCACAAATGTCTGATTCCCTCTGGTGATGCGCACGTGTCCATGAAGACAGAGCGCTCCTGCACCTAATAGCTAGATTTATATATGTGATAATTTTAATACTATATATTTTAATTTAGTAAAGACAGAACTGTCTTGAGTACCCACATCCTCTAGTCCTGTGGCATCGCTGGATGAACCACTGAACGATAATGGCCTTATTCCGCCCTAAGCATGGAGGGACCCTGTGCCAGAATTAAGCTCAAGGGAGTGGAGGGGAGGGGGATGCTAAGGCGTTTACCTGGGCCCCTGCACCTGTATTCAACCTCTAAAAGTTGTTGCTGCAGGCTATGGAAGACACAGGTTTTCCCTTAATTTAGAAAAAAAAAAGCCTGAGAGAATTTATTCCAAATTTTAATACAAACAAGTAATTGACCTGTATTATACATGCACAACAATTTCAGTTCCTCTCCTCTGGTCACACACAAAAAAAGCAAATAGTGTACATGACGCTACTTCACTCTTGGAGGAAAACATGGCTGTGCTTTGGGCTGGTTTTGTGTTTCTGAGTTTTCTGCAGTGCTGTGGCAGTTATGATCCCACAGGTGATAACACATAGGGTGATCAGGTGTACCCACCCAGGTACATAAAGGGGCAAGGTGCAGCAACTTTGATACAAAGGATAAAGACCAAACAAGCCATTCCCGGATGTGTAAATGGACAAACACACACACACACACACACACACACACACACACACACACACTTGAGGACCACTTCATTCCTTCTCAAATAACAAGGGTTCCAAGTCCAGATGTAGTTTTGAACAAGTTTTGTTTCATTTTCATTTTAATGGCCCATATACAGATAAAAAATTGGCCAGGGATTTGGTTCTGGCTCCTGATTGGTATCAAATGAGACCAAATTCCCACTGATCTCCATTTCTTGAGGAATATCTGAGGATGCATATGTCTTCAGTCATGGCCTCTTAAAAGACTATCATATTATTTAGTGTAGTTTAAATAGCAAATGATGATGTTATTCCTATTACTCAATTTCATCTCTCGTGAAAATTCATATTCTGAGGAACATGTGGAAGGTTTTCTAAAAGGACTCTCCCCTACATGCATCACTTTCACACACTCAAAAAAATACAGCATTATTCTTTTCCCATGTCTGACAAAATCATAATTTCTGAAGAGCCTACGCTGCCAAAAACTCACTAGCTAGCACCCAGAACACATGCACCTATCATGAAGTATAAGAACCTTTGATACAATGACCATCATCATGTACCAAATTGGCCAGTATGAACCAGACCATCAGTGAGGCTGCCCACTGACCAGTGTTATAGTGGAATTCAAATAAAATTATAGTCTTTAGCCCAATAATCACTCTGCATGGTAGACTGTCCAGGTGAGTCAGTGAGGGTGACTTGTGCTTGTGAGAGTAGCATCACTCTCAGCAGCCACAGAAGTAGACATGCAGCTCAGCTCTTCCTGCCAATCTTCACATTCTCCCAAACTGTGCTCAGCCTAAACCCAGAATACCATCAGTACCCCTACCTTCCAGCTAGCTCCAAATGATAGTGAAGCATCTCCAACTGTTCCAAGAACATGAACACTGCCTGATGTGTGCTTGACATCACTGAACCAGCCAGGAAAATGTCTGTTATTATCCTGGAAGTAGGAACTGCTTGGCTTTCACCACGATCATACAAAATGTTTAAATAATGTGACATCTTCCAAAATACACAACAGAAAGCATCAATGTAACTTGGTATTGTTGCTTTTTTCCCCCTCTCATTCATCACAGCAAATTCTCAGTGTAGCTATGATTTTCTAGGTCCCAAAGTTCCTTTCTTACAATCCCAGTATCTTCTCAAACCAAAATGAATGTTATAACCCAGCAGCTATTTGTTTCCTACTGAGGAAACGTAGTTATCAAAATGGAATTGGTGAATTCCTTTTTGATGGGTCACCCAAGCTGGTGCACCTCTCCAAAGAAGATGGAAAAGAGTAAATTCTCCAGGATGGTGTCCTAAAGTGAATCAAGTATGGCAAAGCATGATAACAGGAGCCATGTTGGACCTGCCTTGATTTCCAGAGTCTTCAATATTTCACAAGGACAAACAGTGAGGTCAACCAAATCTCAGCATACGGTTCCTATATTATCATTTAAGATATGCTCAGGAAAACAATAGGTTTTTTTATTAGGATTTCCCCCAAATACCTTCACATTGGCTGTTTTTGCACGAGGTGCCCCCAAATACCCAAAGTCTCATGGGTCTGAAAAAGGTAAGAAATAATGGTCAGAGAACCAAAAAACTCCCTTGAGAGAAGACAAATCCTGTACAATTGGAATAAGGACACAGAAATAAACCCACACTCCTACTAAAACTTTACT